>NW_006921919.1:1228900-1242870 GCF_000298275.1 Orycteropus afer afer
TGGGGAGGAAGTGGGAGGGGAGCTGTTGCATTGTGGTAAACTGTGGTCAATGTCATGAGACAAAGTATATGTGAACCGCTGTATGGAAAGTAAATTTGCTCTGTAAACCTTCACTCAAATCACAAAAAAAAAAAAGAATAAATTCAATAACTTCACTGTTTGTTTCCTGACAGCTGTTATGATCTCAAAAGCACTTCTGCTTTTTTGTGCATTTGCAGTTATGTTCTAGTGGATTCATTTTGCTGCAAATCTAATGTCTTAGTAGGCAAATTATACACTCACACCTTTCGTTCCTTAACTTTGGTTATAAATAAATAAATAATTATGAAACACTTCAGTCCATCCAAAACAGAGCTAAAGGCAACTTACAACGTTCTTAATCATTCTAAACCTCAGCTCATTTATCTGAAGCAATTATACCTTGTAGGTTTGTGACATTTACCCCTTACTAAACAACATTTACCCCTTACTAAAGCAAGGTTTCCCAGCCAATGTTGATGATGGGTGATGTACCACTTTTAATATGGTACCCTTAACATGTCCACACCATGGCAGCCATCACCACTGTTTACCCTTGGTGCTAAAAGAGGGCAGGGAGGCCACATATTCTGACCTCCTCTAACCCCACAAGAGGAAGATTAGAATCACCATCAGTAGCCCAAGGCCTATTCCTGTGAGGCCAGACATGCTGCTTCCCTCCAGCCCTTTCCCCAACCCTGATACCAACCCCTCCTCCCACAGCACCTACCTCCTCTCTGCTGGTTTCGATAATTCACTGCAGTAGCCACACAGAACTCACAGATTATGGGGTTTATTAGGGAAGCACCAGGCTATGATTCAAGTTCAGGAACAACACTCAGTCTCTCTCCCAGCAGTACATATATCTCGGTGCCTCTCTCTCAGCAATGTGTGTCTCTCTGTGGTTCTTTCTCAGCAGCACATGTCTCTGAGGACCGTGTTTCTCTCAGTAGCATGTCTTTCTCAGCCAGCAGTCAGACTCTTCTGTGTCTAGAAAAGCTCCTTTTGAGCCTGGCCTAGTGACCACTAACTAATCCCAACATCAGAATTCTATACACCTGAGAGAAAGCAAACTTCCCAGAAGATTGCCTCATGCTGGTTCAACAGAAATACCCCAGGTGGATAACTTTAGCAGTCAGGAGCTCCTCAGTTGCTCACGGCAAATTCCCCCATGGAGTTTATAAAGACTTATGGCTAAAAAAGCCATACCAGATAATTTACTACACTGTACTTGGTTGCTCTAAAAATTTCTCTGTCAAATATTCTCTTCTCTTCTGGTTGGAAATTATTGTAACCTTATCATTCATTCATTCATTCATTCTTTCAACAAGGACCTTTTGGAATCCTACTATGTGCCATTGATTCAGCACTGTAAAGACAAAAGGAGTCTCTCCTCTCTTAGAAAGCTAAATGAATAATTTTAATGAGGAAGAGCTAAAAGACTTATCTTAAACAAATAGGCATCAATAATAATAATAAGTTCTGTGGGTTAAAAAAATAATACTTAGGGATGGTAAATAGAATATTATAGGCTGGACATCTGTTCAAAGGAAATGGTGGAAGAATGCCTCTCCAAGAAGATAATGTTTAAACAGTGACCTGGAATGAGTGAGGAAGTAAACCACATACTCTTTGGGGGAAGTGCATCTTTAAAAAGTAAACAATGAAGACTAAAGACATTGAGATGAGAACAAACTTGGCATATTCCAGGAATAACTGGAGGCAAGTATATCCAGATCTGAGTTAGCAGGAAGAAGAATGGTAGAAGAGAATGCCCATGACACCAAAACCCAAACCCACTGCCATCAAGTCAATTCTGACTCATAGTGACCTCCATTGGGTTTGAGGTGGTAAATATTTATGGAAGTAGATTGTCCCATCTTCCTTCAGGAGAGCAGCTGTTGAGTTTCAACCACTGACCCTCTGGTTAGCAGTCAAATGCCTTAGACACTGTTCCACCAGAGCTTCACTGAAAAGGGCCAAATAATGTACATAGTTTTGAACATCAGCTGTCACAGCTATCATTACTTTCCAGGATGTCATGTCTTTCAATTTGATGCTGTTTCTGGACTATTTTCTTAAAAAAGAGTTCAAGGGGCATCTATTGGGAATAATTTTAGTAAGGTAATTCATTTAATGCCCTTTTAATACAATTCAGGAAAGAAAAAAAAAATGGGGGCTACCAATACTGAGAACACTTTATTGTACGCATGTGGAACCTGTACATAAACCTTGAGGCAGTCATTTGAAAAGAACAAGTGGACGCTGTGGTTTAAAATCAGGAAGGTGTGTGTCAGTATTATGTCCTTTCACCATACTATTCAATCTGTATACTGAGAAAATAATCCAAGAAGCTTGCTTCAGTGAGGAGGAATGCAGCATCAGGAGTGGAGACAGACTCATTAGTAACCTAATAACTAGCAGATAACACAACTAAGCTTGCTAGAAGTGAAGAAGACTTGAAGCACTTAGTGAGAAAGATCAAAGATTCCAACCTTCATTCAGTAAGGATTGCACCTCAACATAAAAAAAGCAAAATATCCTCACAACTGGACCAATAAGCAGTATCATGATAAATGGAGAAAAGATTGAAGTTGTCACGGATTTTATTTTACTTAGATCCACAGCCAATCCCATGGAAGCAGCAGTCATGAAATCAAATAATATATTGCATCGGACAGTACATTTTAAAATATTAAAGAGCAAAAATGTCACTTTGAGGGCTACGATATTCCTGACCCAAGCCATGGTATTTTCAATTGCCTCATATGTATGTGAAAGCCGGACAATGCATAAAGAAGACCGAAGAAGAGTTAATGCATTTGAATTGTGGTTTTAACCAAGAATGTTGAATGTACCATGAACTGCCAAAAGAAACAGACAAATCTGTCTTGGAGGAAGTGTTACCTAAAAAGAGATTCCTCTCTGAGCGGCTTCTAGTCAATAAAAGCACACCAAGGTGAGGAGAGAGGAAGAGAATTTATTGCAAGCACACAAGCACAGGCGAGCTCTAGTAGCATAGTGCATAAGGCACTTGACTGCTAACCAGAAGACTGGTGGTTCAAATCCACCAGCCACTCCTCAGAAGGAAGGTTGGGCAATCTACTTCTGTAGTGATACCACCTCAGAAACCCAAGAAGGGGTTGCTGTGAGTTGGGTCTGACTCAACAGCATATAACAACAACAACAACAACACACAAGCAAGGAGCACAAAAGAAGTTCCTCAGAGTCTGCTCCCTGATCATTGGGAAGCTTTGGATTTTATACAACTGTGAACAAGGAAGTAAGTTCAAAGAACTTAATTTACATAGATTACAGAGATTATTGTTGCACACAGGCACCATGCAGCTGATGAAATTGATATGTTCACAGAAAGGTGTCTACTCTCACTCTGGGTGTGAACTTTACTGCACTAATGAGATCCTTGGTTACCTTTAGGTGCTAAGCATGGGGTGGGCATAGGTCTTAGCTGGTCATCTAAACTAGTTTTGGACCAGGAACTTAGTTTTGGACTTAGGAAATGTCCTGGGGAGTAGGAAGGAGCTCTGGTGGCATAGTGCCTAAGGCATTTGACTGCTAACCAGAAGGCTGGCGGTTCAAACCCACCAGCCACTCCTCGGAAGGAAGGTTGGGCAATCTACTTCCATAGTGATACTGCCTCGGAAACCCATGAAGGGAGTAGGGGGAATAAGACATTCTTTTGTGATTTAGTCATCTGCCAGGAATAGTAGTGGAGCTGGGCTATCAGGAGTACCGCCAGAATGCTCCTTAGAAGCAAGGATGGCAAGACTACATCACTTCCTTTGGCTATGTTAACAGGAGGGACTGGTGCCAGGAGAAAGACATGATGCTTGATAAAACAGAGGGTCAGGGAAAAACAGGAAGACCTTTAACAAGATTGATTGACACATGGGCTATAACAATAGGGAAATGATGCAAAACTGAGTCACTGAGAGTCAGAACAGACTGGACAGCACCTAACAACAAAAGCAATACTCACAGTTTCACAAGATGATTATTTTTTTCCCAAAGTAAAATTCACATACATAAAGTTAGCTATTTTAAAGTAGACAATTCAGTGACAATTAGTATATCTACAGTGTTGTACAACCACCATCTCTATATGGTTCTAAAACATTTTCATCACTCCTGAAGGAAATTCCATGCCTATTCAGCGATTAGTCCCAATTCCATACTCACTGCAGCCTCTGGCAACTACCAGTCTGCTTTCTTTCTCTATGGATATACTGATCCTGGATATTTCATATAAATGAAATCATACATGTGACATTTTGTGTCCCGCTTCTTTCATTTAGCATAATGTTTTGTTGTTCAACCATAAACCAAAAAAAACCTCACTGCCATAGAATAAATTCTGACTCCTAGCAGCCTCCATTGGGTTTTTGAGGCTGAAATATTTTATGCAAGTAGATCACCCCATCTTCCTTCCTCAACACAGCTGGTGGGTTTGAATCGCTGACCTTCTGGTTAGCAGCCAAATCCCTCATCCACTACGCCACCAGAGCTCAACCATATTAGACCTTGTATCAGTACTTCATTTCTCCATATTACTGGAAAATATTCCATTGTATGTACATGCTGCATTTTGTTCAACATTTTATCTGTTGATAGGCATTTGGGTTGTTAGGGTTTTGTCTGCTGTGAATGGTGGTGCAGCTATGAACATGGGTGCATAATAATTTATCTGAGTACTTGTTTTCAGTTATTTGGGGTATACACCTAGAATTGGAATTGCTGAGTCATATGATAATTCTGTTTAACTTTTTGAGGAACCATTAAACTGTTTTTCATAGAAATTGCACCACTTTACATTCCCACAACACTCTGATTCTTAATCTGTCTTGGTCCTCTGTAATCACTTCCTTCCTTATACTTTATCTTACCTAGGTTGGAGAGAGTTACTCTATGTTACCACATTTTTACCTAATGTTGCAAGCTGATTAACTGATTCTCCCAATCCAGTTGAAAAGGGCTATTAACACAAAGGAAGAAAAATAATAAAGGCATGAAATGACAACTGTTTAGTCTATAATTCTATGTTGTGTAATTTCTAATTCAAACTACTCAATGTGATGGAATACTTTTGGAGCTAACACAATGTCTAGGACTCAATTGAATTCTTATGACCCTTATATAGTCACCCCCCTTTTTTTTCTAGAATATTTTTGAATTGAGAATTCACAGTAACAAATACTTAGCTGGCCCCTATAATCATTGACTTGCTAAATGCCTGTTGTGTACCAGGAACTCTATAAACACTGAGCATCACAAATTTCATACTCTAAGAGAGAAACAGACTTATAGATGAATAAATTAGAAACTACCTTGAACTGTTTAAAGTCAAGTAATAGGACAGTGCTTCTTAGAGTGTGGTATGGTATCACTGTGTCAAAATCACCTGGGATACTTTGGCCAGTACTATTATTTGGAATCTCTGTGTTAGTACCCAAGAACATGCATTTTAGTAAGTTTCCCAGATAATCGTCATGGACATAGAAATTTGAGAAGACTGAAATAGGAAATGTTTTATTTTAGCTCTTTTCAGAGTACCTTGAAAATGTTTTCTAATTACACTTTTTAATTTTATTATGTTGACATTCTTCATCAAGATTGAAAACAATTTATGAAAAAAATAGTGGAAGAATATTCCACAGGGTTCATTTTTAAGTCTTTATTAGCTTATTGCCATATGAGTTCAATAAAATTCATTTATGTCTCTATTCACCAAATATGTACTTGCCCCTATTCTTTTTTGTGCTGGAAATTAGATATACAACACTGAACAGGGTAGACACAGTCCCTACCTCATGGATTTTACAGTCAGTCCAGCTTCAACCTTATGTTTTGGTCTCAAAAATGAGCATGAAGATTTAGCAGGGGAAGGCTAGGAAATGTTTTATCAGCTTTTTTTCTTAAGTATTAGCACTTCCACTTCTTAAGCAGAACAGATAGGCTACTTAAGGGATTTCCAATATACCTCTGTAACTATTAAAGACAATCTATTTTGCTCTGGAATAATAGCAAGTGGGTTGAGATACCTCATTCCCCTCACATGGGATCCTACATTTTTGCTTCCTATTTTACGTCGCAGCTCAACACAGGTATTTTAAAATATTAAGGTGTTAAAATTATCTTTATGATAACACATACCAACTCTTTTCTGTATAATTTAAAGAAAAAGATGTAACTAATAGTTTCCTAAAGGTACTGTATTATAAGAAACTGTGAACTACATTTTATATTTTTCTTAAAATAAATATCACATCAGTATCTTGACTAAACATAAGCTAAATCAAATATGCATAAAAATTTCAAGTGACTATTAGTGAGAGTAGACTTAAGCCTTCTATCTTCTCACACACATCTCAATTTGCCAATTTCAGTTTAACAAATGTTCTAGCTAAACTATCCCTCACCTGTATAAGTTAGAGGTTATGTATAATGTGTGCTCTGGAGGAGTTTAAGTATGTAACAGAAATTCAGGATTACTATGAAATTCCTCTCTTTGGAATTCAAAGAAACCTTTGTCCTTACTCTGTTATTACTACAATACAAACAATAAAATATATGAACATTCAGGTGTAAA
Organism: Orycteropus afer afer; assembly: GCF_000298275.1. Lineage (NCBI taxonomy): Eukaryota > Metazoa > Chordata > Mammalia > Tubulidentata > Orycteropodidae > Orycteropus > Orycteropus afer. The sequence continues at coordinate 1,235,526 of NW_006921919.1, forward strand.
ATGAAGAATTCACTAAGATCACTTAGAAAGAAATACAAAATCCTGTGAGAATTAGTAGAAAACAGCTACCTTGCTCATCTTCCTTTTGTTTGATATACTTAGGGCTGATTCAAAAAGACAACAAACAGAAACAACCAAACCCCTTGCAGTCAAATCAATTCCCTATAGCAGCCTTTAGGACGGAGTGAACTGCCCCATAATAAAGGCTGTAATCTTTACAAACTACCACATCTTTCTGCTGAAGAGCAGCTGGTAGGTTTGAACCACTGAATTTTGGTTAGCAGCCAAGAGCTTAACCACTGTCCCACCGGGGCTCCCTTAAGGGGTGATTAAACCAAAAACCCATTGCCTTTGAGTCAATGCTGACTCATAGTGGCCCTGTAGGATGAAGCAGAACTGCTCCATAAGGTTTCCAAGGCTGTATGTAAATCTTTGTGGAAATAGAGTTCCCCATCTTCCTCCTGCAGAGAAGCTGCTGGAAGTGAACCACTTACCTTTCAGTTAGAGACTGAGTGCTTAACCACTGTACTACCAGGACCCCTTTCTAAATGTGTAGGAGGGGTTTTAAGACCACACATTCATTTTCTCATTTGATCTTCATACCAAACTTGTGAACTATAAATTGTTATCCATATTTTACAGAGGACATTGATTTGGAGAGGCTTGGTAACTTGTTCAAGCTGACACAGTGACCAAATAGCAGAGTCTAAGGCTTACATCACTTTCCAAATTTATCGCTCATACTATCATGACATGTTGGTAAGGCCAAAGTCAAGAAGTGGGCATTCAGCACATGGTGACCTTGTGTTCAGACAGTGTTAGCAAGAAGAAGGAAAATTTCTATAACATTGTTCTATAAATTTTTTGTAATTAGCAAGTTCCTACTGAAAGTTCCCTATCCATTTTCTTAAATTTGATAGACCTCATAGAAGACAAACTCCAAAGAAAACATTTGGGCTTTATGACTTAAGATGGTAGGATAAAAGTAGTCTCCCCCTCCCTTTCTGTGTATACTTTAAATTTAAAATATGGACAGCTAAGACCTGAGTTACTGTTTTACCATTAGGAATTTTATTAAGTTGGATAATACAGCTGTACATCTATAGATAAATCAATAGATTTAAACGAGAGTTTAAATACTGTTGCACAAAGTCTCCAAGTATTATGCCTCGTACTAGTTTATCCATCTTTCCTGCTTATCTTTCTTTTTTATATAAATTATTCTATTTTGTGTTGTTGAAAACATACACAGCAGAGCATCCATCAATTCAACAATTTCTGCTTATGCAATTCAATAACATTGATTACATTCATCAAAATGTCCAACCATTCCCACTCTCCTTCTCTGAATTGTTCCTCCCCATTAACATAAATTCACTGCCCTCTTGGTTTCCTGTCTAATCTTTCAAGTTGCTGTTCTCAGTTTAATTCCATATAGACAGTTCTTAAAAAAGCACAATGTTCAAGTCAGGAAGTCTTCACCTGCTAAGCTACACTATTATTGGTTTTAAGAAGACTGGAGGATATTTTTAGAGTGAGGGTTAAGGTTGGGACTTATTTCCATTCCAGGTGTCATTATGTTTCCTTTATTGTTCGTTGCTTTCTTCTAATGCAATCTTTTCTCTAATTATGTAAGATGTCCTCACCCTTGTATTAAGCCTAATTAACTGTTTCCAGCAAATTTCAATGTTTCCATAACTGGAAATAAGTCTTACATAGAAAACTTTCTCATTTCTATACCTGGTCAGAGGAAGACCCAGATGATCTTTACAACACTTCACAGCTCTTCCAAGTCCTTCAGTTCACCTCTACAAAGTGAATGGCTGTACTTTAATCTGGACACCAGTGGATAAACATTCTTAGGTTGACTATTTTTTAGCCAACTTAGTCTTCCCATCCCCCTCATACCTTTAGATTTTGATAACTGAGAGTGAGTGAAAGTGAAAAGAAGAGCAAACTCATACTTCCTCTTAATGTCACTACAGTTCTGTATGCCAGTGATAACAGCGTTCAGTCTTAATATTCATATTGCTTCAGTGGACAACAGAAGCAGTGAACTTTGAAATGCAACGTTCTTGTTGAAATCACTTTTTCAGCACTGACTAGATTTATGACCATGAGGAATTTGCATGAACTACATAAGTCACTTCTACTGCGTCTGAAAATGATAATAAGGATCTCTATTTTACTGAGATTCTCTGATGCCTGAATGTATGTGTATTTGTTTGTGTAGATTGACAGATAGATGGAAAACTCATAATTAGTTGTCCAATTGTCATTTTCTTTAGTAGTTCTAGATATATTATTTATATTTTATTATAGGTAGTAAGTATATGGTTGTTGAAAGAAATAATAACTCTAAAAATTATGTACTGAAAAATGATATATTGCAGAAAATTCACATTAACAATAAAATATTTTCCCCATTTTTAATTTGTCTCACCAACCCATTTTATTCACTTACAAAAGATAAAACAGGTCAGATACAATCTAGGAAGCTCAAGTAAGCAACAAAATATTAGTAGATGTTCCCCAAAGAATGTCAGACCTATAATGAGTACTAACATGAATCCTTAGAAAAAACTCTTTCTGGTTATTTTTAATTTAAATTTTTGTCTCATTGATTTGCTCTAATTCATACATTCATTCTGTTAAAGAAACTTGGAGAAAATCCAAGATTATAAAAATTCTCATTTTGCTCAATTCTCATGTTGTTGTTATGTGCCGTCGAGTCGGATCCAACTCATAGTGACCCCTCCTTGGGTTTCCAAGGCAGTATCACTACGGAAGTAGATTGCCCAATCTTCCTTCCGAGGAGTAGCTGGTGGGTTTGAACCGCCAGGCTTCTGGTTAGCAGTCAAGTGCCTTAGGCACTATGCTACCATAGCACAATTATTTTTGCCTTCAACAAACCAGTGCTTGCAAATGTTTTTTCTTTATAGAAAGAAAACTTGAAAACTAACAAGTCAATAGAATATTATACAGATTCAAATTTGAAGAGTAAGTTTTGAAAACAATCAAATCTTCATTTTAAATTGTGTTCAAAATGAAATTCACTATCATTTTAATTGAGTACTATTCCATTTTAATATTTTGATTAGCACTTTCAAATTTGTTGCCAAATTGTTTAATGAGTAATAACACAAATTATTTTCTGCTGTAGAAATGGCTATATTGGTGCAATATAAATATGTATTGATGCATAGAGGAATATTTACATTGGTATTTATTATATTTATAATAATATATTTATAATAACCAAAAAAATGTAAACAGCCTAAATATACAATAGGATGAAATGGTTAGATAAATTATAATACACCCATTTGATGCAATGTTCTGCATCCATTAATAAATCAGACTTTGAAAGATGAATGTCATAGGAAAAAGCTCATGTTACACTGTTAAATGAAAAAGGCAAGATTCAAAACTGTCTGTTTTTTAACCTAATCAGCATAGCTCTGATTTTTATTTGTTTATTTATTTTTGTGGCTCTAATTTGTATACATACATACATACACATACACACATAGGTATACTTATTATTGAAAAAAAAATGGGTACATCCTCTCATAATATTAACTTATCCTTAAAAGTGGGTTTCTCAGTCATTAATTTTTTTAATTAGAAAAAAATAACATTTAAAAATTATTCACTGATGCATAGAATTGTAAATTACCTTTAAATTGGAACACTTAAAGTACTGTTTGTCAGTAATCAGATGATTTTTGGATAGATTCATATTAATTTTTAGGAATCTTGAACTGATGTTTGAGGATATTTTTGGTTGATGCCTTAGCATCATGATCATGGTCATGATTACTTGCCTCTTCCATGGTCCCAGTAGACTAAAGAGCAGAGAGGATTTGCTTGCTCAGAATGCATGTGGTGTTCTGAATGTGGTATTGGACCATTGATTTTGCTTGTTATGATTAGATTTTTAGATATTATCCACTATTTTAGACATTTTGCATATAAACAGTAAAGCAGAATGTTTTATACCATAAAATTATATTATGATATTTTAATATATTTTATTCATAAAATATAATTTGTTGTTGTCATTGTTGTTATGTGCCTTTGAGTCAGACCTGACTCATAGCGACCCCTCATTGGGTTTCCAATGCAGTTATCGCTACAGAAATAGATTGCCCTATCTTCCTTCTGAGGAGTGGCTGGTGGGTTTGAACTGCCAACTTTCTGGTTAGCAGTCAAGTGCCTTAGGCACTAAGCTACCAGAGCTCCTAAAATATAATATATAAAATATAAATATAATAATGCAAATAAAGTCATTCTAGTAATGAAGAGTTTAATAGTAAGAATGTGGCTTAAGAATATTGCTGGGTGCTTGAGCTTCCTGCATGGAATAGGCCATTAGTTAGCATATTTTGAAAGTGTGGAAAGAATGGATAAATATATCACATTGCTCTCATGGACACCACCAAAATCTGATTCATATAAACAGTAAGAAAATATTAGTAGCTTATCTTAAGCATAAAGTAACATCTAGAAATCAATTTCCCTCTTCATGATACAAACACATAATATTAGTATCTGCCATCTGTTTCAGTGTATCTTTTCTATTCACAAAATTGTTAACCATCACAGCTATTTGTTTCCAAATTTTTTATCCCCTCAAACAGGAACTCTGTACCCATTCAACATTAACTCCCCATTCTCTACTTATCCCGCTAATGGCAATGAATTTGCTTTCTGTCTGTATGCATCTGCCTATTGTAAATGTAATTTCATATAATTAGAAACATATAGTATTCTTTTTTGTCTGGCTTATTTTGCTTAACTTACTACTTATGCTGTAGCATGCATCGAAACTTCATTCCTTTTTATTGCTGAATAATAATTCCATTGTATCCATGTACCATATTTTGTTTATATAGTCATCTGTTGATAAACATTGGTATTTCCACTTTTGGCTGTTGTGAATAATGCTACTGGGAACATTGATGTACATGTATCTGTCTGAGTACCTGCTTTCTTTGGGGTATATACCCAAGAGTGGAATTTCTGAGTCAAATGGTAATTCTATGTTTAACATTTTTAGGAATGACAAAACGGTTTTTCACAGCAGCTGCACCATTTTAAATTGTCAGCACCAATGTATGAATGTTCCCATTTCTCCATATGCTCTTCAACATTTGTTGTTTTTCATTTTATTGATAGTAGCCATACTAGTGGATATGAAGTGGTATCTCACTGTGGTGGTGCTTTGAATTTCCCTAATGATTAGTGATGTTGAATGTATATTTATGTGCTTATTTGGAGAAAGTTCTGTGCCTATTTTTCAATTGGGTTGTTTATGTTTTTGTTAATTGGATTGTAGGAATTCTTTGTATAGTCTATATATTAAGCCCTCCTTAGCTATATGTTTTCTAAATATTTTCTCTAAATCTGTAAGTTGTCTTTTCACTTTCTTGATAATGTTTTTGATGTACAAATTTTTTAATTTTTATGAAGTTTAATTTATCTATTTTTTTTCCTTTGTTGCTTGTGCTTTTGCTATTGTATCTTAAAATCCATTGCCAAATCCAAGATCTTCAATATTATTCTTATATATTTCTTTTTAAGAAGGAAAGATTTTTATATATTCTCATTTATTCATCTCTCCTCAACTCTCCATTATTTTCTTTTTTCTGGTAGCTTTGCATTTAGTTTGGTCTTCTTTTCTAGACACATAAGGTATACATTTAGAGTGATAATCTTAGATCTTCCTTCTTTTTAAATGCAGGTGTTTACAGCTGTATATTTATGAGCACTGCTTTCACTGCAGTCCATAAGTTTTAGTAGGTTGTGCTTTCATTTTCATTTATTTGCAAATATTTTCTAATTTTCCTTATGCTTTGTTCTTTCACTTATTGACTGTTTAGTAAGGTGTAGCTTAATTTCCAGATATTTGTGTATTTTTCAGTTTTCCTTGATTTCTATTTTCATTCCCTGATGATTAGAGAAGATACTTTGTATGATTTCAGTCTTTTAAATTTATTGAAGTTTTTTTTTTGTTTTTTTTTTTACTAACATATGACCAATAAAGAATGGTCCATATATACTAGAGAAGAAAGTGGATTGTGCTGTTGTTGGTCGGCATGTTCTATGTATGTCTTATGGGTGTAATTATTTTATAAAGAAATAATGTTAAAATGAAACTTTAACCCAGTTCTGTACTGAAAGGAGCAAACAAAATAGAGAATAAAATAAAGTGAGTTAAATGGATAAAGAATGAAGAAAACATCTAAGGGGAAGGAATGGTAGGAAGAACCAGCTAAAATGATCAGCTGGAAAAGAGAAATTAGGACAAAAAGGAAGTGTAGGAGGAGACTGGATGTAAATAAAAGGAATAGAGAAAAAAGTGTAAGAAGTAAAAGAGATGTAGAAAATGTGTGTGTATGTGAATATACAGGCATGCCTCATTTTATTATGTTTTGCTTTATTATGCTGAGACAATTTTGAGTATATATATATATGCATATATACACACACACAAATTGAAGACTTGTGGCAAGCAAGTCTGTTGGTGCCATTTTTCCAACAGCAAGTTCTACTTTGTGTCTCTTTGTCACATTCTGATAATTCTCACAATATTTCAAACCTTTTGTGTTGGTTACCTAGTGCCACTCTGACAGGAACATATAGCGAGTGGGAAAGCTTTAACAAACAGGAGTTTATTCTCTTACAGTTTGGGAGACTAGAAGTCCGAGTTCCAAGTGCCAGCCTCTAGGGTTTGGGAGAAAAGCCCTCAACCCTGGGCTTTAGCTCTCCCTCTTGCTCCCATCCCACTGAAGCTAGAGGCATCTCTTCACTCAGGCAGCTGCTGGCTGCTGAGGCTGAGAAACCCAATGTCAACAGTGAAAGGACATAGTACGAATGTTATCAAACCACACAGCAGGCCATCACTTCAAGTCCATTAAAAGTCCCAAAATTAGCAGAGCATGACAGGCTGCTGAATGAAGACTCAGCTACGTGTGGGGTCTAAGTATGCCAAAAAGGTGCAGACTGTTCCCAAAGCTTCTCCTTATATACGGGAAGCAGACCACATCCCTAAAGCTGCTACTCAACTGCTCGTGGCAGATTCCACCATGGAGTTGATTGCCAGTCTCATCATTGAGAATAACTACCGCCAGCTGCCCAGCCACTCAAAACCAGGCCCAGCAAAGCTGACAACAACAACAACTCATTGCTGTCGAGTCGGTTCTGACTCATAGCGACCCCTCCTTCGGTTTCCGAGGCAGTATCACTATGGAGGTAGATTGCCCAACCTTCTTTCTGAGGAGTGGCTGGTGGGTTTGAATTGCCAGCCTTCTGCTTAGCAGTCAAGTGCCTTAGGCACTAC
>NW_006921919.1:1242970-1288268 GCF_000298275.1 Orycteropus afer afer
CACTACAGAAGTAGATTGCCCCATCTTCCTTCCAAGGAGTGGCTGGTGGGTTTGAACCGCCAGCCTTCTGGTTAGCAGTCAAGTAAACTCCACCACTAGTGTATCAGTTTGTTGTACTGTGGTGGCTTATGTGTTGCTATGAAGCTGGAGGCTATACTACCAGTATTTCCAATACCAGCAGTGTTACCCATGGTGAACAGATTTCAACGGAGTTTCAAGCCTAAGATAGATTCAGAAGAAGAAAGGGGCCATCTACTTCACAAAGAATTGGCCATTGAAAATGTTAGAAATAGCAATGAAACACTGTTTGATGTATTTCTGGAAAACTTTATGAATAGCCCTGAAACATTGTCTGATACAGTGCCTGAAGATAAGACCCTCAGGTCAGAAAGCACACAAAATAAACTGGGGATGAGCGGCCTCAAAGTCAAGTCAACATTCATAACGTGGATGCAGTAAGTTTTGAGACCTCCATTTGCTGATTTGGCATGACTCAATATGGGAGAAATAGCTGCCAAAAAAAAAAAAAATTAATAATCAGAACATGGAATGCCTGAAGTATGAATCTAGGAAAATAGAAATTGTCAAAAATAAAATGTAACACACAAAAATTGATATCCTAGGTATCGGTGAACTGAAATGGACTGGTTTTAGCCATTTTGAATCAGACAACTATATGATCTACTATGCTGGAAATGACAAATTGAAGAGGAATGGTGTGGCACTAATTGTCACAAAAAATGTTTCAAGATATATCCTGAAGTACAGTGCTGTCAGTGATAAGATAATATCCATACACCTAAAAGGAAGACCAGTTACTACTACTATTATTCTAATTTACATACCAACCACCAAAGCCAAAAATGAGGAAATTGATGATTTTTACTAACTTCTGCAGTCTGAAATTAGCCAAATATGCAACTAAGATGTGTTAATTGTTACTGGTGATTGGAATGTAAAAGTTGGAAACAAGAATCACCAGTAGTTGAAAAATACAGCCTTGGTGATAGAAATGATGCTGGAGATCGCATGTTAGAATTGTGCAAGACCGATGACTTATTCATTGCAAATACCTTTTTTCAACAACATACACATGAACTTCACCACATGGAATACACAGGAATCAGATTGAATATGCCTATTGAAAGATGAGATGGAGAAGCTCAATATCTTTAGCCAAAACAAGGCCAAGAGCGACTGTGAAACAGGCCAACAATTGCTCACATGCAAGTTCAAGTTGAAGCTGAAGACAATTAAAACAAGTCACAGGAGCGAAAATATGAACATGATTATATACCACCTGAATTTAGAGATCATCTGAAGAGTAGATTTGATGCATTGAACACCAATGACTGAAAACCAGATGGATTGTGGGATGATATCAGGGATATCATACATGAAGAAAGTAAAAGGTCATTTAAAAAAAAAAAAAAACAGGACAAGAAGAAAAGATCAACATGGAAAAATGGATGTCAGAAGAGATTCTGAAACTTGCCCTTGAACGGAGAGTAGCTAAAGCAAATGGAAGAAATGACATGATAAAAGAGCTGAACAGATTTCAAAGAACAGCTTGAGAAGACAAAGTCAATTATTATAATGAAATGTGGAAAGCCCTGGAGCTAAAAAACCAAAAGGGAAGAACACACTCAGCATTTCTTAAGCTGAAAGCACTGAAGAAAAAATCAAGCCTGAAGCTGCAATATTGACAGATTCTATGGGTAAAATATTGAACAATGCAGGAAACATCAAAAGAAGGTGGAAGGAATACACAGAGTCACTGTACTGAAAAGAATTGGTCACTTTTCTGCTATTTCAGGAGGAAGCATGCAACTAAGAACCAATGGTATTGAAGGAAGAAGTTGAAGCTTCACTGAAGGAGTTGGCAAAAAACAAGGATCCAGGAAATTGATATGTTTCAACAAACGGATGTTGCCCTGGAGGCACTTACTCATCTATGCCAACTGACTGGAAGAGATCCATATTTGTACCCATTCCAAAGAAAGGTGATCTAACAGAATTTGGAAATTATCTAAATATATCATTAATATCACACACAAGTAAAATCTTGCTGAAGATAATTCAGAAATGGTTGCAGCGGTATATTGACAGGGAACTTCCAGAAATCCAAGTTGGATTCAGAGAAGGATGCAGAACAAGGGATTCCATTGCTGCTGTCAGATGGATCCTGGCTGGAAGCAAAGAATACGAGAAGGATCTTTACTTGTGTTTTATTGACTACACAAAAGCATTTGACTATGTGAATCATAACAAATTATAGATAACATTGAAAAGAATGAGAATTCCAGTACACTTAATTGTGCTCATGAGGAACCTGTAAATAGACTAGGAGGCTGTAATTCGAACAGAACAAGGGGATACTGCATGGTTTAAAATCAGGAAGGGAGTGTGTAAGTGTTGTCTCCTTTCACCATTCTTATTCAGTCTGCATGATGAGCAAACAATCTGAGAATCTGGACTGTATGAATAAGAACATGACATATGGATTGAAGGAAGACTTCCTAACAGCATGCAATATGCAGACAACACAACGTTTCTTGCCAAAACTAAAGATGACTTGAAGCACTTACTGATTGTGGCATTAAGTTTGTGTGTCAACTTGGCTGGGCCTGGTTGAGTGGCTGGGCTACTGGATGTAGTATTCCCCATGATGAGCCTGGTAATCATCTCCATGATGGAATCTATTGTGAGCAGCTGAGTAGCTGCCTTAAGGATGTGGTCTGCTTCCTATATATAAAGAGAAGCATTGGGGAACGGTCTCTGGCTTATGGCACTCTTGAACCCTGCAGGTAGTCATGTCATTGTTCAGCAGCCTGTCACATTCTGCCAAACTTGGGAATTTCAATGGACTTGACTTAATGGCCTGGTGTGTGGTTTGGTAAAATGAGGACTGCGCCTTTTTACTTGTCAACCTTGGGTTTGTCAGTCTCAGCAGCCAGCAGCTGTCTATGAGTGAAGAAAAGCCTCTAGCTTCAGTGGGCTGGGAGCAAGAGGCAGAGCTGAAGCTCAAGATTGAGGGGCTTTCAGCTAGCCCCTAGAACCTGGCACCTTGAACTTGCACTTAAAACCTCCAAGCTCTGAGAGAATAAACTCCTGTTTCTTCAAGCCATCCCATTCATGATGTATTCTTGTCAGAGAAGCACAAAGGTAACCAAAACACTGATAAAGATTAAAGATTGCCATCTGCAGTATGGATTACACCTCAACATAAAACAAAAATCTACACAACTGGACCATTAAGCTGCATCACAATAAATAGAGAAAAGATTGAAGTATCAAAGATTTCATGTTACTTGGTTCCACAGTCAACACCAATGGAAGTAGCAGTCAAGAAATCATACAATGTATTGCACTGGGCAAATCTGCAAAGGAGCTCTTTAAAGTGCTCAGGAGCAAAGATATTTCTTTGAAGACTAAGGTGCACCTAACCTAAGCTCTGGTATTTTGAATAGCTTCATATGCATGTGAAAGCTAGACAAATAATGAAGACTGAAGAAGAGTTGATGCTTTTGAGTTGTGATGTTGGTGAAGAATACAGAAAGTACCCTGGACTGCTAGAACACAAAATCTGTCCTGGAAGAAGTGCAGATGGAATACTGCTTGGAAGTGAGAATGGCCAGACTTGGTCTCACCTACTTTGATCATGTTTTCAGAAAGGACCATTCCCTGGAGAAGGATATCATGCTTGGTAAAATAGAGGGACAGCAAAAAAGAGGAAGGCCCTCAAAGAAGTGGATTGACACAGTGGCTGCAACAATAAGATCAGATACAGAAAGGATTGCACAAACGGCACTAGACTGGGCAGTGTTTCATTCTGTTGTACATAGGGTCGCTATGAATCAACTCAACGGCAACTAACAACAATACAACAACATAGTATAAACTTAACTGTTACATGCACTGGAAAAGCACAAAATTCATGTGATTCATTTTATTACAATATTCTCTTTATTGCAGTGGGCTGTAACTGAACCCACAATATCTCCAACCTACAACTGTGACACATGGACACACAAACACCTGCATATGTATTTGTTGTTGTTAGGGTCCATCGTGTTGAATCCAGCTCATACCACCTCTTTGTACAACAGAATGAAACGCTGCCCTGTCCTGTGCCATCCTCACCACTTTTGCTATGTTTGAGGCTACTGTCACTGTTTCAGTCATTTCATTGAGGGTCTTCCTCTTTTTTCACTGACCCTCTAGTTTACCTAGCATGATGTCCTTCTCGAGGAATTAGTTCCCCCTGATAACATGTCCAAAGTACATGAAATGAATTTTCACTGTCCTCACATCTAAGGTGCATTCAAGGCTATACTTCCTCTAAGACAGATTTGCTTGTTCTCCTGGAAGTCCATGGTTTATCCAATATTCATATGTGTACATTTACATAGTCACACACACACACAGAGAGAGAGAGAGAGAGAGAGAGAGAGAGAGAGACAGGTAGATTGTGAGGATGGAGCAAGACCAGGATTTATTTTGTTCTGTTGTACACAGGGTATAAGTCCTAACTGACTTAATGGCATCCAACAATATATAAGCCCATATGATAATTATAATATAAACATTTAATATTTTAAAGTAGTTTTTAAAAAGTTAACCAAGCACTTATGCACATATTATCTTTAGTAATCCTCATCATGGTTCTATGAGTTCAATAATTATCTCGAATTTACCAAAAAAGAGAAATATTCAGAGAGGTAATATAAATGATCTGACTTCACTAACAATAACAACAAACAGATTTGTAGTAGAAATAGTAGAAAGAGTAATAATAGAAAAGCAGTAATATCTTTGTAATATTTTGTCAAGGTTCTCTAGAAGAACAGAACCCATAAGATACAAAGATATGTAATACATATATATACACACAGTCACCATGCTATGAATGTCCAATTTAAGGCCCCTTCCCACTTGCCCCTTAATGTTATATAACTTTGCCCTCATTTTGAAATGATTGAACCAACCTCTACTCGCAACAAATTCTGCAGCACAATCATGTTCACTTGTATGTGCAGCTATTAAATCATTGAAAAGCCTTTGATCGTTTTCATGCACTAAAATATGGCTAAGTATGAACCGTATGCATATATATATATATTATATATATATATATTTTCCTACTGACCTACAAATTCCTAAAGACACGGTTAGGAATAGATCTTGTTCATACCCTGAGGACTGCCTCTACATGCAGAGAGAGATAGAAATGGAGATGGAAAGAGAGTGAAGAAGAGAGAGAGAAAAAAGACCTGAAGATTTGCTTCCATAAGATTATGGTCTAGGAAACCATATAGGGCAGTTATACAGTGTCATATAGGGTTCTGAGTTGGAATTGACTCAACTACTATATATACATAGTGAGAGAGAAAGATTGAGATTTACTTTGGGGAACTGGCTTATGCAATTGCAGTGAGCTGACAAGTCCAAAATTCATAAGTTAATGACATGCTGGAAATCCCTGTAGTATTGTGTCCCAAAATCAATAGGTTAAGTGATGGAAAGAGTGAAGAGAGTAGTTCTGGCAAGATATCTATTTGTAGTCTGGAAACAGAATACCCCTTAAGGAAAACTTCCATTTTCCTCTTAAAACTTTCTACTGTTTGGATGAGTCTCACCAATATTATGGAGGGTAATTTGCTTTACTTAGGGCCACTAATTTAATTTATATGTCACTCCTTTATAACTGCATTTAAACTAGTGTTTGATCCCACAGCCGTGCACCATAACCACATAATTTATGGACACATAAATTAACCATCACAGGGACCTAATAATTGTTGAACTCATACTATGTGTCAGTCACTATATCAAGAACATAAATGAATTATCAAATTCAATTACCTCATAGAGTTTTGAGGTAATTATTATTAGTGCCATTTTACACACAATGTGACCGAGTCTTGGAAATTTTAATAACATGTCCAATGCTGAATAGTAGCAGATCAAGGATTCTAGCTGAGACAATCTGATTCTGGAGCCTGTGCTTTTAGTGAATATGCTGTAAGTTCCAGAACTTGAATTTAAATCCAAGCTTTCAAGATACCTCTCTAATGCTCCTTCCTTAAGGAAAAAGAAAAGCTTACACCTTGCACCCAGTCATAACTCCTCCCCCAACCTTCATACACCAGGGCCCAGTGTGCCACTTGGAAAATCCATTCCTTACTTTATCACTACTCAGTTGATCAAATTCTTCTTCCTTTGCCCAACCTGTGTGCACTTGGTAATGATAAGACCTAATCTATCCCCAATACAAATGCCATTATGTGAATGTGATACAAAGCAGTTGCTCATAGGAAAAGAATGATTGTAAAGAAAGAAGAATTAGATACCTCATTTTTGAAAACAGCATTCATTGGATAAATTTAAATTTATTTATTTAAATTTATTCAGAAATTCCCTTCTGCTTTTTCACAACAGGGAGAGTCCCTTGCATCCACAGGTATTTATGGAATACTGCATGAAAGTTTTCAACTGTATATCCCCCAAAAAAATTGAGACCATGCACATAATGGGGCAGGGCTTCCAGGTATCAGCTATACGGCAAGAAAATAAGATTTAGTTGTGGGCCCAGCTGTACTTATGGATAGGGGCAAAGAGGAGATGGTGTGGTAGAATAGAAAGAGCACCTACTTTAAAATCAAGCAATCTATGTCATTAATCCAGGATATAAAACTAATTTTAACTGTGAAAAATGGGTAGTCATTTCTCCTGTTTCAGTTTTCTTGTGTGTAAAATAAGCATTCAGAGCCTTTACAAATCTAACATTTATCGTCACTTTCTGCTTCCTTGACATGAGAAGTCATCTGTGTGTGTGTTTGTATATGTGTGTGTGTGTTTATATGTGTGTGGGAGAGAGAGAGTGAAAGAGGGGAGGAAAGGAAAAGGAGGGATAAGAATTTAAATAAGAATGAGAAAGAAAATAAGTCTAATAAATAACATAGCATGGTAAACACTTTATAGGATATAACACTAATAAATCCTACTCCAAATGAGCTATACTTGTCAGAAATAGGATCTCTTTGTCTGTTTTTCAGTGAAAGGGCATATTGAAGATCTACTTTGCCGTTATACCCTTTGAAGAACAATTACTATATTTTGGAAATCTCAGACTTAAAGATTGAAAAGTCTTATATTTTGAAAACTAAAGATTAATCTGAGAAATAATTTATTTACTTCAACGTATGATTAGTGTATGTTCAACGTGTGTTCTTGCATAGAAAACAAAAACAAACAACAACAAAAAAAGAAAGAACAAGAACAAAAATTGTTGCTGTACAATCAATTCTGATTCATAGCAGCCCAGTGTACACATACCTTAGAGATACTGTGGCTTTGGTGCCAGATTACCTCAATAAAGCGAATATCACAATTAAGCAAATCACACAAATTTTTGGTTTCCCAGTATATACAAAACTTATCTTTGCACATTGTCTAAGTCTGCAATAGCATTGTGAGAAAGTTAGAAATATTTTGAGAATTACCAAAATGTGCCACAGAGTCACAGTCATTAGCTTCCCTCAAAGAACCACTATCTTGACTTGTAATATCATAAATTTGTTTTGTGTGGCTTTGAAATTTGAGTATAAGGAAATCGTACAATATGAACTCTTTTGTATCCAGCTTGCTTTGTTTGACATTATTTTCATAGATATTGTGTTTAATTCTTTCATTTTCATTGCTGTGTTGTATTCCATTGTTTGAACATACTATACATATGTTTCAACATACAAAATGAGCACATGCTGTTGAAGAAATGGTGCCAATAGACTTGCTTAGCACAGGATTGCCACAAATATTTAATTTGTTTTTTTAAAAAAAGCAATATTTTTGAAGTGCAATAAAGCAAAGTGCAATAAAATATGGTCTGATAGAGTAGAACTACCCCTACCTTGGAAAAATAGGGTTTCCAAGGCTGTAATCTTTATGGAAGTAAACTGCTACATCTCACTACTGAGGAGCAGCTGGTGGGTTCAAACCATCAACCTTTTGTTAACAGCAAAGCTTTTTAATTACTGCACCACCCAAGTTCTTTATATTCTTACGTAGCTTCACATAAAGAGAGTTTATTTTGACAGTTAGTGATCTGTGTCCCTGAGGCACAAAGACAAATACATTTAAGGTACTAAATAGTAGTTCCTTTGATGCATATAAAATAAACTTTTCATTTAATTTTTTTTCTAGTTTTCCACATTTTTTGCCAATTTCTTGCAAGCTTAAATATAAATATACATGTTTTATATAATCAAACATGTTTGTATTCATAAGGTGATAAAGAAATTAGTTTTCATCATTTAGTTCTCTTATGTATAAAGGAATAGATTTATCTTCTGGAAGAAACCTTTTGAAAATGTCTCTATACTACTCTATGCTTGATGCATTGTTTTTAATTATATGTTTCAGGCCCTGCTTGATACACAGAATCTTTTGCGTGCTCAAATCACAAATTTTACATTCAACCTGGGATTTTCAGGGAAATTTTATCATACAGGTAAGAAAAAGAGAATTAACTGTTCTCATTGAGGTATTCTCTGACCACCCTATTTAAAATTGCACACCCCACCTATTCACACCTTCCTGCATTATCTATGTCATAAACCAAAAAACCAAACCCACTGCTGAGTTGATTTGATTCATAGTGACCCCTCTTTGGGTTTCTGAGGTGGTATCTCTACAGAAGTAGATTGCCCAATCTTCCTTCCAAGGAATGGGTGGTGGGTTTGAACCACCAGCCTTCTGGTTAGCAGTCAAATGCCTTAGGCACTATACCACCATAGCTCCCCCCATGTCATACCCCTACTTTATTATTCTTCATATCATTCAACTCCATTTAACATACCATTATTTAGCCTTATGAGTCAGGTCTGACTCGACAGCACATAATAACATTTAACCTTTAGAATATAGTAAATAATTTGAAAGTTTATTCACTACGGTATTATATAATGAGATTTCTCTTTTTATTGATCTATAATTTGTTTACATAAAAGTCCACAGTTAAAAGTATGATATTCCGTGAATTTTCTCAAAGTGTACAGAGCTCTGTACCCATCATCCAGATCAAGAAAGAGAATACTGCCCTTGCATCTCCTTAAAGTCATTAGCTTCCCTCGAAGATAATCACTATCCTGACTTCTACTATCATAAATTCATTTTGTGTGGCTTTGAAAGGTAGGTATAAGAAATCATATAATATGGGTCTTATATATCCAGCTTGTTTTGTTCAACATTTTATTTTCATAGCTGTTACTGTGTGTAGTATAATTCTTTCATTTCCATTGCTCTGTTCTATTGCACTATTTAAACATACTAAATTGTTTCTGGGAGCTCTAGCAGCATAGTGCCTAAGGCATTTGACTGCTAACCAAAAGGCTCATGGTTCAAACCTACCAGCCACTCCTCGGAAGGAAGATGGGGCAATCTACTTCTGTAGTGATACCACCTGGAAACCCAAGGAGGGGTCACTATTCTTTTGAAGATGGTTGGGTTGTTTCCATCCTTTGGCTTTTTTGAATAATGTTGGTATGAACCCTTTGGGTTTCCAAGGCAGTAAATTTTTACAGAAGTAGATTGTCCAGTCTTCCTTCCATGGAGTGGCTGGTGGGTTTAAACTGCCAGCATTCCGGTTAGCAGTCAAATGGCTTAGGCACTACACTACCAGAGCTCCTTTTCAGAGGACATAAACATTCATTTTTATTCAGTATGATCCAGGAGGGAATTGCTAGTTAAATGGCATACTTATGACCAGATTTAATAAGTAATTCCAAACAAATTTTCAATGTGGTTGTACAGTTTATATTCCCAACTGTATGTTAAGAGTTCCTTTTGCTCCACCTCCTCACCAACACTTGGTGGTGTTTCTCATTTTCCTTTTAGCGTTTCTGGTAGGCATGTAGCAGTATCACCTTGTGGTTTTAATTTATATTCCTCTGATGAATACATATTCTTAATGAGTCCTCTGTCATTTATATATGTTACAAATGCTTTCATTTTCTCCCACTGTTAAGATTGCATTATGACTCTTCTAGTAGTGATTTTGATTAATATAAATACTTTAATTTTGATGTTTGATTTAAAAATTTTTCCCCTGGCTTTTTATGTCATGTTTGAGAAATTTTTGCATACTACAAATCATGAAGATATTTTCCTACATTCTTAAAATTCATAAATCTGTGATCCATCTGGAATATTGCACTTAGATATCCAGTAAAAATTAAATTAATTTTTGTGTATATATGTGATAGGGGTCAAAATACCTTCTTTTTTCTATAAAGTTATCTAATGGGCATCAAATAATAAAATAACCATCTTTTCTTCACTGTATCATAGTGAAATCACCATAAATCAGAATACCATATATGTGTTGACTCTGTTTCCTGTTTCTTTGATCTATTTGTCTCCTCAGACTTCCTTATGTACTGTACATAATTAATATTGATGCGTGCTAGTGTTAATACTCTAAATATGTTAGTCTTCCTCAAGATTTCATTTGTAATTTTTTAAAATATTTTTATTTATTTTGTGTTTTATTTTAATAAATGTTATTTTCAGGGAAAATCTAATTGCTTATTCAGTATATACTCTTTCTAATTTATTGTAAAATATATATAGCACATTTGACTTTTCACTCATTTTTAAGGATAAAACTCAATGAAATTAATTGTATTTGCTACGTTGTGCAACCAGCACCACTATCCATTTCCAAATGTTTTTCATCTCCCTAAACAAAAACCCAATACCTCTTAAGTAATAACTCTCCACTTTCTCTTCCGCCTAGCCCCTGGTAACCTCTAATACATGTTTGTCTTTATGCATTTGCCTCGGGTATTCCTGGTCTTTACATATCTGTAAAAATGTTAAAATTGCATTATCAATATCCATGAAGAGACTTGCTAGAATTTTGATTGAAATTGCATGAAATCTACAAATTAGCTTGCAGATAATTGGCTTCTTAAATATTGTGTTGTTGCTTGCCATCAAGTCAATCTGACACATACTAGAATACTCAAGTTCTTAAATATATTTATGTTTACCTTAATTATACTCAATGAAACTTTGTAATTTTTGGATTTATTTCTGTATAGTTAATGTTTAGTTAACTGTACAGTTATAGAAAAAAAAAAAAAAAACCCCAGTCACTGCCATCAAGTCAATTCGACTCATAACAACCCCTCCTTGGGTTTCCAAGGCAGTATCTCTATGAAAGTAGATTGCATCATCTTCCTTCTGAGGAGTGACTAGTGAGTTTGAACCACTACCCTTCTGGTTAGCAGTCAAATGCCTTAGGCACTATGCCACCAGAGCTCCCACAGTTACAGTATTGTTTAGTTAATGTTTTCTGATACAATAGTAAATAATGTCTTTTTTTTTTAAAAAAAAATGTATTTTCTATTTCTTTGTTGCTAGTATGAAAAATATAATTGATTTTCTTTATTGATCTTTTATCCAGCAATCTTGCTACATTCACTTACTAATTCTATAGTTTCTATATTCTTCTGGATTTTCTATGTATGAAACCATGTAATTTTTGAATAGTAACAATTTATCTCTTTCTTTCCAAGGCTTATTGATTTTCTTTCTTTCCTATTGCACTAGCTTGGATATCCAGTACAGTATTAAATAAAAGTGGTGATGCTAGCATTCATATCTTATTCCTAATCTCAGGTGGAAATTTTTTAATAAATGTGTTCTTTTCTCAAGGAGAAATTTTTCAATAGAATATTTTCTTAGATATTCTTTATTAGTTTAAGGAAGGTCCATTCACTCTATTCCTAGATTACTGCCTGTTATAATTGAATGCACAACTGACTTTGTTTTTAAATTAATTATCGGTTGTTTCTCATCCTTCTAAAATGAATGTATGATGAAGACTTTACTGCTGGAGCACCAGCAACTTTAACAGTTCCTGTTGAAAAATGGATCAATGAACAAATAAATGAGTGAAAGTAAATTCACTTCTACTTTACCTAGGAATATTAGATGGAACAAGATTGGAAAAGAGAAAGAAAAACCAAACTTACTGCCGTCGAATCAGTTTTGACTCATAACGACCCCCTTTGGGTTTCTGATGCTGTATCTCCATGGAAGTAGATTGCCAAGTCTTCCTTCTGGAGATGCTGTTGAGTTTGAACCCCCAGCCTTCTGGTTAACAGTCAAATGCCTTAGGCACTCTGCCACTAGGCTGTGTTACATTATTAAACAAAATACTGTGAAAGGAGGTTACTCTGTTGTTGTTGTTACATGTTACCAAGTTGGTTCCAACTTCTCAAAGCAGAAAAAACACTGCCTGATTCTGCACCATTCTCACAATCATTGCTATGTTTGAGTCCATTGTTGGAGACACCATGTCAATCCATCTTATTGCGGGTCCTCCTTTTTCCCCCTGACCCTCTACTTCATCACACATGCTGTCCTTCTCAAGGGACTGGTCCCTCCTCATAACATGTCCAGAGTACATGAGATGAAGTCTCACCATCCTTGCTTCTAAGGAGCATTCTGACTATACTTCTTCCAAAATAGATTTGTTCATTCTTTTGACTGTAAATGGTATATTCAATATTCTTTGCCAACACCATCATTTAAAGGAATAAGTTCATCTTTGGTCTTGTTTATTAATTGTCCAGCTTTCGCATGCACATGAGATGATTGAAAATACCATGTCTTGGTTCAGACATGTCTTAGTCCTCAAAGTGACATCTTTGCTTTTTAACACTTTAAAGAAGTCTTTTGCAGCATATTTGCCGAATGCAATATGTCATTTGATTTCTTGACTGCTGCTTCCATACGTGTTGATTATGGATCCAAGTAAAATGAAATCCTTGACAATGTCAATCTTTTCTCTGTTTTTCATGATGTTGCTTATTAGTCCAGTTGTGAGGATCTTCATTTTATTTACATTGAGGTGTAATCCATACTGAAGGCTGTAGTCTTTGATTATCGTCAGTACTTCAAGTCTTCTTCACTTTCAACAAGCAAAGTTGTGTCATCTACACATTGTAGGTTGTTAATGAGTCTCCCTCCAATCCTGATACTGAGTTCCTCTTCATATAGTCCACTTCTCAGATTATTTGCCCAGCATACAGTTTGAATAAGTATAGTGAACGGATACAATGGTGATGCATACTTTTCCTAATGTTAAGCCACATGTTGTTGTTGTTGTTGTTATGTACCGTGGAGTCGGACCTGAGTCATAGCAACCCCTCCTTGGGTTTCTGAGGCAGTATCACTACGGAAGTTGATTGCCCAACCTTCTTTCCAAGGAGTGGCTGGTAGGTTTGAACCTCCAGTCTTATCCCCTTATTCTATTTGAAAGAATGCTTGTTAATCTATGTACAAATTCCACATGAGCACAATTAAGTCTTCTGGAATTTCTCTTTTTCACAATATTATTCATAATTTGATATGACCCACACAGTCACATGCTTTTGCATAGGTAATACATCACAGGTAAACATCTTTCTGGTATTTTGTGCTTTCAGGCAAGATTCATCTGACATTAGCAATGATGTCTCTTGTTCCATGTCTGTTTCTGTATTCAGCTTGAATTTCTGGCAGTTCCTAGTTGATGTACTACTACACCCATTTTTCAATATTCTCCAGCATAATTTTACTTGCATATAATATTAATGATACTGTTCAGTAATTTCTGCATTCTGTTGATTACATTTATTTGGAATAGCCACAAATATATGTCTCTTCCAGTTGATTGGCCATGTAACTGTCTTCAAAATTTCCTGACATACATGAGTGAGCACTTCCTGTATTGCATCCATTTGTTGAAACATCTCAGTTGACAGTCCATTAATTCTTAGATCCCTTTTTTTCACCAATGCCTTTAGTGCAACTGGGACTTCTTCCTTCAATACTGTCAATTCTTAATCATATGCTACCTCTTGAAATGACTGACCTTTGAATAGCTGTTTTGGTTACAGTGACTGTATATTTCTGATGCTTCCTGCATCATTCAATATTTTGCCCAAAGAGTCCTTCAGTATTACAACTTGAGGCTTGAATTTTTTCCTCAGTTCTGTCAGCTCAAAAAGTACTGAACATGTTCTTCCCTTTTCATTTTCTAATTCAAGCTCTTTACACATTTTATTACAATACTTTACTTGGTTTTATTGAGCTGCCTTTAAAATAATCTGCTCAGCCCTTTTATTTCATCACTTCTTCCTTTTGCTTTAGCTACTCTATGTTCAACAGCAAGTTTCAGAGTCTATTCTGACATCCATTTTGATATTTCTTTCCTGTTTTTTAAAAGATCTTTTTCTTTCATTTATGATGCCTTTCATGACATTCCACAACTCATGTGGTTTTTGGTCATTAGTGTTCAACAAATCAAATCATTTATTGAGATGGTCTCAAAAATAAGGTAGGATATACTCAAGATTGACTTTGGTGCTCGTGGTCTTGTGTTAATTCTCTTCAGCTTTAACTTCAACTTGCATGTGAATAATTGATATTCTGTTCTGTAGTCGACCCCTGGCCTTGTTCTGACTGATGATACTGAGTTTCCCATCATCTCTTTGATAGTCTATTTAATTCTTGTTTATTCTGGTGAGGTCATCATGTATTATTATCATTTATGTTGTTGAAATGAGGTGTTTCCAATGAATAGATGGTTAGTTAGTCTTTCAAACTGCCATTATGCTATCTCTGGCATCATTTCTATCACTAGGGCCATATTTTCCAAATACTGATCCTTTTTTCTTGTTTCCAGCTTTCACACTAAAATTGCTAACAATTATCTGTGCATCTTGATTGCATGTTTGATCAATTTCAGACTGCAGTTGTTGGTAAAAATCTTCAATTTCTTCATCTTTGGCATTAGTGATTGGTGTGTAAATTTGAATAATAGTCATATTAATTGGTCTTCCTTGTAGGCATATGGATATTATCCTATATCTGACAGCAGTGTGTTTCAGATGGTTCTTGAAATGTTCTTTTTGATAATGAATTCGATATCATTCCTCTTCAGTTTGTCATTCCTGGCATAGTACACCATACAGCTGTCTGATTCAAAATAGCCAATACTAGTCCATTTCAGTTCACTAAAACTTAGGGTATCAATCTTTATGTAGTCCATTTCATTTTTTATGACTTTCAATGGCATAGTGCATAAGACATTTGAATGCTAACCAGAAGGTTGCAGTTCAAACCTACTAGCCACTCTACAGAAGGAAGATGGGGCAATCCACTTCCATAAAGATTTACCACCTCAGAAACCCAATAGAGGTCAGTATGAGTCTAAATCAACTCAATGATTCAGGGTTTTTTCAATTTTGCTTTAGCTACTCAATTTTAAGCATCACGGTCTGCATTACTCCTATCTCACTCTTGGTGTTTGTTACTGCCAGATGTATGCTATTAATGCGCAAAATAGTCAGACAGTAGATGGTTCACTATTGTCATAAATGGGAAATGTCAAAAAATGAGACAGAACATTCCATGTTCTGTTTATTAATGGATATTTACAACTATTCTAATTTTGCATCATGCCACATCAGCAAATGAAGATCCTGAAAGCTTTATTCTATTCATGTCATTAAGCAACTCTGAGTTGAGGAGGCAGCTCTTCCACAGTTGTGTTTTGAGTGCCATGCAGTCTGAGGGTCTGTTGTTCATGTACTTTTTCAGACTATATTCTGCTGCTATTCATAATGTTTTCCTGGCCATTTTTGTTTTATTTTGTTTTCCTAAACAGATCACCAGGTCCTTCTTCCTGGTTTGCCTTAGTCAAGTTGACACATACAATTAGCCATTACAGTGGTATATACATATAGTGATATACTGAACCCTGTCTGCCGTGAGTGACCCTGGTGGTGTTTGTGAATGCCAGTGGCATTCCAGCATCATAGCATCATGCAAGCCACAACAGTACGACAAACTGACAGGTGGAAGCTGCTCTAGATACTAAGATAGCTATATATTAATAATTAAAAAGTTTCTTTTCCAAACATAATGAATATAATCAAATATATTATGATATGCCTGAACATAACTATATACACTTTCATGATGGAATTAATCTGTCTCTATATTGGGAGCTCTGGTAATGTAGTGCCTGAGCCCTTGACTGCTAACCAGAAGGCTGGCAGTTCAAACCCACCAGCCACTCCTCAGAAGGAAGGTTGGGCAATCTACTGCCATAGTGATATGGCCTTAGAAACCCACAGAGGGGTCTCTATGAGTTGGGTCTGACTTGGTGGCACATAACAACAGCAACACATATTTAGGATGTAAGGAAAAAAAAAAAAGGTTGTCTCTATAAGTATGTGTATGTGTACACATATATACACACACAACTACTCCTCATTTTCTGTCTCATTTTTTGACATTTCCCATTTATGACAATAGTGAACAATCTACTGTCTGATTATTTTGTGCATTAACAGCATACATCTGGCAGTAACAAACACCAAGAGTGAGATAGGAGTAATGCTGACTGTGATGCTTAAGATTATGTGTCATCTAGTCTGGGCCATGAATCTCAGTGGTTTGGCAGTTATATAATGATGTAATTTGGTTTTTAGTACTTATGTAATGATACGGTTTGTTAGCTACGTATTTATGTTGGGCTATGTAATAATGAAGTCATCCTCCACTTTGTTATATTATGTGATCATCCTCTATTTTTGTTTTCACATAATGACCTACTCTTTGGAACCTAACTATGTAGATAAGTGAGAAGAAAGCCAAAAACAAACTCACTGCCATCGAGTTGGTTCCTACTCATAATAACCCCTCCTTGGGTTTTCAAGGCAATATCTCTACAGCAGTAGATTGCCCGGTCTTCCTTCTGAAGAGTAGCTGCTGGGTTTGAACCGCCAGCCTTCTGGTTAGCAGTCATATTTCTTCAGCACTATTTGTTGTTGTCATTTTTGTGTGTTGTCAAGTTGATTCTGACTCACGGCAATTCTATAGGACAGAGAAGACCTGCCCCATAGAGTTTCCTAGGCTGTAAATCTTTGTGAGATAAGATCATCAAGTCTTTTCTCTGAGTGACGGGTTCAAGCGGCCAATCTTTTGGTTAGCAGCTAAATATATCTATTCACACACACACACATATACATATTTATTTAAATAGATTACTGCATGCATGCAGTATTTTGATACAATATTCAAAAGATGAAAAAGCAATACAAATATATTGCCATTCAATTCTCAAATATATGTGTGCATATATATAAAGAGAGAAGGAGAGAGCGTTTAAGGAATTAACTATAACTGTAGGAGGCTGGCAAGTCAAAACTCTGTAGGTCAGATAATAGGCTGGAGATTCCGTTAGACTTGTGTCCCAAAATCCATAGCTCAGGTGATGAGACGAGTAAAGAGTGACTCAGTTCTGGAAAAATGTCTTTTTATTATCATATTACTCCCCTGGAAGTCCTCACTTTTTGCTTCAAGGCCTTCAGCTAATTGATTGAGGCCTACCGATATTAGAAGGTAATCTATTTTATTTAAGACCAACTGATTTAATCATGTGTAACTATATCAGTGACTACACTAGTGTTTGATCAAACAACTGGGCACTATAGCCTAGCCACGTTGACATGAAGAATTAATCATTACAGTGGTATATCAATGTAATGAAACACTGTAGTCATTAAAAAGAAGGAGGCAACTTTAATTTTAACTAATAAGAAAGAAGGTCTTGAAACATTTTTTGAGAAACCAATGTACCGGTGATTAGAGCATGCTAGTATTTATATAAAAAAGAAGGTAACATCTACATAAAGCTGGATAAAGTGTTCTTAACTTATTTGCTTAGAGACTAAGCAACTTAGCTAAAATACAAAATACCTTTTTCAGTAGAATATCTCTGAAAGGAATTCACAATGAAGTAGTGTGAATGAGTTCCTGCAAAGAAGAGAATTTGAGAATGAATGGCTAATTTTTTTGTATCACTTTTGCATCTTTTGAGTTTTGTATCATATGTATGTGTTGTGATCTATTTACGTAAATAATCATGTAAGTAAATTTTAAAATTTATGCTATATTTAAATAAGTTTGTTGAATAGTTTTTTATAGTTGCAAATATAGTTTTTTAAACTTCTTATTTTCTAATATTATATGAGTTATTTATTGTATATTTATTGAGTTTTTGAAGGGTTTGATAAACATACAATGGTAGGAATTCTACCTACGTAACATCAACATCAATATAAGTTCCTTGTGCACATAAGTAGCATAAATAATTTTCTTTTACTTGGGGTAATATTCCATTTCTGGAGTAAGTAAATTTCCATTTCCATAGAAGTTACAAGACTCATGGGACTTGACCCTGGTATGTCACAACTGACAATGGCTTTGGGTTCTCGATTTGAGAATGTTGTAAGTTGTAATGAAAACTTTAGTGTACAAAGTTCTGAGATCTTCTTCCCCCTAAATTTCTGATACACCCACTCCTCTCTTATCAATGGGATTAAGTTACAAAGACCAGGTTGTTATGCAAAAATCTGCTTTATACAAAAATGGAAGATGACCCCATCAGATCACAAATGGAGAGTGACTACATCATCACATGATGCAAAAATACATCATTACATAAAGGCCAAAGTACATCATTGTATAACTGACAATTACATCATTACATTTCTGTCAATTACATTATTACAGAACTGTTAAACCCTGAAAAACATGGCCTCGCCAAGCTGATATGTAACCTTAATCATCACAGCCAGCATTACTATTGCCTCATACCTCAGTGTTCCTCACTGCAAGATGTATGTTATTAATGCACAGAATAGTCAAATAGTAGATTTTTTACTATTGTCATAAATGTGAAATGTCAGTCAATGAGTGAGGAGCAGGTGTATCAGTGTATAAAATACATTCCTGCTGTGATTATTTAAAATATTTACAACTGAGAACCTCACTATTATGGTTTCATATTATTTTATGATGGAATGAATTACTGTCTTTAAGGTAACCTCAAAAATAGGAACACAATTAGTGATCTCTTCCAAATCCCCTGCTTATGGGAAAGTTTTGCTAGAGAAAGAGAAAGGATGTTCTCTTTCTGTTCAGAGGTTGAGCTCAGGTTTCAGCAGTAAGAACTATAGCACTGATACATTTCACAATGATGACCCCCAATACTTTAAGGAACTAGAATATTTTCCATAACATCTTCCTAAAAATACCTTAATTTCAAGATAATGATCTTGAATACTTTGGTAGACTTTGAAGGAAAAGAAATAGATTAGCATTCAGATAAGGAATCATCTGGACAAGGATTAAAGATATATATGATACACAGTGTATTTAGGAGATGTGGAAAGATTATGGGAAGAGCCTCAGGAGCAAAACTAACACAGCCCAATTCACCTATGAAACATAAGAAAACATTCCTATTATACTGTCCAATGCAGAATACTCTAGGATTTCTCTAGCCAGTCCCTGTCCTTCTCTTTGCCTCTAAGAGATTCATTTCCTTAAACACATCTCATAGCTCAGAATAAGGATTTCCTTTCTCTAAGCCAGTGAAGGCAGAGCCCAGGAGTAAAATGACGCAAAAGCTCAAAGAAGGCTTGTTATCTATATATGATATGAAAGCTTCCACATTTAAGGGTTTTCTAAAACCACTAATGTTTTTAGTGGGATGGGTGGAAAATGTAATACATTGAGTCTTTCTAAAAAGATATACTGTAAGTTCAATTATATTACATTATCCTTTGTAAATGTGTATTTATTTTTTCTATTAAAACTTCTACCCATATCCAACATGTATTCCTGACAAAAAAATGCTCATGAAAATAGAAGGGTAAGGGAAATTTCTCAATATAATTAAGGACATATACACAAAACCAATGACCAATATTATTCTCAAGGAAGGGAGACTGAAAATATTCCCCTTGCAAATGGGAACCAGACAATGATGTCCTTTATCAACTTTCCTATTCAATATTGTATTGTAAGTGCTAGCCATAACAATAAGGCAAGGAAGGGAAATAAAAGACATCCATATTGGCAAAGAAGAAGTAAAACTATCTCTATTTGCACATGATATGATTCTTTAAATAGAAAATCCCAAAGACTACAGAAGGAAACTACTTCAACAAAGTGGCTGAGCACAAGATCAACATACAACAATCAGAGTCCTCTATACTAACAAACAGAACTCTAAAAACAAAAAAAAACTCAGGAAAACAATACTATTCTAAAATAATATTTAGGAATAAATCTAACCAGAGACACACAATTCCTATACAAAGATACTATAAGACACTAGAAGAAGTCAAAAGAGAGGTACATAAATGGAACAATATACCATGCTCATGGATAGGAAGACTTAACATTATGAAAATGTCAATACTACCCAAAGTGATTTACAAATATAGTAAAATCTTGATCCAGATTCCATCATCATTCTTTAAACATGTGGAAAAGCTAATCACTAACTTTATATGGAAAGGAAAGAGACCTCAGATAAGCAAAGCAGTACTGAGAAGAAGGAAAAAGATAAGAGGTGTCATACTCCCAAATCTGGTGGCATCATGCCTAAGGCATTTAACTGTTAACCAGAAGGATGGCAGTTCAAACCCACCAGCCACTCCTCAGAAGGAAGGTTGGGCCATCTACTTTCGTAGTGATAATGCCTCGGAAACCCAAGGAGGGTTCACTATGAGTCAGATCTGACTTGATGGCAGTGTGTTTGGTTTTTGGTTTACTATACAGCCATGGTAGTAAAACAAACAAACAAACAAAAAAGCATGGTATTGGTACAGTGATTGACACAAAGACTGATGAAATAGAAATGAGAACCTAGAAGTAAATTCTTCCACCTATGGATAGCTGAACTTTCACAAAGGGCTGAAACCCACTTAAAGTGAAAGTGATAGTCTCTCTAACAAATGGTACTGTCACAATTGATACCCATTTGTAGATGAATGAAGAAGAATCCAAATCTCTGAACACATACAAAAAGTAACTCAGATATATTAAAGATCTAAATATAAAACCTAAAACAATTAAAATCATCAAAGAAAAAATAGCAAACAAGGAACCTAAAATATGACATGAACACTGTCAAACATAACAAAATGGACAGACAGAAGAAGACAAACTAGATAACTGAGACTCCTAAAACATAAATATCTATTTTCATCAAAAGACTTCACCAAAAGAGTAAAAGAGAACATGCAGACTGGGGGGAAAAATTGATAATGACATATTTGACAAGGGACTTATCTCTAAATTTATAGAAAACTGCAACACCTGAACAACAAAAAGCCAAAGAATACAATTAAAATAGAACATGAACGTCACCAAAGAAAACCTTCTGGGGCCTACCAAACACATAAAGAAATGCTGATCGTTAGCCATTGTTGTTGTTGTTAGGTGCCATTGAGTCAGTTTTAACTCACAGCAACCCTGTGTACAATAGAATGAAACACTGCCTGGTCCTGTGCCATTCCTCACAATGCTTGCTATGCTTGAGTCATTTGTTGCAGCCACTGTGTCAATCCATTTCATTGATTGTCCTTTTTCACTGACCCTCCACTTTACCAAGCATATCCTTTTCCAGGGAATGATCCCTTTTGACAACATGAACAAAGCAGAAGAGATGAAGTCTTTCCATTCTCTCTTCTAAAGAATAGTCCAGCTGAACTTCTTCCAGGGCAGATTTGTTTGTTACTCTGGCAGTCCATGATATTTTTAGTATTCTTCACCAACACTACAATTCAAAGGCATCAATTCTCCTTTGCTCTTCGTTATTCATTGTCCAGCTTTCACATGCATATGGGGCTATTGAAAATACCATGACTGGGGTTAGGTGCATCTTAGTCTTCAAAGTGACACATTTGCTCTTCAACACTTTAAAGAGGTCTTTTGCAGTACATTTGCCCAGTGCAATACGATGTCTGACTTCTTGACTGCTGCTTCCAAGGTGGTGATTGTGGATCCAAATAACATGAAATCCTGGACAATGTCAATCTTTTCTCCATTTATCCTGATGTTGCTTATTGGACCAGATGTGAGGATTTTTATTTTCATTCTGTTGAGATGTAATCCATGCTGAAGACTGCAGACTTTGATCTTCACCATTAAGTGTGTCAAGTCATCTTCACTTTTAGCAAGCAAGGTTCTGTATCTGCACATCACTAGTTGTTGAAAGAGTCTTCCTCTAATCCTGATGCCATATTCTTCTTAATACAGTCCAGCTTCTCAGATTATTTGCTTAGCATACAGATTGAATGAGTATGGTGAAATGATACAGCCCTAATACACATCCTTCAAACCATGCAGTATTCCCTTGTTCTATTCTAATGACTGCTTCTTGGTCTGTGTACATGTTCTTGATGAGCACAATTAAGTGTTCTGGAATTCCCATTCTTTGCAATGTTATCTATAATTTGTTGTGATCCACACAGTCAAATGCCTTTGCATAGTCAATAAAACAGAGAAAAACATCTTTCAGGTATTCTTTGCTTTCAGCCAAGATCCATCTGACATCAGCAATGTTATCCCTCCTTCCATGTCCTCTTCTGAATCCAGCTTGCATTTCTGGAATTACCTGTCAATAAACTGCTGCAACCATTTTTGAATTATCTTCAGCAAAAATTTACTTATGTGTGATATTAATGATATTGTTCAATAACTCCTACATTCTGTTAATCACCTTTCTTTGGAATGGGCATAGATATAGATATTTTCCAGTCAGTTGGCCAGATAGCTGTCTTCCATATTTCTTGGCAAAAAAGAGTATGCACCTCCAGTACTGCATCTGTTTGTTGAAACATCTCAATGGGTATTTCGTCAATTCTTGGAGCCTTGTTTTTCCCCAATTTCTTCAGTGCACTTTGGACTTCTTCCTTCAGTACCATTGATTCTTGATCATATGCCGCCTCCTGAAATGGTTGAACATTAATTCCTTTTGGTAAAATGACTCTGTGTAATCCTCTTGATTCTTCCTGCATCGCTCAATACTTTGCCCATAGAATCCTTCAATATTATGATACAAGAATTGAAATTTTTCTTCAGTTCTTTCAACTTGAGAAATGCTAAGTGTATTCTCCCCCCCCCCTTTTTTTAATTCCAGGCTTTTGCACATTTCATTATAATACTTTACTTTGTCTTCTTGAGCTGTCCTTATCTGTTCAGCCTTTTTATTTCAACATTCTATCCTTTGACTTCAGCTACAGTCTTTTCAAGAGCAAGTCAGAGTCTCTTCTGACATTAATTTTGGACTTTTCTTCCTTTTCCATCTTTTTAATGACCTTTTGCTTTCTTCATCTATGATGTTCTTTATGTCATCACACAACTCGTCTGGTCTTTTGTCATTGGTGTTCAATACATCAAATCTATTCTATAGATGGTCTGTAAATTGTGGTGGAATACACATACAGTCATATTTTGGCTCTCAGGGACTTATTTTAATTTTCTTCAGCTTCAGCTTGAACTTGGATATGAGCAATTGATGATCTCTTCCCAGTCAGCTCCTGGTCTTCTTTTGACTGATGATGTTGAGTTCTCCTTTGCCTCTTTCTGCAGATGTAGTTGATTTGGTTTCTATGTATTCTATTTGGCAAGGTCCATGTGTATCATTGCTATTTATCTTATTAGAAAAAGGTATTTGCAATGAATCAGTCATTGGTTTTGCAAAATTATGTTATGTGATCTCCAGGGTTATTTCTATCACCAAGGGCATATTTTCCAACTACCAATGATTTTTATTTTCCAATGCCAGCCTTCTGGTTAGCAGTCAAATGCCTTGGGCACTACACCACCAGAGCTCCCTTCCGATCTCCAGTAATGATCAATACATCTTGACTGCATGTTTGGTCAGTTTTAGACTGCAGAAGTTGGTAAAAATCTTTGATTTCTTCATCTTTTGTTTTGGTGGTTGGTGCGTAAATTTGAATAATAGTTGCGTTATGTGGTCTTCCACATAAATGTATGGATATTATCCTATCACTGACAATATTGTACTTCAGGATAGATTTTGAAATGTTCTTTCTGATGATGAATGCAACACCATATCTCTTCAATTTGTCATTCCTAGCCTAATGGACCGCGTGATTATCTGATTCAAAATGGCCAATACCGGTCCATTTCAGCTCACCAGTGCCTAGGATGTTGATCTTTATGTGTTCCATTTCATTTTTGACAGCTTCCCACTTCCTAGATTCATACTTTGTACATTCCACATTCCGATTATTAATGAATGTTTGCAGTTGCTTCTTCCCATTTTGAGTAGTGCCCCTTTAGCAGAAGGAGGTACTGAAAGCTTTACTCTACCCACATCATCATAGTTCTCTACTTGGAGGAGGCAGTGCTTCTCCAGTTATATTTTGAGTGCCTTCCAGCCTGAGACACTCACCTTCAGGCACTGTATTAGACAATGTTTCACTGCTCTTCATTAAATTTTCTAAATATATTAGATAGTGTTTCACTGCTATTAATAAAGTTTTCAGTGACCAGTTTTTTCAGAAGTTGATGGCTCTGTCCTTCTTCCCTGTCTTCTGCAGTCTCGAAGCTCTGCTGAAATCTATCCACCATGGGTGACTCTGAATATATATCCTACAGAAATAAGAGCTATTACAGGAACAGACATATACACCCCCATGTTCGTTGCAGAATTATTCATAAAGATGGACACAACTTAAGTCCCCTTAAAGGAGGAATGGATCAATAAACTATGGTACATACACACAATGGAATACTGGACAATGTTAAAGAGTAATGATGAATCTCCAAAACACCTCATAATGTGGATGAATCTGGATGATATTATGCTGAGTGAAATTAGTCAATTACATTGTTGTTGTTGTTGTTATGTGCCATAGAGTCGGACCCGACTCATAGCGACCCCTCCTTGGGTTTCCGAGGCAGTATCACTACGGAAGTAGATTGCCCCATCTTCCTTCCAAGGAGTGGCTGGTGGGTTTGAACCACCAGCCTTTTGGTTAGCAGTCAAGTGACAAGTATTATATGACAGCACCAATGTAAAAAGAGTATTAAAGGCTTACACATAGAAAGAAGGGAGCTCTGGTAGCATAGTGGCTAAGACACTTGCCTGATAACCAGACGGCTGGTGGTTCAAACCCTCCAGCCACTCCTCGGAAGGAAGGTTGGGCAATCCTACTTCCATAGTGATACTGCCTCGGAAACCCAAGGAGGGGTCGCTATGAGTCGGGGGCCGACTCAACGGCACATAACAACAACAACAACAACATAGAAAGAAACATTCTTTGAAAGTTATAAGGAGTGAAAGGGAATGGAGGGCTATTCAGTAACTAAAGGTAGACATTATTAACTTGGATGAAGAGAAAGGCAACATACTAAAAAGGAGAGGTCAACACAAAATGATCAAGGCAAAGGAAGACATTAGTAGGAGCACCCGAGTTAATGGCCACAAACGTAAATACTATTTCATACAGAAACTTACACTAACAGTAATCACAATAATCTATGAATGGATACATAAATAGATAATGCAGGGTGAACAAGGGTAGGAAGGCAAATGGGACTATACCCATGAATATATACATAGGTTTGACATATGATATTTGTACATATATATTTATATGTGTTACAAATATATCCATGAATATAGTAGAACATACAGGGGGCAAAGTTATGAAACCTTCTTAGCCATAATCAAACACCTTGAGAGAATTGGTCACTGAGACTGGGGGCTTAACACTGTAGCCTTGATGGACATCAAAGTAAATTGGCATAACATAGTCTATGAACACAATGTTCTACAAACTACTTTGCTGAGTACTGGGCGTCTAAGGTGCTTTGATTGATCTCTCTCTGTCCAAAGCAAAGAAGAGTGAGGGAAATCAAAAATGCATGAAAACAATTAGTCCAAAGGATCAATGGATCATGCAAACCCTAGCCTCCATGACCCTGTGTCCAAAAGAGCTAGATGGTACTTGGCTGTCTCAACTGACCACTGTGAAAGGGGTCACAGTAAGAGGTCCTCAATAGAGTGAGAGAAAAATATGAAACAAAACTCAAAATAATTTTAAAAAGACCAGGCTCACAGGTCTAATTGAGACTGATGGAGCCTCCCAGACTATGGCCCTTAGACACCCTTCAAGCCTAGAATTGAACTCACCCCCGTGACTCAGCTTTCAGCCAAACAATAGTCCTATGAGGTGAACAATAACACCAGGAAGGTATGCACTCTTTAGAATGTCAACCATACAAGATCAAAAGAACACCATTTGCCAAGGAATAATGCTCAGAAGGCAGGAAGGGATGGGAAAGAAGAACAAAAGGAAATAGGACACATAAGGAGGAAGTGGGAAGGATGTTGTTACATTGTTAAGATTTTAATCATTATTTAAAAAAAAATGTGTATGAACTGCTGAATGGAAAACCAGTTTGCTTTGTAAACTTTCACCTGAATCACAATAAAAGTTAAAAAAAAAAAAAAAAAAAAGCAAACAACAAAAAAATTATTTTACTCAGTCTCAAAGGGAAGGATAAAAAGAACACTTTTATAATCATAAGACTGCTTGAAGAGAGGATTCCCCTTATTTTTATTTGTTACCTTAATTTTTGAAGAGTTTGTACACTTTTATGAGATTAAAGAAATGAAGAAAATAAAAGTGCTAGGTCCCTCTTGACAGTTGACAGTCACCATATTCCAGGGTCTTTGCTAAGCATTTTTCATGCACTATCTCATTGAAAACTAGAAGTTAGAAAATATGTTATGTCATTTTCTGGATAAGAAAATGGAAGTACAGAGGGATCTAAGGTGTTAACCCAGCTAGTTAAATGTCAAGAAACAGTTTTAACTCTAGGTTAGTGAGAGTCCAACGGTAGTGCTTTAAGAGAAATTGGAAGCTGAATGTAAGATGAAGTTTCTATCTCCTTAACATCATATTTTTAGTTATTTTAGGTTAATATATTTCCCAAAATCACTGAGAACCAATAGTTTTTTAATGAATACTTACTTAAATATTATTTAACAATTATTATTAAATATTATTTAACAATTTAAAGACCAAGTTATATTGAATGAGCGATCTTTTTTCAAAACTGCACATTTGGTCAGGGAATAAATGTTAAGGGCACAGAATTCGGAACTTCTCAAATTGGTTTAGAATTCAAGTTCTGTCCCAATTCTCTTAGTGACTTGGGACAAGTTATTTAATCTCCCAAGTATTGGTTTTCTTATCTGTAAAATGGGGTTGACATTGACCCCTACTTCATAGGGTTGTTGTGAGAATTATGAGACAATGCTTGTAAATGCTTGACACAAGCGTTCAATCAGGGGTAGTTTTTGATACAATGTCTAAGTCAAAAATACTTGAGATAAAAATACTGCAAAGATGTAAGTTATTTAAATAGATGCTTAAGAAAAATAGTGAGCAATTTGAAAAGTATTAAATGTTTAAGAAATGGTACTTAAAGAATTTGAGTTCTAGCTCTTCTCTCTGCTGTAAATTCTGACAAAGATGGAAAAAGTGGGGGAATGAAGGGTAGCAATCCAGCCATGAACAAGTACATTTTAGTTGGTTTTCATGAGATTGAAGTAACAAGCCACAGACAACTATTCTCAGTATGATTAATTGTAATGTAAAACATCCCAAAAGTAGGATTAAAGTAAATCAGATGATACAAAACTACAAAGAAAAAAATGAAAGAAGTAAAATTATCCCTACTGTGGTAGTTAAGGTTGCATGTCAACTTGGCTGGGCCTGGTTGAGTGGCTGGGCAGCTGGATATAGTTATTCCCCATGGTGAGACTGGTAATTAACTCCATGGTGGAATCTACTGGAGCAGCTGAATAGCTGCTTTAGGGATGTGGGCTG
This sequence comes from Orycteropus afer afer, assembly GCF_000298275.1. NCBI lineage: Eukaryota > Metazoa > Chordata > Mammalia > Tubulidentata > Orycteropodidae > Orycteropus > Orycteropus afer. The sequence continues at coordinate 1,270,765 of NW_006921919.1, forward strand.
CTTCTCGTATATAAGAAGCAACTTTAAGGAAGGTCTCCAGTTTTTTCGCATGCTTGAACCCTGCATGTAGCCCAGCAGCCTGCCATGCTCTGCCGATCTTGGATCTTTTTCTGAACTTGAATTAATGACCTGCCGTGTTATTTAGTGATATCAGGACTGTGTATTTTCACTTGTCAACCTGGGGTATGTCAGCCTCAGCAGCCAACAGCTGCCTCAGTGAAGAAAAGCCTCTAGCTTCATTGTCCTGGGAGCAAGTGACAAGGACACTTGGGAGCAAGCTGAAGCCCAAGTTGAGGGACTTTCACTCAGCCCCTAGAGCTGGTACTATGAACTTGGACTTCTAGCCTCCAACACTGTAAGAGAATAAACTCCTGTTTGTTTGAGCCATTCCCATTTTTGGTATTTCTGATAGAGTGGTGCCAGGTAACCAAAACACCTACTGTCAATAGAGATAAATCTGTCAGAGTGCAGACGACATCTGTTTAGCTCCTGTAGGATTCAAATATACAAATGTTTCAGTCACACTTTGACTATAGTGTTCAGGAAAGGACAGCAGATTCCTGGGCCCCCTTCCCAAAGAACACTGAGATCTGTTGTTCTGTTTTAATAAATAAGCATTGGACAAAGGCCAACTAGTAAAATGAATAAAGGAGAGACAGGAGAAAAAATGCAGGGGGAGATAGGAGTTGTTAGAGAATAGATATTAAAAGACAGTAGGAGGAATGCCTTTTCATAAACTAGGGAAACTCCACTCAGTTTATTCCCACTCACATTTCAGAGAAGGTGGATATTAGGAATGAAGTGAATACTTGGAACACCCCCCACCCAAGAGGTTGCTGCTAGTTTTCAGTATGGGAAAGTGAGATGGCAGTGACCATGGTCTTCCCACAGAACTTCTTGCCATCAAACCTGACTCAGAATGAACCCTTCTTGGGTTAACGAGGTGGTATTGCTATGGAAGTAGATTGCCCAGCCTTCCTTCCGATGAGTGGCTGGTGGGTTTGAACCACTTAGTTAGCAGTCAAGTGCTTTAGGCCCTACACCACCAGAGCTCCAGTAATTCTAACTAATATCATGGCCTGATGAAACACAAAATGTTTAGCAACAGAAGATGCTTGGATATAAGTAGAGATTTTTGTTTGTTGGGAAACCAAATGTATCATTGTCATGTCAAATAAACCACATCTCTAAGCATCACCAGTTATGCCCACTGAATGCTGCTTTACCAGCTCTTTCTTCTTTGCCCAAGATCCCACCATGATTGGGGTCATTATAGATTGTAAACCCCTGACTCTATTGCCCTATTCCTTTACATTTATCTTTAGAAGACTTCTCTGACCTGTAAGATAACCACTCAAAAGCTCCTAAAATGTTCAATGTTGGGGATTCATTAGTCAGGCTGATGGATTAATATAATGGTCAATTCCTGAGTAGTGTATAACACACAAGTGTGGCCTCTGCCTCCATCTTCATCCTTTCATACAAGTACAGAAAAGAAAAAGAAAAATTTTCAGACTCCAAAAGCTATACGTAATCCATTATTCTATTGTTATATGAATGTTTGATGAAGAAGAAATAATGGGGGAAACAAAACCAATTAGGGTGGCATAGTGCCTAAGGCATTTGATTGCTAACCAGAAAACTGGTGGTTCAAACCCACTAGCCACTCCTTGGAAGGAAGATTGGGCAATTTACTTCCATAGTGATACTGCCTCAGAAACCCAAGGAGGGGTCGCTATGAGTCAGATCCGACTCAACGGCAGTGAGTTTTGAGTTTTATATACGAGAAAAAAATGTTTTTTCATATCAGTAGAGTACTTAAGCAGATGAAAGTTAAATCCATGACTGTCCTCCTAGTTGAAAGATTATGTTATTCCACTCATTTTATATAAGTTAGAATGACCTCCAGCCTCATACTAAACTTTTATCTTTGGTAACTCTCTTTCATTGCCTAGTAAATCATAAGGCCCAATTCTTTTTCAGCCATCAGACTTTATTTATCTTCCTTCTCTTGGAAATTTGAATGAGAGAATAGTGATAACAGGCAATGGTCACCGTTGCCTGGGCCAGGACAATAGTCTACCCACCATCTCTATGTATAAATATATATATACACTTACAAAGAAAACTTTTTATTACATTACAAATCAAATATATACAAATTAATTGGAATAGTATAATGAATCCCCAGGAACCTAACACCCAGATTCAATAGCTATCAAAACGGTCATTTTTATATCCCGTATACCTCCCCCATTCTCCACCTTCTCATACACTTAGTGTTATTTTAATAGTTCCATTTTCTTTTTTTTTTTTTTTTAGGTAAAATTTACTTACGATGAAATATTCATATCTTAGCTCTATTATTTTGACAAATGAAATCCATATTTTATCACAGTATAGAAAATCTCCCCCAGAATGTTCCTTCATGGCTTTTCCCAATCATTCCAGGCTGTTTTGACAACTGTGGCTGTATAGTAGGTTTTGAGATCTAGGAGTGTGAGACCTCCTACTTTACTCTTCAGTAGTGCTTTGTTTATCTGAGATCTCTTCCCTTTCCATATGAAATTAGTGATTGGATTGTCCACGTCTTTAAAGAATGTTGATGGAATCTGGATCGGAATTGCATTGAATGTATACATTGCTTTGGGTAGTATTGACATTTTTACAATGTTCAGTCTTCCTATCCATGAGCATGGTATGTTCTTCCATTTATGTAGATCTCTTATAGTTTCTTGAAGTAGTGTTTTGTAATTTACTTTGTATAGGTCTTTTGTATGCCTGGTAAGATTTATTACCAAGTATTTTATCTTTTTGATTTCCTTATTTCCTTTTCAGAGACCTCTTTGCTGTTATAGAGAAATCTAACTGCTTATATGTTGATCTTATATCTTGCCTCTATGCTAAGTATTTCAATGAGTTCCAGTAATTTTCTTGCTGAGTCTCTTGGGTTTTCTATGTATAGGATCTTATCATATGCAAATAGGGATAATTTTACTTCTTCCTTACCAATTTGGATGCCTTTCATTTCCCTCTCTTGACTTATTGCCCTGGGTAGGACTTCTAGTACAACAATGAATAGAAGTGATAGGGCATCCTTGTCTGTTTCCTATTCACAAGGGGAATGATTTCAGTTTCTCTGAATAATGTTGACTATTGGGTTTGTATTCATGTGGTTTTTGTTACTTCTTGCCACTCTAACAGAAATACCACAGGTGGATGCCTTTAACAAACAAAAGTGTATTCTCTTACAATTTAGGAAGCTAGAAGTCCTAGTTCAATGTACCAAGCTCTAAGGGCTGGATGAAAGCCCCTCGACCTTGGGCTTCAGGTTTGCCTCTTGGTAATGGCCCACTGAAACTGGAGGCTTTTCTTATCTCAGACTGCCTCTGGCTGCTGAAGCTGACAAACCCAAGGTCAACAAGTAAAAAGGCGTAGTCCCAATATTATCAAACAACACAGCAGGCCACTAGTTCAAGACCAGAGACAGTCCCAAGATCGGCAAACAACATGGCAGGCTGCTAAATGAAGACTGCCTACATGCAGGGTCCAAATATGCCAAAAAGCTGAAGACCATTTCCAAAGCTTCTCCTGATACACTGGAAGTAGTCCACATCCCTAAAGCAGCTACTCAGCTGCTCATAGCAGATTCCACCATGGAGCTGATTGCCAGTCTCATCATGGGGAATAACTACAACCATCTGACCATCCACTCAAAACCAGACTCAGCCAAGTTGACACATAACCTTAACTACAACACCCTGTGATCACTGCTTTTGCTGTGTCCCAGAATTTTTGGTATGCTGTGTTTTCATTCTCATTTGATTCAAGAACTTTTTTTATTTCATTTTTTGTTTCTTCCATTACCCAGTTGTTTTTGAGGAGGGTGTTATTCAGTTTCCTTGTGTTTGCTCTTTTCCCATTAGTCTTCCTAGTGCTGCTTTCTAATTTTACAGCATTGTGATCTGAGAAGATGCTTTGCAGTATTTCAATGTTTTTAAATTTATTGCGGTTTGCTTTGAGACCGAACATATGAGACTGTTCCATGTGTACTGGAAAAGAATGCGTATTTTGCTGTTGTTTGGTAGAGTGCTCTGTAGCTATCTATAAGATCAAGCTGATTGATCGAATTGTTTAGTTCTTCTGCATCTTTGTTGAGTTTCTTTCCAGCTATTCTATCTCTTATTGAAAGTGGTGTATTAAAGTTCTGCTATGACTTTGGAGTCATCTATTTGTCTTTTCAATTCTGTTAAAGTCTGATTTATGTATTTTGGGGCTTTTTCATTGGATCCATAGATATCTATTATAGTTATATCTTCTTGTTTAGTTGATCCTTTGATCATTACATGATGTTCTTCCCTGTCTTTTACGGTCTTTTTTGTCTTAAAGTCAATTTTAATATTGCCACTCCTGCCCTTTTTTGGTAGCCATTTGTTTGGTATATCTTTTCCAGCCTTTGATTTTTAGTCTGTTTTTGTATTTGTGTGTAAGGTGAGTCTCTTGTAGACAGCATATTGATGGGTCATGTTTTCTTATCCACTCTGCAACTTTCCATCTCTTAAGTGGTACATTTAATCCATTGACATTCATGTAATTAATGACAAGTGAATTTATTGATGAAATTTTGTTAATTGTTTTTTCATAGTGTTGCTGATCTCTTTGTTCCATATAATTTTCTGTGCTGAGCTCATTTTGCTTATGAATTGCATTACCATCTCCATTGCTATTGTTTTAGTATTTTCTAAATATTTGTTCTTGTCCTCTTTTTATTGTGATGTGAAGGTTTATTATTTTTCTTTGAGGTTACCCTGTGATTTATTACTTTCTTCCCAAGTTTAAAACAGTCTGTTCTATCTCATAATTATCTTGACTTCCTCAGCATTTAGAAGTTCTGTAACTACACTATTTATTCCCTCTTTTTGGTTTGTAGTTGTCTTCATATATCAATTGATGTCTCTAGCTCCCCATTTACAGTCCTGTAAGCTTATTTGGCTTGGGATCCTTCTATACCTGGGTTGGTTTCTGGGGTGTATCATCATGTGTGTTAATCATCAGCTGTCGTTTGCTGCTGTTGATCTTCCATCAGAAGGACTCCCTTTAAGATCTTTTGTAAGGTTGGTCTGGTTTGAACAAATCTCCTTAATTTCTGCTTATCTGGAAATGTCCTAATTTCACCCTCATATTTGAAGTACAGTTTTGCTGGATATGTAATTCTTGGTTGGAGATTTTTTTCTTTCAAGGTTTTATGTTTATCATCCATTGCCTTCTCATGTGCATTTCTACTGAGAAATCAGAGCTTAGTCTTATTTGTTGACCTTTATAGGTAACTTTTCATTTTTCCCATGCTGCTTTTAGGATTCTTTGTCTCTCATTTTGGTGAGCTTAAGTAGAATATATCTTGAAGATTTTCTTTTGGGATCTATCCTGTTTTGGATGTATTGAACTCCTTGAATGGATATATTCTCATCTTTAATCGTATTACAGAACTTCACCTCCAGCAAACCTTCAGCAATTTTTCTGTGGTTTTCTTTATCTCTTCCTATTCTAGAATTCCAATTACACATAAGTTGCTCCTCTTGATGGTATCCCACATGTGTCTTAGGCTTTCTATATTTTGTTTTGATCTTTTGTCTGATTGATCCTTTAAGAAAATAGTATTGAGGTATTTGTCTTCAATCTCATTAATTCTGTCTTCCATTGATTTGATTATATTCCTTTGCTCCTTTTGTATGTTACCTATTTCTGAAATGTTAGTATTAATCTGAATTTCTATTTGTTGTTTTTGTATTGTTTCTAAATTTTTTGTTTATTCTTTCAATTTGTTGTTATATTGTTTTCCTAAATTGTTTTAGAGTTTGTCTGTGTTTCCTTAATTTTGTCAGTGTTTTCCTTGATCTTGTCAGTGTTCCTTGATCTATCTCTCAATCCATTGAAGGTAACCAAGTATAATTCTTTTGAATTCCTTATCAGGGAGTTCCAATACTGCTTCTTCCTCAAATATGTTTTCTGGCTTTTTGTCCTTGTCCCTTGTTTCTACTACTTTATCATGCTTCTTTATGTGGACTATGATGGGCTGTTGTCTCCAAGACACTGTGGTGGTGTTATGTTTATGTTTAGTGTGTGAAAGAGAGTGAGAATGTGTGCACAGATCTCTGGTAGCTGTTCATAAGGAGCAGTAGAGGGTGCGTTGAGCTGATACTGGCTGCCATCTGTCATTGGTGAGTTGGTGCAAAAGCAAGTGGTGGCCCTCACTCAGTGGGTGTGGCTGCAGGAGTTGCAGGTATGGTTAAGTTGTGTTGGAACAGTTGCTGTCTTCCATTCAGACAAAAATAAAAATAAAAGCAAGAGAACAAAAAAACCCTACATAAACAAAAAGGAATAATTGCAAAAAATAAAAAAGACAGAAAGAAAAGAAATAAGAAGAAAAATATTCAAAATATATTGAGAGGATTAAAGAAAGATAATGAGAGAAAGAGGGAAAAAAGTACAGTATCTGGGAAAGGAGGAATACGAGAAAAGAGCAAGAATGAAAGAATAGTAAAGAAAAAGTGGGAAAACTGCAAAAAAGAAAAACAAGGGATGAGAAGAACCAAAGAAAGGGAAAAGAATGGAAGAGGGGGAAAAAAAGGAAAAAAAAAAAAGAACCATTGGCAGGAAAGAGGGGGTAAAAAGAGAGAAGAAGAAGAAAGGAGGAAGAATAAAACAATAATTTAAAAACAAACAATCAAAAAGAAAACTGTAGGGGTGGCACAGCACACAGGCTCTGTCAGGGCATAGACTGGAATGGAGTTCCTGCTGGTCAAGGAGGTGGGTGGAGGCAGGGGATGGCCACACCTCAGTTCACCAAGAGTGTGTGGATTATGAGTAACAAGCAGAAGATCGCACCTTTCCAGTCATCAGCCTCTAGTATGACTGTATGTGCTGTCCTTGGCAAACAGAGCCCATGCCTATGTCTCAGACCAGGTAAGAACATTACTTGGATATATTCAAAATGGTGGCATCGCTGCTTTTGAATATTCAAAATGGCTACACTCTCAGGACAATTGCTGCAGTCCTCAGGCCTGTTTATCTCCTTCGCTGTTTTCCTTTCTGGTTGTCAGGCAGCAATGCAGTCTTTGCTCATGCAGTCTTTAGTGAGAAGAGCTGATTCTTAGGTTGCTACCAGGATATATTCAAAATGGCTGTGCTCTCAGGACAGCTGGCAGTTGACAGCTCCATTTGTCTCCTTACTCACTGTTTTCATTCAGGTTCTTCTATTAGTTAGTATTTAATCCACTTCTTTATTCCTGCCTTCAAAGCCCAGGGTTCCAGAATCATCTTCTGTATCAGTTTCAATTAGTCTCTCATTGCTTTGTTGCCAAGGGTCTGTGTAGCTTGTCTGCCTATTCCTTCATCTTGCTGGAACCACCCGCCACCGTCTTTAGACTCCTATTTAAACCAGTTGCATCAGAGCTGCCCTTGAAATAAGAGAGATTTTTCTCCACACAGAGAGGAGTCATGTGCAGAATCCATTGCTGTAGGAAACTATTGAATTCATTGTTATGGATAAAATTTAAGTGTGGATGCATAATTTGATGATTAATATCATCTGCTGATATGCCAAAAAAGGAATAAGGACTTGTATTACTCTCATTTCATGCTTTAGTGAAGACCCTGTGTTTGAGGAAATTATAAAGAAACCCATCCCCTCATATGAGTTAAGTGGACAGAATTTCCCACATTCAAGTTAACTGCAGGTAGGGGAGAATGGAAGAATAAAACAAGCCCATATATGAAAAAAGGAAATAGAAGTGGTGGATGGAGCAAGAGTCTGCTTCCAAAAAGTTGAGAGAAAGGACAAACATGAAGAGCATGAGCATCACTAAGGAGCAGTTTTGTTGTTTTTCTGTGACTTTGTCACTTCTCAGCTTATTCTCTCTATCATTTTTATCCTTTCTCTTTCCTTTCTTTCAGTTTCTCTAATTTTCACAGTAATATTTTTGTCATTGTTAGATGTCATCAAGTCATGTCTAACTCATAGTGACCCTATGAAAAGCGGAACGAAACACCATCCAGTCCCATGCTAGCTCCATGATCCTTTCTATTCTTGAGCCCATTGTCACAACCACTGTGTCAGTCCATCTGGTTGAGTGCCTTCCCCCTTTTGTTGACTCTCCACCTTAACAAGCATGACATCCTTCTGCAAGGATTGGCCCCTTCTGATAACATGACCAATATAGGTGAGACGAAGTCTGGCCAGTCTCACTTCCAAGGAGTATTTTGGCTGCACTTCTTCCAGGACAGAACTGTTCCTTTTTTAGCAGTCCATGGTACCCTCAGCATTCTTCACCAGCACTAAACTCAAAAGTATCAATTCTTCTTTGGTCTTCCTTATTCAATGTCCAGCTCTCACATGCATAAGAGGCAACTGAAAATACCACGTTTGTGTCAGGTGCACCTTAGTCCTCAAGGAGACATCTTTACTCCTCAGAACTTGAAAGAAGTCTTTTGCAGCCAACTTGCCCAGTGCTGTAAGTCATCTGATGTCCTGACTGCTGCTTCCATTGGCATCAATTGTAGAACCAAGCAATGTGAACTCTTTGACAACTTCAATCTTTTCTCCAATTATTGTGATGCTGCTTATAGGTCCAGTTGTGAGGATTTTTGTTTTCTTTGTATTGAGATGCAATCCATACTGCAGACTGTAATCTTCAATCTTTATTACAAGTGCTTCAAGTCATCCTCACTTTCGGCAAGCAAAGTTGTGTTATCAGCATATCACAGGTTGTTAATGATTCTTCCTCAAATCTTGATGCCACATTCTTCTTCATATAGTCTAGCTTCTCGGATTATTTGCTCAACATATAGATCAAGTAAGTATGGTGAAGGGATACAACCCTGACACAGTCCCTTCTTGATCTTAAACCATGCAGAGTCTCCTTGTTCTATTTGAACAACAGCCTCCTTGTCAATGTACAGGTTCCTCATGAGTACAATTAAGTATTGTGGAATTCCCGTTCTTCTCAATGTTATCCACAATTTGTTATGATCCACACAATAAAATGGCTTTGCATAATCAATAAAACACAAACAAACATCTTTCAGGTGTCCTTTGCTTTGAGCCAAGATCCATCTGACATCAGCAATGATATCCCTTGTTCCACATCCTCTTCTGAATCCAGCTTACACCTCTGGAAGTTCTCTTTCAATATACTGCTGCAACCGTTTTTAAATTATCTTCAGTAAGATTTTACTTGTATGCAATATTAATGATATTGTTTGATAATTTCCACATTCTGTGGAATCACCTTTCTTTGGAATGGGTACAAATATGGATCTCTTCCAGTCAGTTCACCAGGTAGCTGTCTTCCAAATCTCTTGGCATAACAAAGTGAGTGCCTCCAGTGAGGCATCTATTTGTTGAAACATATCAATGGGTATTCTGTCAATTCCTGGAGCTTTGTTCTTCGCCAATTCCTTCCGTGAAGCTCTGATATCTTCCTTCAGTACCATTGGCTATGATCATACGCCACCTCCTGAAATGGATGAAGATCGAACAGTTCTTTTTGGTACAGTGTCTCTGTGTATTCCTTCCATTTTCTTTTGATGTTTCCTGCATCATTCAATATTTTGCCCATAGAACCTTTCAGTATTGCAACTTGAGGCTTAATTTTTTTTATTCAGTTCTTTCAGCTTGAGAACTGCTGAGTGTGTTCTTCCCTTTTGATTTTTGAGCTCCAAGTCTTTTCACATTGCATTATAATAATTGGCTTTGTCTGCTCGAGCTGCTCTTTGAAATCTGTTCAGCTCTTTTATCTTGTCATTTTTTCCATTTGCTTTCGCTACTCTTCACTCAAAGGCAAGTTTCAGAGTCTCTTCTGGCATCCATTTTTGTCCTTTCTTTCTCATCTTTTTAGTGACCTCTTGCTTTGTTCATGGATGATGCTCTTGATGTCATCCCACAATTCTTCTGGTTTTCTGTCATTGATGTTCAATTCATCAAATCTGTTCTTTAGATGGTCTCTAAATTCAGGAGAGATATATTCAAGGTATTTTGTGTCTCATGAACTTCTAATTGTCTTTAACTTCAAGTTGAACTTGTGTCTATGAGAAGTTGATGATCTGTTCCAAAATCAGCTCCTGGCCTTGTTTTGGCTGAAGAGATTGAGCTTTTTCATCTCCTCTTGCTATACATGTAGTCAATATGATTCCTGTGTGTTCATCTGGTGAAGTCCACATGTATAGGTGTCATTTGTGTTGTTGAAAAAGGGTATTTGCAATGAATAAGTCATTGGTCTTGCAAAATTCAATCGTACAATATCCAGTATTGTTTCTGTCACCAAGGCCAAATTTTCCAACTACCAGTGATTCTTCTTTGTTTCCAACTTTTGCAGTCCAGTCACCAGTGATAATTTACACATCTTGATTACACATTTGGTCAATTTCAGACCGCAGAAGCTGACAAAAATCTTCAATTACCTCATCTTTGGCTTTGGTGGTTGGTGCATAAATTTGAATAATAGTTGTATTAACTGGTCCTCCTTGTAGGCCTATGAATATTTTCCGATCACTGATAGCATTGTACTTCAGGACAGATCTGGAAACATCCTTTGTGATGATGAATGCCATGCCATTCCTTGTCAATTTGTCATTCCCAGCATAGTACATCATATGGTTGTCTGATTCAAAATGGCCAAAACCAGTCCATTTCAGCTCACTAATGCCTAGAATATCAATCTTTATGTGTTCCATTTCATTTTTGACAACTTCCAATTTTCCTAGATTCATACTTCATACATTCCATGTTCCAATTATTAATGGATGTCTGCAGCTGTTCTCCTCAATTTGAGTCATGCCATGTCAGCTAATGGAGGTCTTGAAAGCTTTACTTTATCCATATCATATCCATATCTGATGATGCAGCTCTTTCCCAATCGTATTTTGAGAGCTTTCTGACCTAAGTGGCTCATCTTCCTGCACTGTATAAAACAGTGTTTCTGGGCTATTCATGAAGTTGCACAGTAATGTATCAGATAGTGTTTCTCTGCTATTCATAAGGTTTTCCCTGGCCAGTTCTTTGAGAAGTGGATGGCTTCTTCCTTCTTCTTTCTTCCTAGTCTGTCTCAGTCTGAAAGCCGTGCTGAAACCTGTGCACCATATGCAACCCTGCTGGCTTTAGAGACACTGGTGGCACAACCTCAAGCCTCACAGCAGCACACCACCAGAGTAGGTAAAACCGACAGACAGATTTGTCTCCCTTAGCTGTTCGAAACCTCTCCACCCTCCCCTTGCCTGGATCCCTGCCACTGCTTCCTGGTCCCCCTGGCTTTTCTCTCCTTCCCTCTGCTTTCCCGCCACTTGAGGGGTGGGGCCTTGGTCTCTCCCCTTACCTGGATCCCTGCTACTGGTTCCTCACTCTGTCCTGGTCCCCATGGTTTTTCTCTCCTTTCTCTTGCTTTCCTGCCACTGCTTCCTCGCTCTTTCTTAGTCCCACTGGCTTTTCTCTTCTTTCACAGTAATGGTTTCCACATTCTCTTTTGTCTCCTATGCCATGCCTTAACTGGCCAGTTTCTGTCAAGTCAATTGTGAGTCATGGAAATTTAATGTGTGTCTTAGTAGAACTGTGCTCTGTAGGTTTTCAATTGCTGATTTTTTGGAAGTAGATTACCAGGCCTTTCTTTTGAGGCATTTCTGGATGGACTTGTATCTCCAATCTTTCAGTTAGCAGGTGACTGTGTTAACCATTTGTACCACCCAGAAACTCTCTTCGTGCCTTACTTTCCTCCAAATACTAAGTAGCTTCTTCTCAGACCTAAAAAGTAACCTAACTAAAGAAGGAAAATATTGTATTGTGATTATGTAGACAACCTCTGTCAAAATGATCTACTGTGGACCTCTGACACGTTTCCCTTTTCATATTCCCACAATTAGATTTACTATTCTCTCCAAGCTATATTTTTGTTGAATGATCCAGAAAAGCATAACTTTCTGTTCTACTTGATAACATAGACAAATGCTAAAAGAGTTCTAAGGGCTTGGGAAATGATTATGTATTTCATTTTTGCATTAATTTTATATACATGTCTCATATTTAGCAGATTTTTAGAAGAGTTTTGTCACTTTCTCTAGTGGTTCCCCAACTAACAGATGTTCCTTTGCTACATTTCATGTTCAAAACATGGTATGTATATATGATCGTGTATCTGATATCTTCTAAATATATACATAAGTATAGATAGATTGACAGGATGTTATGTATCATATCTTCTAAATACATAGATAAGATTAGATAGATAGATAGATAATCAGTATAAGTCATCGCATAACCTTTTTTTTTATTTTCCCTGAAGGAACTGAAGAGGAAGATGAAGGGGATGACTGTCTTTTGGGGTCTGTGGATGAGTTCTGGTGGTTTCCTCATATGTGGAGCCATATGCAGCCCCACCTCTTCCATAATGAGTCATCGTTGGTGGAACAGATGATTCTCAACAAAAAATTTGCATTAGTAAGTAACTCACATTGACTGTTGCATTTAATAAGGTAATGACCAAGTTTTTATGTTGAGAATTTCTTAAAGTTTTATTCATATTGGCATTTTTTAAGCATGATTTTCTATGGTATCATAAAGAGTAGCTTAGTATTACAGTCTTTCAATATATGGCTTTGGGTTTATATTGTGAACTTATCACTCATTATGCTTGATACTCTGAGGGATCCAGTTTAAGAGACCCTTTACAAGTCACTCATAAGACTAAGTCACATGATGTTATGCTCAGAGCTCCCAAGATGGCTCCAGCTTGAAGGAGCTTTGTGCTGCACTAATCCAAAAAACAAACCCACTGCCACTGAGTCAATGAACATAAAACAATTATCCAGCAAAAAGACATATTCTATGTCCCACTGCTAAATGAACAGTACAGATGCAGAACCCACAATTCAGAGCAATAAGTGTCATTAGCAGTGGCCAGAGGAATATTCCTGGGGAATATAGATTTTAGATACATACTAAAATAAGATTTAGATGTCATGATAAATTGGAGTGAAATGGCTGAGAGAAAAGATCAGTTACGAGACCATAACGTACCTTCAGCATGAACTACTGAAGACTCAACCTAGGAAATGTGAAGAAAGCCATTTAAAAGACATTGTAAACATATATGTTATAGGGATGGTAAATTTGTTTTCCTGAAGCAAGGTACACTGTCTGATACTGAAGAGTTTATGATTTGGGACAGAGAAATTTCCAATGAAAGTTCTAATAAATACAGTGTGATGGAAAATATGCCTATAATCAGTGGGGAAGAGATAACAGATAGTGATTAATAAGCCAATAGATTGTGTTTTAAGTGGGAGAAGGTATTTTATCTTTGTTTCCTGTGTATTATACTAATGGTCACAGAAATGCATGAAGGGAATCCAGAAAGGCAATTGCCTATTTACTTATATTTTCTCTTTCTAGGCAGGGAGTAATTTGGGAACAAGAACTATATTCTGCCTATCATAATATCACAGTTCCTATCTCATGGAAGAGGGACAGTGGTGGTTCAGCAGTAGAATTCTCACCTTCCATGCAAGAGACCCAAGTTCAATTTCTGACCAATGCATCTCATGCAAAGCCACCACCCATCTGTCAGTGTAGGCTTTCATGATGCTATGCTGTTGAACAGGTTTCAGTGCAGCTTCCAGACTAAGATGAGCTAGGAAGAAAGGTCTGGAAATCTACTGAAAATCAGCCAGTGAAAACCGTATGTGTTACAATGTTCTGATCCAGAACTGACAATGGGGATGGCACAAGACTGGGCAGAGTTTCTTTCTCCAGTGTATTGGGGTACCATGAGTCAGGTGATTCAATGCAGCTAGTAACAACAGCTCATGGAAAGCATGTAGTAAGGCAGCAGAAATTAAGAAGGAATTGAAATGTAATATATCTTAATTTATTACTCCATTTTTTTCTTATTTGTAAATCCCAAAACTGATTTTACAGTGTTCATAGACTACATTATTAATAAACCCAAAATAGTCAAATTACTTTTCTAAGCAAATCCTATTAATTATAGACTTAGTTCAGTGTGCAAAATAAATAGAAATACACTACCGTGGTGCCTAAGGCATTTGACTGTTACTTGGAAAGTCTGTGGTTCAACCCCACCAGGTGCTCTGTGGAAGGAAGATGGGGTACTCTACTTCTGTAAAGATTAACCACCTTAGAAACCTAAAGGGGGTCACTATGAGTTGGAATTGACTCTATGGCAATGAAGTTTTTTTGGTTTACGCTAACAAGTTTGGATATGATTTGGAGAAATACTAAATTAATAGCCACTCCCTTGACAGACAAAATATTTTACCACAGATTTGAAGTCCTCACTCATAACCAGTTGTCATTCCTCTATAAATGATACATCAAGTATAATCTTCTGAGTTCTGAGGTTCCCCCTTGCATATATGCCTTTCCCAGTATAATAGTTCTTAAACCCTGAAAATGTACTATTTCTTCACATAATTACCTTCAGCATAAATGTAATGTAAAATGGCATAGAGATCTTGTTTTTGTAAGTCAGTAGACAAAGTGTGACATCTCCCATGGTTGATCCTATAACTCTGTGCTTTTTTGGCTAATCAGAATTCTAGAGAGTACTGATGGCCAGTTGAGTGGAATGGTTTTCTACAATATAAACAACTACCAAAGCTGAGATACTTGAATAGGTGATCTTCATGGTACCTTACTAAAATGTTGTGGTAGTTAAGTTGGATGTCAACTTGGTTGGGCCTGGTTTTGAGTGGCTAGGCAGCTGGATATAGTATTCCCCATGACTAGTAATCAAGTCCATTGTGGAATCTACTGCAGCAGCTGAGTGGCTGCCTTAGGGATGTGGTATGTTTCCAGTATATAAGGAGAAGCTTTGGAAATGGTCTGGAACTTTTTGGGAAGGTTGACCCTGCAGGTAGCTGATTCTTCGTTCAGCACCTGCCATGTTGTTTACCCATCTTGGGACTGTTTTTAGACTTGAATTAGTGGTCTGCTGTGTTGCTTGATAAATTTGGGATTGTGCCATTTTACTTGTTGACTTTGGGCTTGTTAGCCTTAGCATTGAGCAGCTCTCTGAGTGAAGAGATGCCGCCAGCTCCATTGGGCCAGGAGCAAGAAGCAGAGCTGAAGGTCAAGGTTGAGATGTCTTCACCCAGCCTCTAGAGCTTGGCACTTTGAACTCAGACCTCTAGCCTCCAAAACTGTAAGAGAATAAATTTCTGTTTGTTAAAACCACCCACTAATGGCATTTTCTGTTAGAAATTTTCTCTTAGAGTGGCTAAAACAAATGTAGAAGACCAAAACAAATGTATATAAGAAAAGAGTTAAAATTTATAAATGTATAGCTTATCTGGAGGAGATGTTGTTGTTGTTGTTATGTGCCATCGAGTCAGCCCTGACTCATAGCGACCCCTCCTTGGGTTTCTGAGGCAATGTCACTACGGAAGTAGCATTGCGCAACCTTCCTTCCAAGGAGTGGCTGATGGGTTTGAACCGCCAGCCATCTGGTGAGCAGTCAAGTGCCTTAGCCACTATGCTACGAGAGCTCCCAACCAAATAGTTTTTGGGTAGCACCAGAAACCCATATTTGTCTTTTTACTCCAATCAGCTCCCCACAATAGATATACAGCTTCAGGTGCACCTTTGCAGTGCACTGGTATTTTCTTAAGGAAAAAAATACAGTGTCTCTCGATGCTGATATTGTAATATCTTGACAAAATTCACAAACTTCTGTTAGAGAGCCAGCCATTTTTCTTTCCAAAAAATAAACAGAAATAGTAGACAGCATTTAATATTGAGTGAACATTATCACAATTTGCTAAAATTCCTATCTCAATGCAACAAACATTAATTCAGTCATCTTTAGAAGTCTAACTCTGCTGATGTTAGCAATGGCAATTAGCAAGAGAGGGTGGGAGAAAAAAAAAAAAACACTGATGTTTGCAATGGCAATCAGCAATCAGTAAGGGAGGAAAAAATATTTTGTAGTTTATTTATTTTTTATTTTTATTGTGATTTGGGTGAAAGTTTACAGAGCAAATTCACTTTCCATACAGCAGCTCAAATACACTTTTTCTCATGACATTCATTGCAATTTCCCAAGATGCAACAGCTCCACTCCCACTTCCTCCCCATAGTTACTTCTTCCCTGTGTCCTTCCCTCCCATGCACTCCTGCCCTCTGAGCTGTCTCCCTGTGCATACACAGCCCTTCTATTCTCCCATGATTGATCTCTCCAAAGAGTGTATCTACCTAATGTAAATGTTCAGCTCATATGCCTGTCTTTTGTTTGGCTGGAAGCCATAGGAGTGGGTTCACTTCCAGACCTGAAGGGACCATAGCCTCAGTGGGACTATCAGGCTCTGTTAAACCAGCAAACCTGGTCCTTTCCCCACCCCCAATGATTTTTAATTTTTGTTATCCCACTCTGTCCAGGGTCTCCTACATAGATACCCCTCCAAGTGGTTGACAGCAGTAGCCAGGCACCATCCAGTTCCTCTGATCTCATAGTGGTATAGGCTGAGAATCACATGATAAACCAGCTGCTTGGACTAATTGTTTCTGTATGTCCTTGGTTTTCTACTTTCTTCTCTGCTCTGGATGAGGAGAGAACCATTGTTGCATCTAGATAGTCATTTGCAAGCTTTTTAAATCTTAGGCATTACTCACCAAAGTAGGATGTGGAACAATGTCTTTGTGTAATGTTATGTTAATTGAGCTTGATGTCTCATGTGACTATGATCCCTAACCCACAGGTCCAACTACTCGCTCCTTCTGGGTAGCTGGCTGTGGCCAAGAAGTGACTAAACCTTCTCCCTTGTCAGCTGAACTATATACCTGGGTATTCTTACAAAATATACCAACCCTATACATGGTCTTGGGCACACTCCCCCCTGTCTAGACATACCTAATCGTTCAGCCTGTCCACCCATCTATCCACCCATATATCCATGTTTCCCTTCACTGACAATGCAGTACTGTATGTGCAAAAGGGTTCATCTTTGTCGTCTGTACCTCCCATGTACCTCTCTATGTCTTCCTTTTCCTCAATGCCACCATGTTAATCACTCATATTTGGTACATTGCCCTTCTCTTCACCCAAATCAATACTTGTCTCTGCCTATCTAACAGTGTTCCCTCCTGTCTTTATCCCTTGTTGTTGTTGTTGTTATGTGCCATCAAGTCAGCCCTGACTCATAGCGATCCCTCCTTGGGTTTCCGAGGCAGTATCACTACAGAAGTAACAAAGAAAATTTCCTTCCATGTGTAAGCCTTTCCTTGACTTTAATTTACAATAATGGACTGTGATTGATTTATATCACTCAGCATAATGTCCTCAAACTTCATCTACATTATGTAGTGTTTTGCAGATTCTATGTTATTTCTTTGTATAGGAGCTCTGGTAGCATAGGGGTAAAGCACTTGACTGCTAACCAGAAGGCTGGAGGTTCAAACCCACCAGACACTCCTCAGAAGGAAGGTTGGGCAATCCTACTTC
>NW_006921919.1:1289116-1317324 GCF_000298275.1 Orycteropus afer afer
CTCCTCGGAAGGAAGGTTGGGCAATCTAGTTCCGTAGTGATACTGCCTCGGCAACCCAAGGAGGGGTCACTATGAGTTGGGTCCGACTTGATGGCACACAACAACAACAATTTTTCTTTATAGTGATGTCTTTGCCTGGTTTTGTGTCAAAGTTGGGCTTGCTTCATAAAATGAATTTGAAAAGATTCCATCCTTTTGTATGTTTTAGAATAGTAGGATTGGTGTCAGTTCTTCTCTGAATGTTTGGTAGAATTCTCCAGTGAAACCATCTGGGTCAGGAATTTTTTTTGTTGGTAATTTTTTGATGACCTATTCAATTTCTTCTTTTGTTATGGATCTGTTCAAATTTTCCACCTCAGGCTGTGTTAGTTTAGGTAAATAGTGTGTTTCTAGAAATCTGTGCATTTCTTCCAGATTTTCAAATTTGTTAAGAGTACAGTTCTTCATAGCATCCTGATATTATCCTTTTTATTTCTGTTCTGATGTTGTGATGTTGCCCATTTCATTTCTTATTCATGTTATTTGTATTCTCTCACTCTTTTCTTAAATTTGCAAGTGTTTTGTCAATTTTTTTAATCTTTTCAAAAAACCAACTTCTAGTCTTGTTGGTTTTTTCTGTTGTCTATTTTCTGTGTCATTGATTTCTGCATGAATCTTTATTATTTCCTTTCTTCTGGTTACTGTAGGCTTTTCTTGATGTTCTTTTTTCTAATTGTTGGAGATGTTGGTTTAAAATATTGATTTGGGCTCTTTCTTCTTTTTTGATGTGTGCATTTATTGCTATAAATTGGCCTCTGATCACTACCTTTTCATTGTCCAAAAGAGTTTAGTATGTTGTGTTTTAATTCTTGTTTGATTCAAGGAATTGTTTAATTTCATATTTTATTTCTTCTATTACCAGTCATTATTAAGGAGGGTGTTGATCAGTTTCCAGGTGTTTGCTTTTTCCATTGATCTTCCTATTTTTGACTTCTAATTTTATAGCATTGTGATCTGAGAAGATGCTTTGCCATATTTCAATGTTTTAAGTTTATTAAGGCTTGCTTTATGGCTTAACGTATGGTCTATCATGGAGAATGTTCCATGTGCACTGGAAAAGAATGTACGTTGTGTTGTTGTTGGGTGAAGTGCTCTAGAGACGTCTATAAGATCAAGTTGATGGATTATATTGTTTAGTTCTTCTGCATCTTTGTTGAATTTCTTTACAGTTGTTCTATCTTTCATTGAAAATGGTGTATTAAAGCCTCCTACTATAACTGTTTAGTGACCTATTTACCTTTCCAATTTTTTTAAAGTCTGATTTATGTATGTTGGGGCTTATGGTTACATCTTCTTGTTTAATTGAACCTTTAGTCATTATATAATCTCCTTCCTTGTCTGTTATGGTGATTTTTGTCTTAAAGTCAATTTTATCAGAAATTAATATTGCCACTACTGCTCTTTTTTTGTTCCATTTGCTTGATATATCTTTTTCCAACCTTTGATTTTTAGTATGTTTTTGTCTTTGTCTCTAAAGTGTGTCTCTTGTAGACAACATATTGATGGGTTATGTTTTCTTATCCATTCTGCAGCTCTCCATCTCTTGAGTGGTGCATTTAATCCATTGACATTCAGTGTAATTATCAACAAGTATGAATTGGTTACTGTCATTTGGTTATTATGTGTTTTTTTGTGGTGCTCCTGCTTTCTTTGTTCCATATAATTTTCTGTGCTGAGCTCATTGTGTTTATGAATCATGTTATCATTTCTTTTGTTCATATTGTTTTGATGTTGTTGTTGTTGTTGTTTGCTGTCGAGTCGGCCCCGATTCATAGCGACCCCTCCTTGGGTTTCCAAGGCAGTATCACTACAGAAGTAGGATTGCCCAACCTTCCTTCCGAGGAGTGGCTGGTGGGTTTGAACCGCCAGCCTTCTGGTTAGCAGTCAAGTGCTTTAGCCATATTGTTTTAGTGTTTGCTAAATATTTGTGCTTGTCCTCTTTTTTATTGGGATGTGATGTTTAACATTTTTTTCAGTTACCCTGTGATTTATGATTTTCTCCCCAAAGTTAGAACAGTCCATTCTCTCCTGCAACTTCCTTGACTTCCTCACCATGTAGAAGTTCTATAACTACACTATTTTTTCCCTCTGTTTGTTTTGCAGTTTTCCTCATTTGCCAACTGATGTCTCTGGTTCCCTGTTTACCATTTTGTAAGCTTATTTTACTTTGGATACTTATATAGCTGTGTTGGTTTCTGGGTCATGTCATCTTGTATATTAATGATTGGTTGTTGTTTGCTATTACTGGTTTTCTGTTCAAAGGACTCCCTTTAGTATCTCTTGTAAAGTGAATCTGTTTTTAATAAATTCCCCTAATTTCTGCTTATCTGGAAATCTCCTAATCTCACCATCATATTTGAGGGACAATTTTGCCAGGTATATAATTCTTGGTTGGAAATTTTTCTCTTTCAAGGTATTATGTATACCATCCCCATTGCCTTCTCACTTACATGGTTTCTGCTGAGGAATCAGAGGTTATCCTCATTGGTTGTCCTTTGTAGGTAACTTTTCATTTTTCCTGTGCTGCTTTCAGGATTTTCTTTGTCTTTTGTTTTGATGAGTTTGATGATGATATGTCTTAGAGATTTTCTTTTGGAGTCTATCCTGTTTGGGGTTCATTGGACTTCCTGAATGGATATAGTCTCATCTTTTATCATATCAAGGAAGTTCTCTTCCAACAAATATTGGACAGTTTTCTCGGTTGTTTTCTTTTTCTCCTCCTATTACATGTAGGTTATTCTTTTTGGTGGTATCCCACATGTAGCTTATGCTTTCTTCATTTTGTTTTTATCTTTTTTCTGACTTTCCAAAGAAGTATTCAGGTATTTGTCTTCAATCTCATTAATTATGTCTTCCAGTAATTTGAGTCTACTCCTTTGCCATTTCAATGTGCTATCTATTTCTGAAAATTTCTTCTGGATTTCTATCTGTAAATTTTGTATCATTTCTAATTTTTCATTTATTTTGTCATTTTGTTCTTGTATTTTCTTCCAAAATTGTTCTAGTGTTTTGTCTGTGTTTTCCTTAATTTTGTCACTGTTTTTCTTGATCTGTCTCTCAATCCTTTGAAGATACCTAAGTATAATTCTTTTGAATTCTTATCAGGGAGTTCCAGTGCTGCTTCTTCCTCACAGATGTGTTCTGGGTCTGTATCCTGCTCACTTGTTTCTACCACTTTATCTTGCTTCTTTGTGTGGACTGTGATGGTCTGTTGTCTCCTAGACAATGTGACATTGTTGTATTTAGATCTCTGTTAACTATTTGTGAAGAAAAGTTAATTGTGAGTAAGGCTCTTCTTGGTAGTCATTTATCATTGGCCAGTTGGTGGAGAAAAAAGTGATGGCTCTCAGTCAGTAAGTGGTGTTGTAGGAGGTACAGGTGTGGTTGCCTTATATAGGCATGGTTGCTGTCTCCCCTTAAGTTAGACAAAAACAACAATGAAAAACCATCCAAAAAGTAAAAGCAAATGGAAAAAAAACACACTACATAAACCCACAGGAACAGTCACCAAATAAGAGGGAAAAAAAAAATATCTGGGGAGGGGGCAATAAGAGAAAAGAGGTAGAGTAGGAGAATAATGAAGAATAAAATGAGAAAAATGCAAAAAGAAAAACAAGAAATGGAAAAAACCATGAGAAAGTAAAAAATGGGAACCAGGAGCAAGGAAGAGGGAAAAAGCTGAAAACTAGAACCTAGGAAGGGAAAAATAAAGAATAATAATGAAAAGCATGTAATAATAATAATAATAATAATTTTAAAACAGATAAAAAGAAACAAACTAAAAAAAAGGGGGGGGGGGAATCTGGGCAGGGTGGGGCAGGGCACCCAGGCTCTCTGAAAGCACACAGATTGGGATGGAATTCCTGCCAGCCCTGAAGGTGGGTAAGAGTGAGGGATGGCCACACCTCCATTCACCAAGAGGGTATAGGGTATAAGAGTAACAAGGGGAATATCACACCTTTCCAGTCATTCATGTCCAGAATGTCCTTGCAGTCCCCAGCAAGTGGAGCCTATTCTTAGATGCGTGGAATCTGAGAGTACTGTAGCTTTAAATATCAAAAATGGTCAAACAGCTTGTAAACATTCAAAATGGCTGCGCTCCCCAGAGAGCCAAAAATCTACAGATCAGCCCAAGTCCCACTTCACTGCTTCTCCTTTGATTCACCAGCCACCAGTGCAGTCTTCCAAAAAACCCCTGTCTAGCAGGGCCAATTTTTAGGTTAATTCTTAAGTCCTAACACCACTTGGCAATATCCACTTGTCCATGCAGTCAGGATGCAGACAGCAGCTTCGTATGTCTCCTTTTTTGGTGTTTTCATTCAGGTTCTTCTACTAGCTGGAGTTTAGTCAACTTCTGTATCCTTCCTTTCAAAGCTCGGGGCTCCAGGATTATCTTCTCTATCTGTGTTAATTGGTTCCACTTTTCTTTACTGAAGAGGCGTCTCTGTAATTTGTTTGCCTATCCCACTGTCTTACTGGAACTCTGTAGTTTCTTCTTAAACCTGAAGATTCAAATTGTAAATCTGAGAGAAAGGATTACATAAAACAGAAAGTGCACAAAGAAATAGAATAAAGAAAATATTAGTAAAAGATGAAAAACAAAAGGAAACTGGAAACCATCAAAAAAAAAAAGTGTATAAAGACAGGTTTGAGGAGAGATATGAAATTCACCATTATATCCCCTGAAAGGAAAGTTAGATAGTCTACTTCCATAGTGATACTGCCTCGGAAACCCAAGGAAGGGTCACTTTGAGTCGGGTCCAACTCAAAGGCAAATAACAACAACATCCCCTGAAATTAAAACAATAACTAAAATAAGAGATATTCAATAAATACTTGGATGAATGAGTTAATGAATATTAATATTTTTTCTATATTTACAACAATTGCAAAAACTTGAGAGTATATATAGTAAGAGCAGACATGGACAGGAGTTACAGACATTTTTTAAAAAATCTCCATTTCTTAGTTATCTAGTGCTGCAATAACAAAAATACCTCAAATTGGTGGCTTTAACAAGCAGAAATTTATATTGCTACAGTTTAGGAGGTTATTGTTGTTGTTGTTAGGTGCTGTCAAGTTGTTTCTGACTCATAGTGACCCCATACATAGCAGAAGGAAATACTGCCCAATCCCGCACCAGCTCCATGATCCTTGCTATACTTGAGCCCATCATCAAAGCCGCCAGTCAATCCATCTCGTTGAAGGCCTTCCCCTCTTTTGTCGACTCTTCAGCTTACCAAGCATGACTTCCTTCTCCAGAGAATGGTCCCTTCTGACAACATGACCACAGTAGATGAGATGAAGTATGGCCATTCTTGCTTCCAAGGAGCATTTAGGGTGCACTTCCTCCAGGACAGATCTGTTAGCTCTTTTAACAGTCCATGGTATTTTCAGTATTCTTCACGAGCACCACAACTCAAAAGCATCAACTCTTCTTTGTTCTTCCTTATTCATTATCCAGCTCTCACATGCGTATGAGGTGATTGAAAATATTATGGCTTGTGTCAGGCACACCATAGTCCTTAAGGAGACATCCTTGCTCCTCAGCACTTGAAAGAGTTCCTTTGCAGCTGACTTGCCCAGTGCTATACATCATCTAATGTCCTGATTGCTGCTTCCATTGGCTTCGATTGTAGAACCAAGCAATGTGAATTCTTTGGCAACCTCAATCTTTTCTCCATTTATCGTGATGCTACTTGTTGGTCTAGTTATGAGGATTTTTGTCTTTTTTATATTAAGATGTAATCCATACTGCAGATTGTGTTCCTCAATCTTCATCAGTAAGTGCCTCAAGTCATCCTCACTTTCAGCAAGCAAAGTTGTGTCATAAGCATATTGCAGGTTGTTAAGGATTTTTCCTCCAATCCTGATGCCATATTTTTCTTCATATAGTCCAGCTTCTCGGATTATTTGTTCAGCATATAGATTGAATAAGTATGGTGAAAGGATACAACCTGATGCACTCTCTTCTTGATTTTAAACCATGCAGTGTCCCATTGTTCTGTTCGAACAACTGCCTCCTGGTCAAAGTACAGGTTCCTCATGAATACAATCAAGTGTTCAGGAATTTCCATTCTTCTCAATGTTATCCACAATTTGTCATGATCCACGCAATCAAATGCTTTTGCATAGTCAATAAAACACAAGTAAACATCTTTCTGGTGTTCTTTACCTTGAGCCAAAATACATCTGACAGCAGCTATGATATCCCTTGTCCCACATCCTCTTCTGAATCCAGTTTGCACCTCTGAAAGTTCTCTGTCAATATACTGCTGCAACCATTTTTGAATTATCTTCAGTAAGATCTTACTTACATGTGATATTAATGATATTGTTCGATAATTTCCACATTCTGTGGGATCACCTTTCTTTGGAATGGGTACAAGTATGGATCTCTTCCAATCAGTTGGCCAGGTAGCTGTCTTCCAATCTTTTGGCATAACTGAGTGAATGCCTCCAGTGGGGCATCTGTTAGTTGGAATATCTCAATGGGTATTCTGTCAATCCCTGGAACCTTGTTCTTCACCAATTCCTTCATTGCAGCTTCGACTTCCTCCTCAATACCATTGGTCCTAGGTCATATGCCACCTCTTGAAATGGATGAACATCAACCAGTTCTTTTTGGTACAGTGACTGTGTATTCTTTCCATCTTCATTTGATGTTTCCTGCATCATTCAATATTTTGCCCATAGAACCTTTCAGTATTGCAACTCCAGGCTTAAATTTTTTCCTCAGTTCTTTCAGCTTGAGAAATGTTGAGCATGTTCTTTCCTTTTGGTTTTCTAACTCCAAATCTTTGCACATTTCATTATAGTAGTTGGCTTTGTCTTCTCAAGCTGCTCTTTGAAATCTTCAGTTCAGCTGTTTTATCTTGTTATTTCTTCCATTTTCTTTAGCTACTCTCCGCTCAAGGGCAAGTTGCAGAGTCTCTTCTGTCATCTATTTTGGTCTTCTTTTCTTGTCTTTTTAGTGACCTCTTGCTTTGTTCATGGATGATGTTCTTGATGTCATCCCATAATTCTTCTGGTTTTCGGTCATTGGTGTTCAATGCATCATATCTGTTCTTCAGATGGTTTCTAAATTCAGGAGGGATATATTCAAAATCATATTTCGGCTCTTGTGGACTTGTTTTAATTGTCATTAACTTCAAGTTGAACTTGCATATGATCAGTTGATGGTCTGTTCCACAATCAGCTCCTGGCCTGGTTTTGGCTGAAGATACTGAGCTTTTTCATCACCTCTTGCCACAAATGTAGTCAATTTGAATCCTGTGAGTTCCATCTGGTGAATTCCACATGTATAGCCACCATTTGTGTTGTTGAAAAAAAGGTATTTGCAATGAATAAGTCATTGGTCTTGCCAAAATCTACCATGCAATTTCCAGAATTATTTCTGTCACCAAGGCCAAATTTTCCAGCTATCAGTGATTCTTCTTTGTTTCCAACTTCTGCATTCCAGTCACTAGTGTTGATTAATACATCCTGATTGCATGTTTGGTCAATTTCAGACTGTAGAAGTTGATATAAATCTTCAATTTCCTCTTCTTTGGCTTTGGTGGTTGGTGCATAAATTTGAATAATAGTCGTATTAATGGGTCTTCCTTGTAGGCGTATGGGTATTAATTATCCTATCAATGACAGCATTGTACTTCAGGACAGATCTTGAAACGTCCTTTATGATGATGAATACCATTCCATTCCTCATCAATTTGTCATTCCCGGCATAGTAGATCATATGGTTGTCTGATTCAAAATGGCCAAAACTGGTCCATATCAGCTCACTAAGCCTAGGATAAGAGCTCTGGTAGCATAGTGCCTAAGGCACTTGACTGCTAACCAGAAGGTTGGAGGTTCAAACCCACCAGCCACTCCTCAGAAAAAAAGGTTGGCCAATCTACTTCCATATTGATACCACCTCAGAAACCCAAGGAGAGGTCACTATCGGATCCAACTCCATGGCAGTGTGTGCATGTGTACGAGATTTCTACTGTCAGAAGCTCTGGTAGCTTAATGCCTAAGGCACTTAACTGCTAACCAGAAGGCTGAAAGTTCAAACCCACCAGCCACTCCTTGGAAGGAAGGTTAGGCAATCTACTTTCGTAGTGATTCTGCCTTGGAAACCCAAGGATGGGTCACTATGAGTCGGGTTTGACTCAATGGCACATAACAACAACAACAACAAAGCCTAGGATATCAATCTTTATGCGTTCCATTTCATTTTTGACAACTTCCAATTTTCCTAGATTCATACTTCATATATTCCATACTGTGATGATTAATGAATGTTTGCAACTGTTTCTCCTCAATTTGAGTGGTGCCACTTCAGCAAATGGAGGTCTAGAAAGCATTACCTTATCTAGTAGGTAAAACTAGTAAGGCTGGTTTTACTCTGATGATGCAGCTCTTTCCCAGTCCTATTTTGAGAGCCTTCTAACCTAGGTGAGTTATTCTCCTCCTCTGTATTGGACAATGTTTCCAGACTATTCATAAAGTTGCACATCAGACAGTGTTCCAGACAGTGTTTCTCTGCTATTCATAAGGCTTTCCCTGGCCAATTCTTTGAGAAGTGGATGGCCTCTTCCTTCTTCCTAGTCTGTCTCAGTCTGCAAGCCATGCTGGATTTGAAACACTGGTGGCGCAACCTCAAGACTCACAACAACATGTCACCACAGTAGGACAAACCGACAAACAAGTTTGTCTCCCTTAGCTGTTTGAAACCTCTCCAACCTCCCCTTACCTTGATCCCCACTGCTGCCTCCTCGCTCTGTCCCAGTCCCCCTCGCCTTTTTCTGTCCTTTCCCCTGCTTTCCCGCCTTGCTACTTGTGGTGTGTGGCTTTGGTTCCCTCCCTTCACCTGGATCCCCTACTGCTGCCTCCTTGCTCTGTTCCGATCCCCTGGCCTTTTTCTGTCCTTTGCCCCACTTTCCCGCTTTGCCACTTTGGGGTGTGGCCTGGGTTCCTTCCCCTCACCTGGATCCCTGCAGGTGACTCCTCAAGGTTAGAAGTCCAAATTCAGGACAACAGCTCTAGGGCAAAGCTTTCTCTCTTTATTGTCTCTGGAGGAGGTTCTTGTCTCTTTTTGTTTGTTTGTTTTTGTTTTTTTAACGTTTTGTAATTTGGGTGAAAGTTTGCAGAGCACGTTCATTTTCCATTCAACAAGTCATATATTTTGATTCATGACATAGTCTAAAAGCCCCACAATATAACAGCACTCTTTCCACTTCCTCCTTGTGTTTACCACTTTCACTCCTTTCCTATCCCTTCATAGCTTTATTCTTGGGCAATGCTGCACTTTTGATTTCAAATGGTTGCTTGTTATAGAGAGTGTGTACCTCCCTGGTGTTATTGCTTATGTTATAGGCCTATTGTTAGGCTGAATGTTGACCCACAGGTGTGAATTTCGTTCCAGGCTTGAAGGGTATATGTCTAAAAGCCATTGTTTTAGGGGTTCCACCGGTCCCTTTCACACTGGTAATCCTGGTCTTTTTGTTATTACTATTATTATTGAGTTTTTTTACACATTTTTCTCCCACTTTGTCCAGGACTTCCTATTATGACCCCTTTCAGACCACTCAGCAGTGGTAATTGTTGTTGTTGTTATGTGCCATCGAGTCGGACCCGACTAGGCATCATCTGGTTCTTCTAGTCTCAGGATCATGGAGGCTGGGGTTTATGTGGTCAAACAGTCCTTTGGACTAATTGTTTCCATGTGTCTTTGATTTTCTTCACTCTTCTTTTTTCTGAAAGTTTCTTGTCTCTTTAGCTTCATTTCCTTGACTCCTTCATATTCTTCATGAGTCTCTCTTCCACCATCCCTGATTGCTTGCTTAATCTGCTCACTTGCTTAATCTGGTCTTTTACATTTCAAAAGAAACCAAGACACATTTTGCACTAATACTGACACATTAACATCACAAAGAAAACCCTTTCCCAAATAGAATTATAACTTCCGTAGTGTTATAGTAGTTATAACTTCCCTCAGAAACCCCAGGAGGGGTCACTATGAGTCGAGTCTGACTCGATGGCACATAATAACAACAACAACAAATAGACATTTAGATTTACAACACATATTTTGTTGTTCTTGTTGTTAGGTGCCATTGAGTCTTCTCTGACTCATAGAGACTTCATGTACAGCAGAACAAAACATTGCCCAGTCCTGTGCCACGCTATGATCCTTGCTATACCTGAGCCCATCATTGCAGCCACTATGTCAATCCATCTCATTGAGGGCCTTCCCCTTTTTCGTTGTCCCTCCACTTTGCCAAGCATGGTATCCTTCTCCAGGGAACGGTTCCTTCTTACAACATGAGGACAGTAGGTGAGACAAAGTTTGGCCATTTTCACTGCCAAGGAGCATTCTGGCTGCACTTCTTCCAGAACAGATTTGTTAGTTCTTTTAGCAGTCCATGGTATTTTCAGCATT
The DNA here is from genome assembly GCF_000298275.1 of Orycteropus afer afer. Classification (NCBI taxonomy): domain Eukaryota; kingdom Metazoa; phylum Chordata; class Mammalia; order Tubulidentata; family Orycteropodidae; genus Orycteropus; species Orycteropus afer. The sequence continues at coordinate 1,299,585 of NW_006921919.1, forward strand.
CTTCTCCAACACCACAACTCAAAAAACATCGACTCTTCTTCGGTCTTCCTTTTTCATTGCCCAGCTCTCACATGCATAGGAGGCAATTGAAAATACCATGGCTTGTGTCAAGTGCACCTCAGTCTTCAAGGACATCTCTTTACTCTTCAGCACTTGAAAGTGGTCCTTTGCAACAGATTTTCCCAATGCTATACAAAGTCTGATATCTTGACTGCTGCTTCCATTGCTCTTGACTGTAGAACCAAGTAATATGAAGTATTTGACCACTTCAATCTTTTCTTCATTTATTATGATGCTGCTTATTATTCCATTTGTGAGGATTTTTGTTTTCTTTATATTGAGGTGTAATCCAAACTGCAGACCGTAGTCTTCAATCTTCATCAGTAAATGTTTCAAGTCACCCTTACTTTCAGAGAGCAAAGTTGTGTCATCTGCATAACACAGGTTGCTAATGAATCTTCCACTAATCCTATTTTCCTCTAAACACATATTTTAGAGGACACAGTTCAATCCATAACTAATCAAAAAGCATCATGAATTGAAAGAATAATTGAAAATCATAATCCAGTAATTCTTAACCTTTTAAATCAGGTGCCAAGCAAAAGGCATTCCTAATTACAGGCTGACACTCAAAATTATGGTTCTTGAGGTAGTAGAGAACAGTCATGAAGATTTATTCCCTAATGTTTGACAAAATACAGGACCAGTCAACTTTTTTTGTCAGGAGGAGACAGCTGAAAAAAAAGATAGTGAATTCAAGATCAATTCCATCTCCTCCCATCCCAGACATAACTATAGCTATAAAACTATAATACACACACACACACACACACATATATTTGTAAATCAAAAAAACTCACTGCTGTAGAGTCGATTCCAACTCATAGCAACCCCAACTTGGGTTTCTGAGGTGATATCTCTACGGAAGTAGATTGCCCAGTCTTCTTTCCGAGAAGTAGCTGTTGAGTTTGAACCTCCAGCCTTCTGGTTAGCAGTCAAATGCCTTAGGCACTATGCCACCAGAGCTCCCTATATGTGTGTGTGTGTGTATACATATGCATATATATATATATGGCTATATATGTATGTATATATACACCCACAGTATATATGCACACATTTATACATATATGCATGTATATATATAACTTATTGCCATTGAGCTGATTCTGACTCATAGCTACCTTACAGTACACAGTAGAAATGCCTCATAGGGTTTCTGAGGCTGTAATCTTTATGGAAGCAGACTATCACATCCTTTTGCACAGCAGCTGGTGGGTTCAAACTGCTGACCTTTGGGTTAGCAGCTGAGTGCTTAATTACTGAATTATTAGGGTTCCCCACAGATATACATTTAGGAACAGTGGCTAGCTCATAGCTAATACTCAATAGGTGGCAGCTGTTGTTTTGTACTGTGGTGATACTTGTTTAATATAAATTCTACACATTGTATAGATATATGTTACCGCATATTTCTTATTAAGAAATTAGGGTTACAAAGGTTTATTGCTACTAAATTTAAAGATGTGATAAGAAAAGATTAAGTGATTCAGAGTTTTTATACACATACTGTGTTATATCCTTTAGTTCTCACAATAGCCCTGAGTTGTATGTGTTGTATGTATATTTATTATTTATCCTGACTTTATAGATAAGGAAACTGACACGCAGAGAAACAGTGACTTGCTCATGACTATAAAGCTTACTTGTGGTGGAATTAAGACCAGAAATCATGTCTTTTAATACTAAGTGAATTGTGATCCCTAGGCATCTCTAGCCTCCCAACCCCACTTCCTGTTGTTGTTATGTTTTGTGGAGTCAGACCTGACTCATAGTAACTCTCCTTGGGTTTCCAAGGCAGTATCACTATGGAAGTAGATTTCCCAACCTTCCTTCCGAGGAGTGCCTGGTGGGTTTGAACCGCCATCCTTCTGGTTAGTAGTCAAGTGCCTTAGGCACTATGCTACGAAAGCTCCTAACCTACTTCCTAGGTGTAAGTGTATTTTTTTCCTCTGCTTTGTACTCCAAGAAAATGCCTGGTAATCCTACTCATATAAGGGAAATAGAAGATTAGAGGTGAAACTCAGGCCACGTTTTCCCTGAGGTTCCCTAAGGTTTCCCAAGACAGGTAGTATTTTCAGAAGTGTTTGGAAAGGAAATAACTCAAACTGAGGAAATTTCCACATGATTAACTATTATTTATCAGGTACAGATTGAGAAAGGAGAAAGATGTAGCATTCTGCTTCTGTAAATATTTACGGCCTTGGCAACTCATAGGTCAGTTTTGCTCTGTCTTTTAGAGTAGCTGAGTCAGTATCAATTAATGGTAGCAGATTTGGTTTTTTGATTTGTAGATTGAGAAACTAATTCAATGAAACCATCTTGGGAAATATTCTGCCTTACCTGTGAACTCATTGTATGTATGAAACCAGCAACTACTTAATCTGTGCTTATAAGTCATTTCCAAAATGGGGTACATTCTGCTTTTCTCCACCAGTTTGCATTTAAAAATGAGCATGAGTGTTTCTCAAAGAAGAAACAGAAAGAACAATACAAAGAAATAGAACACATTAGGATTAATTGGGGTTCAAACAATATTGGAAGTTATGAATACAGTGTAATGCTCAAATTATGAGAGTTAGAGGACATTTAAAGTTCTTTTCCAATTTAGAGAATCTGAGATTATGATGTAAATCACTTTGTTTGGACTTTCTCTATCAATATCTACAGCCAAACACCTGCAATTTTCATTTAGTTGTAGCAAACACATCTAGTCTTTTATCCGTTTGCACAGTGTGGACATTGTCTCACGGGGAATTTGAAGTCCATTTTAATTTAGCTTTGAAAGCTCTGAAAGCTTAATATGGATGGTCAAGAAAATCCTTTAAGCAAACTTGCATTTGATGATTATGGTTGCATTTGATGATTAAAGTTGTCAATCTTAAGAGGTTGATTAGAAAATATTTTTAGGTACCAACCATGGGCTATTTTGGGCATTAAACTTAAATTTCAACAGGAGTTTTTTTTTAAGTACCAATTCTGAGGCAAGGATTAATTTTAACATTAATGATTGACCTACAACATAGTTTGAAATATCTATCATGCAGCTTTAAAAATAGAACAAAGTACCATTAGAAAAGTAAGATAACTCACTACATGTAAATCTCCAAAAAGTCTTTATTGATACATATTATCAGTAGCACCTAAATTTTGGCAAATGACAGAGTTTAATTTTTTAATAATTAAATAATTAGAGGAGATTTTTATCATAGAACACATTGCCAGTATCATGATAGTTAACAGTGTCATTGAACATACTATTTAAATTGTTATTAGTAATAGACCATGGTTCCTGAAAACATAAAATCTTATCAAGGAGTGTGTGTTTTGATTGTTTTATCATCATTTCTTTCCACTCTTTCCTAAGTTCTGCAGAACGTGGTGCTCATTTGTACTAGCTGGATTGCCTGTTGTCAATTATAACTTTTTAGGTTAGTAAGCACATTAACTTCTAATATGGAGTTAAAAATTATAGTATGAACATGTGATTTTAAATATATTGAAACACTTGCTGACTTAAGGAATATATGGTGATCTTTTAATTAGTTTGCTTGCCAACTAAAGAATCATTTGTGTTTCAAATAAGCACTTTTTAAAGAGGCACATTAGATTTTTATTTTATTGATATGGAACACAAAGTACAGGTCTAGTAGTCTTAATAAAAATAAAGAGTTTAAATCAGTCAAGAGTCCACTAGGAGCTAGTAGGCCACTTCTGGAGTAATCTAAGCAGCACAGTTTAAGAAAGACTCTGACCATTATTCAAAGCAGGATACACACGATCAAGTCTATAATTCACTTCATAAGAATGGGCAAAGGAAGATGGAGAGAACCAGAAATAGAAAACTAAAGAACTTATTGTAAGGTCTAATATTCAACTTAAGAGCACTAATGTGGCTATGCCACTTAAGATATTGAAATGTGTCAGGACTACTACCTGATGCCACTGCCATTTTAGCCACTTCAGACTCTTCCCCAGGATGTCTCAAAGCTCCCAACTACTCAGCAAATGAAGGTGCTTGGCCCAGACACAACTGAAGTACCCAGTGCCAGCTCTATGTCTAGCAGTAGTTCTGAATGATCACTGCCATGGCAGACTGACTGGTAAATATTTAAAATATCAGCCCTGGTTATATTCAGTCAATCTTATGAGTAAGAAGACACTGATATCCATGTATTTAGAAAAGAGGTCATGAAAAATGGAATACAGTTGTATCCATCCGAGAAGTACAGTTCTTCTAATCTAAATAAGGGTGCACACAGACAGAATGGTGTTTGACTCCTATCAGGGGCTCAATAAATATTTGTTAATTGAAAACGTAAATAAATATTTCTTCCAACTCTTAATACTCTGTCATTCTCTAAGTCATACATCTTGAAGCATTCCATAGGTTTTCAAATACCTTAATGATCCCAGTGGGAATATTTCTACAGTTTCTAACTTGTCAATATGCTTCCCAGTATCCATTGCCCCCATCTGAACATATTCTCCATGGGTGGAGTTTGATTAGAACAGAATAGAGTAAAGTATTTCTTGTCCTTTATGTATATTTTATTTGATTACTATAGCCAAAACCCATTACCTTAGAAAAATCATATATATTTGAGTCTGCATGAGTTTTAGGTATTTGTTTTTTGTGTTAAGTAAGTGTTGGCCTTGAGATTGCAGTCATCCCTCTAGTTCATCTGTTTGTTCATTCAGTGTTTCAGCATATTGAAATCTTTCCAAAAGAAGAATGTGTCATGATACAACCTGTTGTCATCCCCATATTTTATAAGTATGACTTTTGCATCTTTATCAAGTTATTAGTCAAGTTGAATATCGTAATATCAAGGTTAGAGATTGTGGTAGAGCAATACTTTCCATTCCAGGTTACCATAGGTCCAATAATTGCTATAATTTGGGATTATTTGGCTAATCAGCTACAAGTCTGTTTAATTCAACTAATATCTGTAGGGATTGCCAGGGGCCTTGCTGAAATCAAGAATCAAGGTGTGTATAATATTTCTGTTAACAGTTTAGAACTTTTATATATAAAGGATTTGCTTAGTAAGGTATTAAATGTAATAGTTCCTCATGGCCTTTGCTTTCTTCTTTATAACTTCTCAGTAATCTGTTCAGTAATACTTTTTCTTGGGGATTGACACTAAGTTCATTGGTCCATAACCCACCCAAAGCAGACCGACTGCTATGGAATTGATTATCACTAACAGCAACCCAATAGTCAGAGCAGAACTGCACCATAGAATTTCCAAGGCTGTAAATCTTTACAGGAGCAGACTGTCTCATCTTTACCCCGTGGAGCAGGTGGTGGGTTAGAATCAGCAATATTTTGGTTAGCAGCTGAATACTTAAAACTACTATACCACTGGAGCTCATTCATTGGCCCATAGTTTACATAAATCTACCTTTCCTCTTTTAAATTCAAGGCATATTTTTAACTCGTGTATTTTATTATTATCTGTTTCTCTGTGGCTGCTAAAATTAACAATCTAAAAAAGTCTATAAATTGTGTGTGTGTGTGTGTGTGTGTATTTAATTACCTTAAAATGTACTCTTCTGACCCTGGGAAAAAAAAATCAACTAATTTAATTTATTATATTTCTCTTGTCTTTTCACCTAAATTCATGGGGTTTTTTTTGTTGTTGTTGTGTGTCACCAAGTCTATTCCAACTCACAGTAACCCTATATGACAGAGTAGGACATTTCCTTACATCTTTGTATGTGTTTCAAACCCTGAGAAGTCCCGAAAGTAATCAGTTTATATAGATAATGGCTAACATTATTGAGTTTTTTGTATGGCTAGAACTCTGCTAAGTGCTTTATATGAACCATCTGATTTAATTATCCTTACAGTCTTACTGCTAACACTTCTATTTTATAGATGAAAAAGTGATATTTGGAAGAGTTACATAACTGCCCCAAAACACACAGCTAAATCATAGATCTGGTACTTGAATTTAGAACTTTCCGACTTTTAACTACCAAGCCAAACTGAAATTTTCTTCCTGGTTTGGAATAATTATAATTCTTTCAAGAAATGGTAATTCGTAAATACCCTGTCCTTCTTTAGCTGTATTCCCTTGATGCACTTGTGTCATTGTGTCACAACTATTTTTATTCAGAAAGTTTTTAAAACTACTTTCTTAAATTGAAAATCTCATATCTAGTTATTTTCAAGTTTTATGTATTTTGAACTCCAGGATGACATTGTCATCCTTTCTTCTGAATTCTATCACTTCTACATAAACCTTACAATCAGAGCAGGGAGTTTTGAGGATGGAGAAAAGCAGAGAGAGACTAAAGGTAAGTAGAAAATTTGGATTACTATAGAAGTAATCAAGGAATTACAAATAAAAGGCAGCTTCAACTAAACCAATGGAAGTAGGATTATAAAAATCAGAGAGGTCAAAACTATTTTCTGAAATAGAATCAATAGTGCTTTTTATTGGATGAGTAAGGAAGAAAAAAGGAATAAAAATATTTATGGAAGCAGGCTGTGTCTTCTTTCTCCTGTGGACTGGCTGGTAGGTTCAAACCTTTGACCTTTTGGTAAGCAGCCGAGTACTTTAACTACAGCACCACCAGAGTCCTGAAAAGGAATAATGGGTTAAAAATCTCATGTAAGTCTGTGCTTCCTACTTTTTTCTGTCTGTATACATTTACTAAAGTTATATAAGTATGGAATCTGCTTTTTATATGCTAGGTCTGTATTTTACCTACAGAATACTCTACCCCTACCAGTATCTATAATGATACAGAATTTCCCCTCTGTTAGACTAACCATTAAACTATTAAAGTGGTTTGGATTTCCCTTTGGGAACTCAGAATCCTTTTTTTTTTAGTAGACTTTCATGTACATTGTCTATTTTCCATTCTATTGAAAGACTGCATACTCTCTAAAAAGATGGAGAATATAGAAAAGTGTTCCTTAATTCTTTTCTTTTTTCCTCTAACAGAAATGCTACCTTGCATCTCCAACACAGTAGTGGCTTAAATGCTTTCATGAAAAGATGACTTTAGCGTAGGACCTACCAGGAAACAGTCCCTCACTGCCCAAATTTACTCAGACTCAAGATGAACTACAAGCCTTTAATTATTCACATAGAAACTTTGTGGAATGGTAGAGTTGGACACAGTGATGTACTGGGGATGATCTGTTTCCAAATATATGCATGCTACACCTGGATTTTGACTATTCCTTCCTTTCATAGCTACTTATCATGGAGGTAGCATTTGTTTTCTGAGAAGTAGTTTTTTTATAAACCATGGCAGAGATAGAAGTGATGGCAGAAAAGGAATTGAGAGCGAAATCTGCACAAGTGCTAACTTCACATTTTCATATCTTCTACTCCCTATTTGCAAAAATTCAACATTGTCTTCCATCGTTTCTTTTATATCATCTTCTACTACTTTTTTTGCCCTCACTACTCACTTGCAAATCTCCCGCATGCTTATGAGGCTATTAAAAATACCATGGTTTCAATCAGGCATATTTAATCTCCAAAGTAACATCTTTGTTCTTTCCATTTTAAAGAGGTATTTTGCAGCAGATTTTCCCAGCGCAATATGTCATTTGATTTCTTGACTGCTGGTTCCATGGGCATTGATTGTGGATCCAAGTGAAATGGAATTCCTGACAACTTCATTTTTTCGCCTTTTATCATGATGTTGCATATTGGTCCAGTTTTCTTTGTTTTTGTTTTTGTTTTTTTAATTTTTTATTGTGGTTTCAGTAAAAGTTTACAGACCAAATTAGTTTTCCATTCAACAGTTTATACATATTGTGTTTCATGACATTGATTGCAGGCCCCACAATGTAACAGCACTCTTCACATCCTCCCTGTCTTGCCCATTTCCATTTGTCCTTCTTTCCTGCCCCTTCCTGCCTTCTGAGCTTTGTTTTGGGGCAAGTGCTGCCCTTTTGGTCTCTATGGTTGATTGTTCTGAGGAGTGCTTTCCTTGATTTTATAGTTCACTTTATAGAACTGCCTATTGTTTGGCTGTAAGTTGATCCCCAGAGGTGGGTTCAGTTCCTGGTTTGAAGGATGTCTAAGGGTCACAGTCTTAGAGGTTCCACCAATCTCTGTAAGACCAGTAAGTCTGGTCTTTTAATGATTTTAAATTTTGTTCTACATTTTTTCTTCTCCTACCCTACCCAGTATCTTCTATTATGATCCTGATCAGAATAGTCAGCAGTAGTAGCTAAGCACCATCTAGTTCTTCTGGTCCCAGGACCATGGAAGCTGGGGTTCCTTTGGATCAATTGTTTCCTTCTGTCTTTGATTTTCTTCACTTTTCTTTACTCTGGACACGGAGAGACCAATAGTTGCATCCTAGATGGCCACTCGCAAGTTTTTAAGACCCCATACAGTTTTATTTATTTATTTTTGTAAAGAAGGTTAAATTTTTATTTTGAAATAATTATAGATTTATAGATAGTTGCAGAAATAGTACAGAGAGGTTCCATGACTCTTCACTCAGTTTTTCCGTACAGAACCGTATCAAAGCTAGGAAATTGCCATTGATACAATGTGTGTATGTGGTTCTATACCATTTTATAACATGTATCACTTCATGTGACCACCCTGCAATCAGGATACAGATATTCTGTCATCTAAAAGATCTCCCTTGTGCCACCTCTTTATAGTTACACCCACCCCCTTCTTCTGGCCATCCTTAATCAACACAAAAAAACAAACCTGTTGCTGTTGAGTCAACTCATGATGATCCTATGTGTCACAGAGTAGAATTGCTCTGCAGGATTTTCTTGGCTCTAGTCTTCACAGAAGCAGATCACCAGCTCTTTCTTCGGCAGTGCTACTGGATGGGCTTGAACGACCAACCTTTAGGTTCGTAGTCGAGCACAACCATTTGTGCCACTCAAGGACATTTCCTTAACCCCTGGAAGCCACTAATCCTTTCTGTCTCTACAATTTTGTCATTTTAAGAATATTATATAAATGGACTCATACAGTATGTGACCACTCAAGGTTGGCTTTTCCTTGTACAGAATAATGCCCTTGACACCCATCTAAGTTGTATCCAGTTTAATCCTTTTTACTGTTAAGTAGTATTCCATAGGCCATCAGTTTATAAAAACTTGGAAAAACTAAAAATATGTAGGAAAAAATTCCAAGACCCCAGATTGAAGGGAGGATGGTGTTCTTGGATTCCTTCTTGCCCAGATCAGGACTGGCTTAGTCTTGGGACTTACTAGGGCTGACCCTCTGCAGATCCAATTGCAAAGATGGAAGAGATGAGATAGGGACAAGGCCCTTTGCCCCAAGCCCCACATCTCCTCTGTACCCCCTCTCTGTGAGACTCCATCTGGCTGCTGCTGATTCTCTTAGCATCCCTGTCTCTTTTCTTTTTTTCCTCTCTCTTTCTCCTCACCTTGTGTATCTCCATCTGTCTCTCTGAGTCAGTCTCTGTCTTTTTCTCAAACCACAAAACATGGCTAAATGCAATTTCCATTGAGTGCAAAATCTTGTGTCTGTGTTTCATTATTGTGTCTGGATTTGTACATGTTTTCAATTCCATAATTCCCCTCCTTCCTCATTTTCTCCCGAAGACTTTCTCTCACATAATATGAGCATTTGGGGGCCAGCTTTTGATGGCTCTGCCTTTGAATACTGTGAAAAGTGGAACGAGTGCCTTTTTCAGTCCTGCATTGGTGGTTTTCATTTTTTTTTAACTTTTCATGGTGATTTGGGTGAAATTCTACAAAGCATATTCATTTTACATTCAATAGTTCATACACATTTTGTTTTGTGATACCTCCTCCTTGTAGTTACCCTTTCCCTGTTCCTTCTTGCCTATGAGTTCCAGCCTCTATACTTAAGAAATAGATAAGGAAACTGACATCAGAGAGATAAAGTGACTTGCTCGTGATTATAAAGCTCACTTGTGGTAGAATTGAGACCAGAAAGCACATTTTCTAAAACTAAGTGAATTGTGATCCCCAGGCATCTCTAGCCCCCCAACCCACTTGCTAGGTGTAAGTCTATTTTTCTCTCTTCTTTGTACTCCAAGAAAATGCCTGGTAATTCTACTCATATAAGGGAAATAGAAGACTAGAGGTGAAATTCAGGACAGGTTTTCCCTGAGGTTCCCTAAGGTTCCCCAAGACAGGTAGTATTTTCAGAAGTGTTTGGAAAGGAGACAACTCAATCTGAGGAACTTTCTGCATGATTGAGTATCATTTATCATGTATAGATTAAGAGTATTCAGTATTGAGTATTGAGTATTGATACTCAATACTGCCCTGCTGATCTCCCATGTTTGATTTTTCTAAGGAGTGCATCTCTCTTGTGTAGTCATTTGGCTTTTAGACCTGTCTATTGTTTGGCTGAGTTAAGCCATGCCAGTGAGTTCAATTCCAGGTCAGAAGGATGACTTGTGGCCACAGTCTTGGAGATGTCACCAGTCTCTAGCCAATCAGTGAACCCGACCTTTTTTTTATGTTTTTTCATTTTGTTCCATATTTTTTCTCCCACTCTATTTAGGATATCCAATTCTGATCCCTATCTGAGTGGTTGGCATTGATAGCCAAGCAATCCAGCCAGTAAACATGGTCTCAGGATTATATAGGCTGAGGTTCTCATGGTCTATTAGTCCTTTGAACTAGCTGTTGCCATATATGTTTGATTTTCTCCATTCTTCTTTGCTCCAGATGAGGGAAAACCAATACTTGCATCTTAGATGGCCTCTTACAAACTTTACAACCCCAGTCGCTACTCACCAAAGTCAGATGTAGAAAAATATTTTTGTGTACTATTTGACTGCTAACCAGAAAGCTGGTGGTTCAAACCCACCAGCCACTCCTCTGAGAAGAAAGATTAGGCAATTTATTTCCATGGTGATACTGCCTCGGAAATCCAAGGAGGGGTCGCTGTGAGTTGGATTCGACTCAACTGCAGTGAGTTTGGTTTGGTTTGGTACGTTGTGCCACCACCACTCGTCTGTGAGTTTGTTGTACTGTGGTGACTTGCATGTTGCTGTGAGGCTGGATGCTATGCCATGGGTATTTAGAATACCACCAGGATCACCTATGGTGGACAAGTTTCAGCGGAACTTACAGACTATGACAGACTCCGAAGAAGGGATAGATCACCCACTTCTCAAAGTACTGGCCAGTGAAAATCTTATGAATAGCAGTAAAACATTTTCTGATAAATTACTGGAAAACTTTATGAATAGTCCTGAAAAATTGTCCAATATAGTGCCAGAAGATGAGCCCTTCAGGTTGGAAGGCACTCAAAATATGACTGGGGAAAAGCTGCCTCCTTAGAGTGGAGTCAACCTTAATGATATGGATGGAGTAAAGCTTTCAGACCTCCATTTGCTGATGGGACTTGACTCCTAATGGGAAGATATAGCTGCAAATATCCATTAATAATTGGAACATGGAATATACAATGTATGAATCTAGGAAAATTGAAACTTGTCAAAAAATAAAATGAAACACATAAAGATTGATGTCCTGGGCATTAGTGAGCTGAAATGGACTGGTTTGGGCCATTTTTAATCAGACAACCATATGATCTACTAAGCCAGTAATGATAAAGAGGAATGGCATGGTATTCATTGTCACAAAAAATGTTTCAAGATCTATCCTGAAGTATAATACTGTCACTGATAGGATAATATCCATATGAATACAAGGAAGACCAGTTACTACTACTATTATTCAAATTTATGCACTAACCACCAAAACCAAAGAAGGGAAAATCAAAGTTTACCAACTTCTGCAGTGTGAAATTGACCAAGCATGCAATCAAGTTGTATTGATTATTACTGGTAGTTGGAATGCTAAGAAGAGTCAACAGTAGTTGTGAAATATGGCCTTGGTGATAGAAATGATGCCTGAGAGTGAACAATAGATTTTTGCAAGACCAACAACACATTCATTGCAAATACCTTTTTCCAACAACATAAACAGCAGCTATACACATGGACCTCACCAAATGGAATACACAGGAATCAGACTATATCTGTGGAAAGAGGTGATGGAGAAGCTCAACATCTTCAGCCAAAATAAGGCCAGGAGATGACTGTGGAACATACCATCAACTGCTCGTCAACTGCTCATTTGCAAGTTCAAGTTGAAGTTGAAGACAATTAAAACAAGTCCATGAGAGCCAAAATATGACCTTGAATATATCCCTCCTGGATTTAGAGCCCATCTAAAGAATAGATTTGATGCACTAAACACCAATGATCAAAAACCAGAGGAATTGTGTGATAACATCAAGAACATTGCACATGAAGAAAGCAAAAAGTCATTTAAAATAGAAGAAAGGAAGAAAAGACAAAAATGGATGTCAGAAGAGACTCTGAAACTTGTTCTTGAACAGAGAGTAGCTAAAGCAAATGGAAGAAAGGACAAGATAAAAGAGATAAATGGAATATTTCAAAGATCATCTCAGGAAGACAGAGTCAATTATTATAATGAAATGTGCAAAGACCTGAAGTTAGAAAACAAAAAGAGAAGAATACACTCAGCATTTCTCAAGGTGAAAGAACTAAAGAAGAAATTCAAGCCTTGAGTTGCAATACTGAGATTCTATGGGCAAAATATTGAATGATGCAGGAAACATCAAAAGAAGATGGAAGGAGTACAGAGACATTATACCAAAAAGAACTGGTCAAAGTTCACGTATTTCAGAAAGTGGCGTATGATCAAGAACCAATGGTATTGAAGGAAGAAGTCGAAGCTGCACTGAAGAAATTGGCAAAAAACAAGGCTCCTGGAATTAACGGAATACCCATTGAGATGTTCAGCAAACAGATGGTATACTGGAGGCACTTAGTCATTTGTGCCAAGAAATTTGGAAGGCACCTACCTGGCCAATTTACTGGAAGAGATCCATATTTGTATCCATTCCAAAGAAATGTGATCCAACCAAATGTGGAAATTATCAAATATCATTAATATCACACACAAGTAAAATTTTGCTAAAGATAATTTAAAAATGGTTACAGGAGTATATTGACAGGGAACTTCCAGAAATGCAAGTTGGATTCAGAAGAGGACATGAAATGAGAGATATCATTGCTGATGTCAGATGGCTATTGGCTTAAAGCAAAGAATACCAGAAAGATGTTTACTTGTGTTTTACTGACTACACAAAAACATTAGATGAATTGTGGCATGACATAACAGATTATGGATAACATTGAGAAGAAGGGAAATTCCAGAATAAGTAATTGTGCTCATGAGAAACCTGTACACAGTCCAGAAAGCTGTCGTTCAAACAGAACAAGGGGATACTTCATGGTTTAAAATCAAGAATGGAGAGCATCAGGGTTGTATATTTTCACCATAATTGTTCAATCTGTATCCTAAGCAAATAATCCAAGAAGATGAATTATATGAAGACGAACATGGCATCAGGATTGGAGGAAGACTCATTAACGTGTGACATAGGGACAGGAGTGCATGGGAGGGAAGGACATAGGGAAGAGATAAGTAGAGGGAGGAAATGGGAAAAGAGCTGTTACATTGCAGCGAATTGCAGGCAGTCATGAAACAAAATGTATATGGAATTCGGTATGAAAAATGAATTTGCTCTGTAAACTCTCACCCAAATTACAATAGATATTACAAAAAAAAAAAAAAAAAAAGCACCCTGCAATATGCAGAGATCACACAGATGGTACAACCTTGGTTGCTGAAAGTGAAGATGACTTGAAACACTTACTGATGAAGATTAAAGCCTACAGTCTGCAGTATGGATTACACCTCAACATAAAGAAAACAAAAATCCCCACAACTGGACCAGTAAGTAGCATCACAATAAATGGAGAAAGATTGAGGTTGTCAAAGATTTCATATTACTTGTTTCCACAGTCAACACCAATGGAAGCAGCAGTCGAGAAATCAGATGACGCATTGCATTGGGCAAATCTGCAAAAGACCACTTTAGAGTGCTTAGGAGCAAAGATGTCTCTTTGAAGACTAAGGTGTGTCTAACCCAAGCCATGGTATTTTCAATCACCTTATATGCATGTGAAAGCTGGACAGTGAATTTGGAAGACCAAAGAAGAGCTGATGGTTTTGAGTTATGGTGTGGGTGAAGAATACTGAAAGTTCTGTGGATTGCCAAAAGATCTAACAAATCTGTCATGGAAGAAGTACGACCGGAATGATCGTTGGAAGCGAGAATGGCCCAACTTCGTCTCACCTACTTTGGTCATGTGGTCAGAAGAGCCTATACTCTGGAGGAGGATATCATGCTTGGTAAAATAGTGGCTCAGTGAGAAATGGGAAGACCTTTAACAAGATGAATTGACACAGTTACTACAATGACTGGCTCCGACACAGCAAGGATTGTGAGGCTGGCATGGGACTGGGCAGTGTTTCGTCCTGTTGTACATGGGGTTGCTGTGAGTTGGAGGTGACTAAACAGCACCTAAAAACAACATGTTGTGCCAATTAAGCTTGATGTTCTCCATGATCATGGTTCCCAGGCTGCTGCCCCAGTGACTTACTCCCTCAAAGTGCTTAGTTGCAGCTAAGAAATTATCCTAACTTTACTTGCTGTTAGCATTGTACTGTATATGGGCATTTTTATAACACATACAAACATATATGTAGGAATATTTGTGATTGTGGGTATATTCCCATTAGCCTATCCAGATGTAATATTTTCGCCTGTCTACCTATATATCCACCCATGTATTCAAAACCAAAAAACAAACATACTGCTATCAAGTGAACTCCGACTCATAGCCACCCACGTTGGGTTTCCAAGGGTATAATCTTTACAGAACCAAACAGCCCCATCTTTCTTGCATGGAGCTGCTGGTAGTTCAAACCACCAACCTTTTGGTCATCAGCCAAATGCCTTAACCTCTACACTACCAGAGATGTTTGTTATTAGTGATGATACAATATTGTGTATATAATAGTATTTATCTTTATTGTCTATTCCTCTTGTGTACCTCTCCATGTATTCCTTTTCCTTAGTGATATCGTATCAGTAACATGCTTTTGCTATATTGACTTTGCCTTCACCTAAATCAACACCTGTCTCTTGACTGTCCACCTGTTTTTCCCTCAGTTCCCCTCCTCTCCTATCCCTGGTAACCAACAAAGGAAATTTCCTTCCATGAGTAAATTTTTCCTTGACTTCTTATGATGATACTCATACAATATTTGTCCTTCTGTAATTGACTTATTTCACTCAGCATAATGTCCTCCAGGTTCATCCACATTATGAACTGATTCACTAATTCTTCATTATTCTTTAATGTTGCATTATATTCCATTGTATGTATGTACCATAGTTTGATTATCCACTCATCTGTTGATAGGCACTTAGGTTGTTTCCATCTCTTTGCTATTATAAATACTGTTGCAATGAACATGGGTGTATATGTATCTATTCATGTGGAGATCTCACCTCTTTAGGATATATTCCTAGTAGTGGGATTACTGGATCATATGGTATTTCTATTTCCAACTTTTTAAGGAAGAGCCATACCCTTTTCTACAGTGGTTGTACAATTTTACAGTCCCATCAGCAGCGTAAGAGTTTCAGTCTCTCCATACCCTCGCCAACATGTGTTGCTTTCTATCTTGTTGGCCTTTGCTGTTATTGCTGGGGTGAAATGAATCTCATTGTTGTTTTTATTTGCATCTCTGTAATGGCTAATGGTGGCGTAGTGCCTAAGGCACTTGACTGCTAACCAGAAGGTTGACAGTTCAAACCCACTAGCCACTCCTCGGAAGGAAGAGTGGGTGATCTACTTCCATAGTGATACCACCTCAGAAAGGAGGGTTGCTGAGTCAGAGATGACTCCACGGCACCTAACAGCAACAACAACGGCTAATGACCATGAGCATTTGTTCATGTCTTTGTTGGCTGCCTGAATATCTTCATTGATGAAGTATCTGTTTGTGTTTTCTACCCATTTTTGAATTGGATTCTTGGTCATTTTGATGTTGAGGTGTTGAATTTTTCCATAAATTTTAGACATTAATACTTTTTCAGATATGTCATTGCCAATTTTTTTTCCCCTATTTGTATAGGTTCTCATTTTAGATGGTCCCAGTTATCTATTCTCTATTGTGCATTTGGGGTTATGCTTGATAGTCTATATTGGTCATAAATCAGGGTTCCTAAGTGTACCCCTATTTTATCTTTACTGAACTTTATAGTTTTGGGTTTAACATTTATGTCTTTGATCCATCTGGAGTTAGTTTTTGTGTATGGTGTAAGGTTTGGATCTTGTTTCCTTTTTTAGCAAATGGATATCTAGTTTTGCCAGCACCATTGGTTAAAGAGATTATCTCTTCCCCCATTTAATTGGGTTTGGTCCTTTGTCAAAGATGAGCTGTCCATAGGTGGATGGATCAATTTCTGGATTCTCAATTCTGTTCTTCTGGTCTATATGTCTACTGTTGTACCAATTATTCTGTTTTTACTATTGTGACTGTATAGTAGGTTTTGAGATTGAGGAGTATGAGACCTCCTACATTATTGTTCTTTAGTAATGATTTGCTTATCCGAGCTTTCTTTTCTGTATAAAATTAGTGATTAGTTTTTCATGTCCTTGAAGAATGCTGATGGAATTTGCATTGGGATTGCATTGAATTTATAGATTACTTTGGATAATATTGACATTTTCACAATGCTCAGTCTTCCTATCCATGAGCATGGAATATTCTTCCATTTATGTAGGTCTCTTATAACTAACTAATAAGAGTAGTGTTTATATAGTAGTCTTTTGTAGTTTTCTTTGTATTGGTTTTTTGTGTCCCTGGTAAGATTTATTCCTGAGCATTTTATCTTTTTGGTACCTATTGTAAATGATATTGTTTTCCTTATTTCCTTTTCAGATATCTCTTTATTGATTTAGAGGAATCCAAATTATTTTTGTATGTTGATCTTGTATCCTGCCACAAGGCTGAATCTTTCAGTTAACTTCTAGTAATATTCTTGCTGAGTCTCTGGGTTTTCTATATATAGAATCATTTCCTTTGCAAATAGAGATAGTTTTACTACTCCTTTGCCAATCTGGATACCTTTTATTTCTCTCTCTTGCCTTATTGCCCTGACTAGTCCTTCCAATACAATTTGAATAGAAGTGGAGATGGAGGGCATCCTTGTCTGCTTCCCATTCACAAGGGTAATGTTTTGAGTTTCTCTCCATTGAGATAATGTTGACTGTTAGTTTTGCATGTATGCCCTTTATTATGTTGAGAAATTTCCCTTTTATTCCTATTTTGCTGAGAGTTTTTATCAGTAATGGGTGCTAGATTTTGTCAAATCCCTTTTCTGCATCAATAGATATGATCATATGGTTATTTTCTTTTGTTTATGTGATGGATTATATTAACTGTTTTTATCTAATATTGAACCATGCTTGCATGGTATGAATCCAACTTGGTCATGGTATATTATTTTTTGATATAGTGTGGGATTCTACTGGCTAGGATTTTATTAAAGATTTTTGTACATATATTGATGAGAGATGTTGGTCTGTAATTTTATTTTTTAGTGGTGTCTTTATCTGTTTTTGGTATCCATATCAGGGTTATCCTTGTCTCATAGAATGAATTTGGAAATATACCATCTCTTTCTATGTTCTGGAACAGCTTGAATAGGATATGTGTCACGTCTCTGAATGTTTGATAGAATTGTCCAGTGAAGCCATCTGGGCAAGGACT
>NW_006921919.1:1317424-1319391 GCF_000298275.1 Orycteropus afer afer
GGGACAGGGAATAATAAGCTGCTCAATTTCTTCCTTTGTTATGAGTCTGCTCAAGTTTTCTACCTCAGACTATGCTACTTTGAGTAGGTCTTCTGTTTCTAGAAATGTGTCCTTTTATTCTAGGTTTTAGAATTTATTGGAATACCATTCTTCATAGTATTATGTTATTATCCTTTTTATTTTGTTTGGTTCTGTTATGAAGTCACCATTTCATTTTGGTTTGTTGATTTTGTTAATCTTTTCAGACAACCAGGTTCTAGTCTTGATGATTTTTTCCTATTGTTTTTCCGTTTTCTGCTTTGTTTATTTCTGCTCTTATATTCATTACTTCTCTTCCTCTGGGGACTGTAGGCTTCTTTTGTTGGTCCTTTTATAATTATTGGAGTTTTTGAGTTAAGGTTTTTGTTTTTCTTCTCCTTTGATGTTTGCATTAATTCCTATAAATTGACCTTTGAATATAGATTTTACTGTGCCCCAAAGGTTTCAGTATATTGTGTTTTCATTCTTCTTTGTTCCTAGGATTTTTTTTTTTTATTTCACACTTTATTTCTTCCATTACTCATTAGTTCCTAAGCAGTGTGTAATTCAGTGTCCATGTATGTGATTTTTCTTTCCCTGATCTTCCTGTTGCTGATTTCTAATTTCATAGTATTATGATCTGAGAAGATGCTTTGTAGTAGTTCCAATTTTCCTAGATTCATACTTCATACATTCCACATTCTGATTATTAATTAGTGTTTGCAACTGTTTATTCCCCTTTAGAGTTGTGCCACATTGGCAAATGAAGGTCCCAAAAGCTTAACTCAATCCATGTTATTAAGGTTGACTCTACTTTGAGAAGGTAGCTTTTCCCCAGTCATACTTTGTGTGCCTTCCAACCTGGGAGACCATCTTTCAGTACTATAGCAGGCAATGTTTCACTGCTATTCAAAAGTTTTCCAGTAATATATCAGACAGTGTTTCAGTGCAATTCATAAGGTTTTCAGTGGCCAATACTTTCAGAAGTGGATGACCCTGTCCTTCTTTCCAGTTTAGTCTGGAAGCTATGCTCAAACCTATCCACCATGGCTGACCCTGTTGGTATTTGAAATACCAGCAGCATAGCCTCCATCTTCACAGCAACACGCAAGCCATATCAGTATGACAAAATGATAGACAAGTGGTGGACAGATTTAATAAGTATGGCAAAAGAATACAACCCTGACGCACACCTTTCCTGGTTTTAAACCAGGAAGTATCCTCTTGTTATGTATGGTTGACTGCCTCTTGGTCCATGTACAAGTTCCTCATGAGCACAAGTGTTCTAGAATTCCCATTCTTTATGGTGTCATCCATAATTTTTTTATGATGCAGTCAAATGCTTTTGCATAGTCAGTAAAACACAGATAAATATCTTTCTGGTATTCTTTACTTTCAGCCAGGATCCATCTGACATTCAGCAATTTTATCCCTCATTCCATTTTCATTTCTGAATCTGGCTTTAAAAAAAGTTCTTATTATTAAAATCTGACTTTTTACCATGTTTTTCTCTTGAGTAGCTATTTACATGATTTATGTATTTTCATATGTTTATGCAAGTAACCTTGCAAGCATTCCTGTCCTAGTGACTGTTATAAATGCCAGAGGGTGTGCAATAATTGTAACAAAGATCGATATCAAACTTTCTGTTCTCTCAAGAATATTAAACTTCAATTAAAATTAATGTTATACAAGTATAAGGATTCCTAGTTGTATATTTTCAGAAAGACAAAATATGTTTGCAAATACTTTGAGAATTTGAGCCTGGCCCTGCATTGTTTATACCTTTGGGAGCTCTGGTGGCATAGTGCCTAAGGCATTTGATTGCTAACCAGAAGGCTGGCGGTTCAAACCCAGCAGCCACTCCTCAGAAGGAAGGTTGGGTAATCTACTTCCATAGTGATACTGCCTCAGAAACCCAAGGAGGGGTCACTATGAGTTGGAGCTGA
>NW_006921919.1:1319788-1324673 GCF_000298275.1 Orycteropus afer afer
TGTTAAATGGAAACTTATTTGATATAAATGACATAATTCTAAGGAAAGAATGGGAGAAAATCTGTCAAACTCTTCCCAAATAATAATTTTCTTACAGGATATAAATAAAAATGAAGGTTAAGCCAAGTATAAAAATATGTTGTCATCTTTTTTCAGTGTTAAAACTGAGTTTTTAGCTTAAATTTTGTATCTGGAATTTCTTAATACATTTGACCTTCTGAATTTTATTTAAGTTCTTCAAATAAATCAGCTGTTGAGTTATGATAGTACTTGAAGTTGAATATGAGTATCAATAAAAGATTATTGCTATGGTCACTATTTGTTTTGTTCATTGTTGATTTGCTTTTTATAAATTATATTGGTATCCTTTTTGAGAATGATCCAGTAGAAAAGAAGAAATCCTTGAAAGAAGGAGAGAAAAAGTAGAAGTTACTGAAGTCCTTTTTTGAATCAGCATTGGGAATGGAATTTGGTGAATTTATGAAGTGGTATGGTGGTTAAAGCACTTGGCTTCTAACCAGAAGGTCAACAATTCCAACCCATTAGCCGCTCTGTGGGAAAAAGATGTGGGAGTCTGCTTCTATAAAGATTTACAGCCTTAGAAACCCTATGGGAAAGTTCTATTCTGCCTATAGGGTAGATATGAGTTGAATCAACTCAATGGCAGTGAATTTGTGAAGGGATATCCTTAGATTGAAGTTCGGACATGATATTCACAGTAAAGGAGGCAGGAATAGTGTGTGGATTCAGATATAGGGTTATTGGTGGACATGATGGTGAAAATGGAAGACATTCTCCTGTATTGTGCTTTTATTTTCCTCATTGAAAGGAACACTTAGTCATCAGTTGATGGCAGGAATGGCAAGGGGGCTGTTGTAGATGTTACCAGAGAGCAAAAGCTATAATAAAATAGTGTCTAGAATAGTAGGAAAGTGAATGAATTAAGGAAATAGAGTTGAATTACTTGACAACAATGAAGAACTGTGTTAGATTAATAGTCTCTAATTTAAAGTGAGACTGATTATGTGTTGTCTCCAAAGAAATGTGACAAATGGAAATATGAACAAGAGAACTGAATGAAGATTTTGGGAAAAGAATGATTATAATGATGAACCTTGGAATATGAGCTGGATACGGAGGGAAGAGAGGTTGTAGAAAAGTTGTGGTATCAATGGAATATAAGTACTACTGGCAGTGGAGAATTTTTAGAGTTAGAGAAATGACGCTAGAATGACAAAATATTGTTGGGAAATCAAGATTTTGTAGAGGGTCTGGTTTGGGGAAATATGTGTATAACATATATTAAAACCATGTATACATAGCTATGTTTACATTATGTAAGAAAAAAATGGAAAGATACTTTAAAAAAGGAGAGAGTTTTAGGTTCAGGGAGGTTACTGGAGTACTTTTACTTGGAACACATCTGAATCAGTTGACTCTTTTATAAGGAGAATGTGTACATGTGATTACTTGTATGCTTGAAAAAAAGAGAGAGAGAGAAAGAAAAACAAACAATAAAAAGTAATGGTGAAGTAACCAATTTTTCCTCCTAAGATGTATATATATCATAGGTTTATTGGAAGAAAAAAATTGCTTTAGATTATATATAAGATGCTATTAAAAACAGGTCTTAAGGAAGTATGATATTGCCAAATTTACACTTATACCAGGGATATTTCCTATTTGCTGTCAAGTTGATTCTGACTCATAGTGACACTCTGTTCAACAGAACCAAATGCTACCCAGTCCTGTGCCATCCTCATAAATCTTGCTGTGCTTGAGCCCATCATTATATCCACTGTGTGAGTCCATCTCATTGACGGTCTTCCCCTTTTTTCACTGACCCTCCACTTTATACCAAGCATGATGTCCTTCTCCAGGAACTTGTCCCTTCTGACAAAGTTAGGTGAGACAAAGTCTGGCAATTCACACCTCCAAGGAGCACTCTGGTTGAACTTCCTCCAGGATAGATTTGTTCCTTCTTCTGGAAGTCCATGGTATTTTCAGTATTCTTCATAAACATCAAAATTCAAAGGCATCAATTCTTTGGTGTACCTTATTCTTGTCCAGCATTCACATGCATATAAGGTGATTGGAAATTCCATGGCTTGGCTGAGGCACAACTTAGTCTTCAAAGTGTTATCTTTGCTCTTTAAAACTTTAAAGAGGTCCTTTGCAGAAAATATGCCCAGGGATTATGACATCTTATTTGTTGTGCTGCTTCCATGGATGTTGATTGCAGATCCAAGTAAAATGGAATCTTTGACAATTTCAGTATTTTCTCCATTTATCGTGATACTGTTTATTGGTCCAGTTGTGAGGATTTTTGTTTTATTGATGTTCAGGTGTAATCCATACTGAAGACTGAAGTCTTTGATCTTCATCAGTCAGTGCTTCAAGTCATCTTCAATTTCAGCAAACATGGTTGTATCATCTGCATATTGAAGATAATTAATAAGTCTTCCTCTAATCCTGATACTGTGTTTTTTTTCCATATAGTCCAGCTTCTCAGATAATTTCTCAGCATACAGGTTGAATAAGTATGGTGAAAGGATAGAACCCTAACACACACACTTTCTGATTTTAAACCATTCATCATCCACTGGTTCTGTTTGAACAAGTATCTCATGAGCATAGTTAAGTGTACTGAAATTCCCATTCTTCATAATCTTATCCATAATTTGTAATGATCCACAGTTGAATGACTTTGCAAAATCAGTGCAACACAGGTAGGTAAACATCTTTCTGGCATTCTTTTCTTTCAGCTAAGACCCATCTGGCATCAGCAATAATCTTCATCCTTCCACATCCTTTTTGGAATCCAGCTTGCATTTCTGGAAGTTCCTTGTCAGTATACTGCTACAAACATTTTTTTTTTCTTTTTTAATTATCATCAGCAAAATTTTACTTGCATGTAATATTAATGATATTATTTGATAATTTCCACATCACCATTCTTTGGAATGGGCACAAATATGGATTTCTTCCAGTTGGTTGGTCAAGTAGCTGCCTTCCCTATTTCCTGGCATCAACAAGTAAGTGCCTCTGACACTACATCCCTTTGTTGAAACATCTCAGTAAGTATTCTGTCAATTCCCAGAGCCATGTTGTCCACCAGCTCCATCATTACAGCTTGAACTTCTTACTTCAATACTGTTGATTCTTGATCATATGCTACCTTCTGAAATGATTGAACCTCCATCAATAGTTTTTGGTATACTGACTCTGTGTATTCATTCCATCTTCTTTTGATGCTTCCTGAATCTTTCAATATTTGCCCATAGAGTACTTCAATATTGCAACTCAAGGCTTGAATTTTTTCTTCAGTTCTTTAAGCTTGAGAAATGCCAAGCATGTTCTTCCCTTTCACTTTTCCAATTCTAGGTCTTTGAACATTTCATTTATAATATTTTACTTTGTCTTCTTGAACCACTCTGAAATTTTCTCTTAAGCTCTTTTCTTTCATCATTTCATCCATTTGCTTTAGCTACTCTTTTTTCAAGAGCAAGTTTCAAAGTCTCTTCTGACATCCATTTTGGTCTTCATTTCTTGTCTTCTTAATGACTTTTGCTTTCTCATATATGATGTTCTTGATGTCATCCTACAACTCGTCTGATCTTTGGTCATTGTTGTTCAATGTAGCAAATCTGTCTTACAGATGGCCCCTAAATTCAGGTGAGAAATAACCAAGGTTGTATTTTTACTTTCATGCTTGTGTTTTAATTTTCTTCACCTTCAACTTGAACTTGCATGTGAGCAAATAAGGTCTGTTCCACAGTCAGATCTTGGCCTTGTTTTGACTGATTATACTGAACTTCTCCATTGCCTCTTTCCATAGAAGTAGTTGATTTGATCCCTGTGTCTTTCATCTGGCGAGGTCCACATGTATAGCTGCCATCTATGTTATTGCAGAAAGGTATTTGCAATGAATAATCATTGATTTTGCAAAGTTCTGTCATGCAATCTGGCATCATTTCTGTCACCAAGGCCTCAGGCACTACTACTTTTCTAAGTACTGGTGCTTCTTCTCAATTCTCAGCTTTCACATTCCAATCACCAGTAACTATCAATATATCTTAATTGCATATTTGATAAATTTCAGACTGCATAAGTTGGTAAGAATCTTCAATTTCTCCATCTTTGGCTTTACTGGTTCGTGAGTAAATTAGAATAATAGCATTGCTGGTTTTCCTTATATGTATATGCATATTATCCTATCTCTGACAACATTGTACTTCGGGATAGATCTTGAAACGTTCTTTTTGACAAGGATGCAATGCCATTCTTCTTCAGTTTGTTATTCCCAGCATAGTAGTCCATGATCACCTGATTCAAAATGGTCAGCACCAGTGCATTTCAGCTCACTACTTCCTAGGATTTTGTTCCTTGTGTGTTCCATTTCAGTTGTGAGACATTCCTGTTTTCTTAGATTCAGACTTCGTCCATTCCACATTCCAATTATCAATGCATGTTTGTAGCTGTTTCTTCCCATTTTGAGTCTTGCACCATCAGCAAATGAAAGTCCAGAAAATTTTACTCCATCCACATCTTTAAGGTCACTTCTACTTTGAGGAGGCAGCTCTTCCTCCATAGTGTTTTGAGTGCTTTCCAGCCTGAGCAGTTATCTTTTGGCACTCTATCAGACAATGTTTCACTGCTATTCATAAAGTACTACTTTAGACCTAATGGAGGAGTCAGCCACAGGGACCCAGGTAAGGGCGGTATGAGAGGTTTCCAACAGGGAGACAAACTTGTCTGTCAGTTTGTCCTACCGTGGTGACGTGTTGATTTGAGTTTTGAGGCTGAGCCACTGGTGTTTCTAACCCAGTGGGATGCACATGGTGCACAGGTATCAGCCCAGCTTACAGACTGAGACAGACTAGGA
>NW_006921919.1:1325588-1349206 GCF_000298275.1 Orycteropus afer afer
AGCCAAAATATGATCTTGAATATATCCCTCCTGAATTTAGAGACTATCTAAAGAATAGGTTTGATGCATTGAACACCAACGACTGAAAACCAGAAGAATTGTGGGAAGATATCAAGAACATTATCCATGAGAAAGCAAGAGATCACTAAAAAGACAAGAAAGGAAGAGAAGACCAAAATGGATGACAGAAGAGACTCTGAAACTTGCCCTCGAGCGGACCCCATCAGACAACCATGTGATCTACTATCCCGGGAATGACCTAATATCAATGACCTAATATCAATTACTTTTTTTAGAAAGTAGCTATACTGTATATTAAATTTTTTTTTTAGATAAAATTGATAATGATAGGGCATCTTCTTCTAGGAGCATAAGAATTCTGAGTTATTTGGGGATGGAAGTGGTAGTGGAGAGATTCTTAGTTTTCCCTTGTTTTCTTATTAGTGTTTCAAAAAGAAACTGAATATATGAAGAAATGAAATAAAATGGCACTTGGTCTATACCAATAACCTTATTTACATTATACTTTCATCCACTACAACTCTGGGAGGTAATTAATTTTTTTACATCTATTTAGCAAATGAGGGAACTTTGGTTTGTTTAAGTGTCATAATCTGCCCAAGGTCCTAGGACCAATGAAGGGCATCACTGAGATTAAGCCCTAACTCCTAAATCTGCACTCTCCAGGATCCTATGCTCGCATCCATCCATGGGATTCCCTGGTCAATGCTGATAATTTCATTGGTATGTGTTTGGATATAGAATGAACAAGAGTCTTTTCTCACTATATAGTTAACGACAGACTAGGCTCTCTTTTTTAGAGCTACATACTTTGACAGTAATAAGGTCATACTTCTGTTTTATGAGTACTAATAGTGCCATTCTATTTCACAAGACCTCATTTTCAACACCTTTAATACCTTTGCCCAAAGACTTCTATAACTTTTGTTACTATATCTAAGTTCTGTGTTATCCGAACTGTGAAATGAAAATATATCCATGGTCCTCCTTCCTAGGATTTTTGGATCCATATGAATTCACCAGAATCACAAAGGTAGGGCTTTTTGTTTTGTTTTGTTTTGTTTTTTTCCTTAAAAAAAAAAAAAAGCTATTTTAAGTGTCTCAAGACTTCTAATAAGAATTGTATATTTCCTATTAAATATTTGCATAAACTAATTAGAATTTCAAGTTACCTTAACTATAAAATCAACCCAATGGGATTCTGCTAATGAGAGAAAAATGAATTTAATCATTATGTAATAAATGTAGTCTTTTTATTACTGGACAAAAATGTCCATCATAACATCCATTATAACTGAAAGAAAGAAAAAGAAAACCTTGAAAACCACAAATCTGTTTCTAAAATTTGCCTTACTTCCCCATTTTGATTCATTTCAGTTCTCTTTAATCAACATTTAATGTAACCTGCACTGTGCTGGTATTTCACCAAGTAGTAATTTTTATTATACTATTAGAGATACTAATTAGTATTCTTCTTCATTCTTCATCCAAATAGGTAATCGACTTTGTGATATAGTGTCCTGGGCTGGTAATAGAAAAATTAAGATATTGCCATCTTTTAGGTACTTTTATATCCTTAATTAAGACACTTTACTTCTCTGCACCTCAGTTTTTCTGACAATCTTCCAGGACAAGTTATGTAGAACATCTACGTTTATCTACTTAGACCGGCTTCAAGTTGGTAATTTTAAAGTTTATTTTATGAACATTTTTAATTTTACATTATAAACTATTTGTTATTTATTTACTCCACTTCTTAGGGCTTTTGATTTGCTTTTTTGTCATTTTACTTTATTGTTTGCTCTGATATTATATGTTGATGAGAAGTGAACCTGATTAAGTTGTATATTCTAGTTCTTTTTTAAAAAGAAATTAGGGTGATTTTTTTGTATCACATGATAAGGACAAAGAAACCTATTTTTGCCCCATTTCTCGAGGGAATAGAAAATAAAATGTACTTTGAACAAACTAAAATGTGACTCTCCATAGATTTTTTTTTTTTAACAAGTTCAATTCCAATTACTGGAATTGGTACAGTAAATGGATATGTTTATGGGTGGAGGGTCGACGAAAGAGGGGGAGGCCTTCAACGAGATGGATTGATACAGTGGCTGCGATGATGGGCTCGAGTATAGCAGGGATTGTGGGGCTGGTGCGGGATCGGGCAGTGTTTCGTTCTGCTGTGCATGGGGTCGCTATGAGTCGGAAACGACTCGACGGCACTTAACAACAACAACGATTAGATCAACTAGGGAATATTCTTGGAAGAAAGAGAAAAAGAGCTAACATCACCAAGGCTTATCCATCAAGGTAAGAGAATTGGAAGAATATGATGTTTAACAGAGTACAAAAGAGTTAATCAAATTTATTTAAATATGTCTGTCACATCTTTAGAGGTTATTATTTTCTTAAATGTATAAGAAGAAAATTATACATACTGGAGCTCTGGGGGTGTAGTGCCTAAGGCATTTGACTGTTAACCAGAATGGTGGTTCAAACGCACCAGCCATTCCTCAGAAGGAAGGTTAGGCAATCTACTTCTGTAGTGATACTGCCTCGGAAACCCAAGGAGGGGTGGCTATGAGTCAGCTCTGACTTGACGGCATATAACAACAAACAACAACAGTTTAAGATTATATTGATTAAATGTATTTTTGTGAACATTTATATTTAGCATTATATTTAATAAGAATGTATTATCACTTCTAAAACCACAAAGATTATGTCAAAGAATCCTAGAATTGTAAATCTGACCTTTGGTAGCTATTTATAAAACCTCTTTATTTCACCTTTGGAAAAGGTGAAAAATGAGATTCCTGTGCCAAGGTAGTTTGTATGAAGATATATATATATATATATATATATATATATATATATATATATGTTTCAATTTCAACCCATACTAGAAATACATCATTTATCACAGTAGCATTTTCTAATACTTAACAATCTCAGCACACAGTACCAAACCTTAATTCCCTAACCTACAGAAAAATCCTGATTTAGTTTCTTTTGTTCTGGGGAAGAAAGGAGTCAGCTTCCTTTGAAAAGTTGTTAGCTGCCGTCAACTCAGCCCCCAACCCATAGCGACCACTTGTAACATGGACTTAAACGCTGCCTGGTCATGTGGTAATCCATGATTGGTTGCATGTGAACCAACTTTACATATATTAGGGTATCTTGCCAACAGTCACTGCAGTTTATTACTTGACCCCAATACCTGCAGCTGCTGCAAGACTCCTTCTCCAGGTGCCAGAGGCCCTACGAGTCCTCATAAACTTTTTTTGTTTGTGGACAATCAGAGTTTCACTTTAGGAAAACAAATTGTTTTTATAAATTTTAAATTGCTTGTCATATACAAGGGAACATTTGCATAAGTTTATTTTCTTGATATAGTATTTGTACATGTGTGCATGTGTCAATTATGTTGAAACATTGAAATATCATTTTCCAAGCATGCACCTCCTGCTTGTATTTTCTGGAGAAATTTATTCTTTTCTATGGGAAATAATATCTAAGTAGCTATAGCTTTTCAGGAAGTCACTTTAAAAATCACTTTTTTTCCTAGGAACAACTCCAAAATATAGCATTATATGTCAAAGTATAGAAAATTCTATTATAAAGTAACATGCATTATAAATGTAAATTCTTAGTACTCTGAGATAGTTAACCAAAGTGTAAATGTCCATATACTGGGTAAATGGGACACTGTACCCAAAATGAGCTGCAAGAAAAAACATTTTAAAATATTTCAAAATTATGTTGTAATGAAGTTTTAGATATTTTTCCCCTATAAAGTGAAGAATATCTGTTTGAATTCCTATCATTGTGTGTTTTCTCTTATAAATTACATTATTCTGTATACTTGCTAATCTTGGGAATATAGAAATAAGCAAAGGGTCTTATAGTAATTAATGGATATTAAAAAGGTTCTTCTGTTTAAGAAGATTAAAATAGAGACAAATATTAAAACTAAAGTACCATAATGGATTTAATTTTGTCCCTCTAAAATATATGTCAACTTGGCTGGGTCATGATTCTCAATAGTTGGTTGTTACTGCTTTTGTTAGCTGCTGTAAGATTGGTTCCAATTCATAGTGGCCTTTTGTACAACAGAATGGGACACTGCCCAATCCAGAGCCATCCTCACAATCATTTCCATGCTTGAGCCCATCATCACAGCCACTGTATCAACCCATCTCATTGATGGTCTTCCCCTTTTCCACTGATATTCTACGTTATCAGGGAGCCGTGGTGACATAGTGCCTAAGGTGTTTGACTGCAAACCATAAGACTGGCAGTTCATATCCACCAGCCACTCCTTGGAAGGAAAATTGATGAATCTACTTCCATAGTGATACCTCCTAAGGTCGGGAGGGATGTCTCAGTGAGTTGGATCTGACTGGACAGCTGTGAGTGAGTGAGTGAGTGTCTACGTTATCAAGCATGATATCCTTCTCCAGAGCTGATCCCATCTGGCAACATGACCAAAGTAGGAGAGATGAAGTCTGGTCATTCTTGCTTCTAAGGAGCATTCTGGCTATATTTCCTCCAAGGCAGATTTGTTCATTCTTCCAGCAGTCCATGGTACACTCACTAACCTTTGTCAACAATACAATTCAAAGGCATCGATTTTTCTTCAGTCTTCCTTATTCATTGTACAGCTTTCATATGCATGTGAGGAGGTTGAAAATACCATGACTTGGGTAATATGCACCTTAGTCTTCAAAGTGACATCTATCTTGTTTAACACTTGAAAGAGATCTTTTGAAGCAGATTTGCAAAGTTCAATACATCATTTGATGTCTTAACTATTGGTTCCATGGACATTGATTGAGGATTCAAGTAAAATGATATCCTTGACAACTTCACTCTTTTCTCCATTTATTATGATGTTGCTTATTGGTCTAGTTGTGAGGATTTTTTGTTTTCTTTATGTTGATGTATAATCCGTACTGAAGGCTGTAATCTTTTATCTTCACCAGTAAGTGCTTCAAGTCTTGTTTATTGTCAGCTAGCAAGCTTGTGTCATCTGCATATTATAGGTTGTTAATGAGTCATCCTTCAATCCTGATGCTGCATTTATATAGTCCAGCTTCTTGTATTATTTACTCAGAAGACATATTGAGTTTGTTGTTGTTGTTGTTAAGTGCCGTCAAGTCGTTTCCCACTCATAGCGACCCCATGCACAGCAGAATGAAACACTGCCCGACCCCACGCCAGCCCCACAATCCCTGCTATACTTGAGCCCATCATCGCAGCCACCATGTCAATCCATCTCATTGAAGGCCTCCCCCTCTTTCGTCGACCCTCCACCCTACCAAGCATGACATCCTTCTCCAGGGAATGGTCCCTCCTTACAACATGACCAAAATAGGTGAGATGAAATCTGGCCATTCTTGCTTCCAAGGAGCATTCTGGCTGCACTTCCTCCAGGACAGATCTGTTAGTTCTTTTAGCAGTCCATGGTACTTTCAGCATTCTTCGCCAGCACCACAACTCAAAAGCATCAACTCTTCTTTGGTCTTCCTTATTCACTGTCCAGCTCTCACATGCCTACGAGGTGATTGGAAATATCATGGCTTGTGTCAGGTGCACCTTAGTCCTCAAGGAGATATCCTTGCTCCTCAGCACTTGATATAGTTCCTTCGAGTAAGTAAGGTAAAAGGATACAACTCTGATGCACAGCCTTCCTGATTTTAAACCATGTTGGGACAACAGCCTCCTGATCTATGTACAGGTTCCTAATGAGCACAGTTAAGTATTCTGGATTTCCCATTCTTTCCAATGTTATCCACAATTCACTATGACCTACAGAGTCAAAGCAACAGCTAACTCACTGCAAATACCTTTTTTTGACAGTATATGGAGGTTATACACTTAGACCTCACCAGAAGGAATATTCAGAATCAGATTGACTATATCTGCGGAAACAGGAAATGGAGAAGCTCAATATCTTCAGCCAAAACGAGGCCAGGACCTGACTGTGAAACAGATGATCAATTGTTCATATGCAAGTTCAAGCTTAAAGCTGAAGAAAATTAAAACAAGTCCACGAGAGCCAAAATATGACCTTGATTACATCACACCTGAATTTAGAGAACATCTGAAGAATAGATTTGATGCATTGAACACCAGTGATCAAAGACCAGACGAATTGTATGATGACATTTAGAGCATCCAACTTGAGGAAAGCAAAATGTCATTAAAAAGACAGAAAAAGAAGAAAAAAAAATGAGTGTCAGAAGAGACTGTGAAACTTGCTCTTGAACAGAGAGTAGCTAAAGCAGATGGAAGAAATGACAAGATAAAAAAGCCCAACAAAAGATTCCAAAGAGCAGCTCAAAAAGACAAATTATTATAAGGAAATGTGCAAAGACCTGGAATTAGAAAACCAAGAGGAAAGAGCATGCTTGGCATTTCTCAAGCTGAAAGAAGTGAAGAAAATGTCAAGCCTCGAGTTACAATACTAAAGGACTCTATAGGCAAAATATTGAGTTATGCAGGAAGCATCAAAAGAAGAGGGAAGGAATACACAGAGTCACTGTACAAAGAATAATTGGTCAATGTTCAACTATTTCAGGAGATGGATTATGATCAAGAACTAATGGTATTGAAAGAAGAAGTCAAAGCAGCACTGGAGGAACTGATGAAAAACAAGGCTTCAGGAATTGATGGAATACCCATTGAGATGTTTCAACACACGGATGCCACACTGGAAGCACTTACTTATCTGTGCCAAATAATTTGGAAGACAGCTGCCTGGACAATTGACTGGAAGAGATCCATAGTTGTACCCATTCCAAAGAAAGGTGATCCAACAGAATATGGAAATTATCAAATAATATCATTAATATCACACACAAGCAAACTCTTACTAAAGATAATTCAGAAATGGTTGCAGCAATATATTGACAGGGAGCTTCCCAAAATGCTAGCTGGATTCAGATGAAGGTGTGAAATGAGGGATATCATTGCTGAT
Source organism: Orycteropus afer afer (assembly GCF_000298275.1). Taxonomy (NCBI): domain Eukaryota; kingdom Metazoa; phylum Chordata; class Mammalia; order Tubulidentata; family Orycteropodidae; genus Orycteropus; species Orycteropus afer. Next base: position 1,332,592 of record NW_006921919.1, read on the forward strand.
GTCAAATATATCTTGGCTAAAAGCAAAGAATACCAGAAAGATGTTTACTTCTTTTTTATTGGCTATTCAAAAGCATTCAGCTGTGTGGATCATAACAAATTATGGATAGCATTGTGAAGAATGGTGATTCCAGAGCACTTAATTGTGCTCATGAGGAACCTGTATATAGACCAGGAGGCTGCTGCACAAACAGATACTACTGCATGATTCAAAATCAGGGTGTGCATCAGGGTTGTATCCTTTCACCATACTTACTCAATCTGTATGCTGAGCAAATAATCTGAGAAGCTAGACTACAAAAAGAAGAATGTGGCATCAGGATTGGAGAAAGAACCATTAACAACCTGTAATACGCAGATGACACACCCTTGCTTGCTGAAAGTGAAGATGACTTGAGGCACTTACTGTTGAAGTGCAAAAACTACAGTCTTCACTATGGATTATACCTCAACATAAAGAAAATAAACATCCTCACAACTGGACCAATAAACTGTATCATGATATATGGAGAAAAGATTGAAGTTGTCTGGGATTTCATTTTACTTGGATCCAGAATCATTACCCATGGAAGCAGCAGTCAGGAAATCTGGCGTAGTATTGCGTTGGGGAAATCTGCTGCAAAAGACCTCTTTAGAGAGTTGAAGAGCAATGATGTCACTCTGAAGTCTAAGGTGCACCTAACCCAAGCCATGGTATTTTCAATTGGCTCATATGCATGATAATGGTGTACAATGAATAAGGAAGACTGAAAAAGAGTTGATACTTTTGAATTGTGGTGTTGGTGAATACTGAAACTACCTCGAACTGCCAGAAGAACAAACAAATCTGTCCTGGAAGAAGTACACCGAGAGTGCTCCTTGGAAGTGCAAGTGGCCAGAATTCATCTTACCCACTTTGGTCATGCTGTCAGAAGGGACCAGTCCCTGGAGAAGGATATCATGCTTGGTAAAGTGGAGGGTCAGCAAAAAAAGGGAAGACCCTAAATGAGATGGATTGACACAGTAGCTAAAGTATAGCAAAGATTGTGAGGATGGTGCAGGACCAGGCAGTGATTTGTTCTGTTTTATATAGAGTCACTATGAGTTGGACCCGACTCAACATCACCTAATAACAATGAAACACAGTCGACTGCCTTTGTTTAGTCATGAAAACACTGGTAAATATTTTTCTGGTATTCTTTGCATTCCGCCAAGATCCATCTAACATAAACAGTAATATGTGTTGTTCTACTTCATCTTCTGAATCAGAGTTGAATATTTGGAAGTTCCCTGTCAAAATACTGCTGCAACCATTTTTGTATTATCTTCAACAAAATTTTCTTGCGTGTGATATTAATGATATGGTTCAATAACTTCCATCTTCTATTGGATCACCTTTCTTTGGGATGTGTACAAATATGGTTCTCTTCCAGTCAGTTGGCCATGTAGCTGTCTTCCAGATTTCTTGGGATAAGAAAGGAGTCCCTCCAGTGCTCCATCTGGTTGTTGAAAAATCTCATTGTGTATTCTGTTACTTTCTAGAACCTTGTTTTGTTTTTGTTTTTGTTTTTGTTTTACCAATTCCTTCGGTGTAGCATGGTCTTCTTTCCTTAGTACCATCAATTGTTGATCATATGTTACCTCCTGAAATGTTTGAACATAGACCAAGTCTTTTATGTACAGTGATTCTGTGTGTTTCTTCCAGTTCTTTTGATGCTTCTTGCATCATTCAGTATTTTTCCTATAGAATAATTCATTATGGCAACTTGAGGGTTGAATCAATTTTTTAGTTATTTCACAGAACTAAAGACACAGCTGACTGTATACATACATCTATTGATATACTTTTTGCAAATTTGGGAGGTATTTGAATTTTATAATGTAGTTAGTTTCTAATACTGTGAATTTTATCCTTGCTGCTTCCCGTACTCTTCTAAAAATGTTTTTTCTTTCAACTTCTGTGATTAAATTTCATTTTCTTTCATCTGATCCATTATCACTACACCCCTATTCTAAAACCACTTTAGATGAATGTTTCACTGAGCTTTTCCAGCAAAAATCATGTGTTTCTTCATGATCTGTAATTGGGGGCAGGGGCGGGGGGCCTGCTTTATTTGAGTTTTTAAAGACAGTTAAAACAAATGAGATATTTCAATTCTATTTTTATTGGAGTTCTAAGTGATAGAATAATTGCACATTTATGCTAGTTTCCACAAAATATGCGAGTAAAATGAAGAAAATCAAGCTTTTCCTCTCACCCATCAGAAACACAGGCATGGTCCATCTACCTCTAATGCCATCTATTCTCTTTCTCACAGCAGCAATATGATGGCTACCATGTCTAGAATCTTTAACTACAGCTGGCTGATCTGAGATTTGAATAGTGAACCATTTACAAGAGGAAAAGGACATTTCAATTTGGGGGACAATATATACAGTGTATAACAACCATAAGAGGAAAATTATCAAAAATGCAGTGGAAACTAATAGGAGCTAAGGCTATGTGGAGTCTTAAAAGGTAGTTAAGTAATAGCAAACCATTTGCAACCTTATTTCCTTCTGTGTTCAAATGCTTCATATACTTCCTTCCTCTCCAATTATTATTTATGTTGAAAAATAAAGCTAGCCATACTTCTTCCGTTTTTTCCATATGAATTTGTAGAATATTTCTACAGTCCAATCCATTTAGCAGCCTAATTCTATGGCTGTCTGCATGTGAAATTGTTCTTTGGCATGAATAAAAGCAATGACTAATTCAAAGAAAGCTATTTGAGTGGAAGTTTGGGACTATAAAGCAACTGAAAAATACAGACTGAAAAATTTAAAAGCATTCAGAAGAAAAATGCATGTCAACTACTGAAGCCATGGGTGTTCTTTTTACAAAAGAAACATTCCATCTTTTATGTCTGTACTATTTTCCTGTGTTCCAAAGAGACTCTTTCAGGACCATCTCAAATGGAGAACACTCACAATTATGCAGACTTGTCCCAACCCCTCTCCAAAAAAAAAAAAAAAAAAAAAAACACCCCAGTTATTATATAAATTTATTTTTGGAATTCACAGAACAATCTGAATAGAAGAAGCACCATGATACATTACTAGTTATTTCATAAGTACAGTATGAATATGTGTGTAATTTTGAATTTTTTTTCAAGTTAAGTCATTTTATATATAAAGCTTTACTTCGAATTAACTAAAATTCATATTCGGCACTTTCAATACCTCCTATTGCTCTATACAATTTACCATATCCTCCAGTCGAAAGTGTGTGCTTCTCCTCAAGCAGGGAACATTGTCTATTACTAGCCCACACACTGAGGGGCCAACAGAAATTTGATGAACGTGATGAAAACTGGGCAGCAGGCAAAAGAAAATTTTGTCAGCAGGATCTAGTGAACTTGAAATATGTTCTATCCTACTTACAAATGCTGGTTTTATTTTGTGAAGAGCACTGAGTGTTTGTAGCAAGTGCCTGTCACTAAACTTGTTGAAATTATGAGCAGTGGAAGGACTAGGTGTCTGCTATAACAGTAGTGCTGTTATAACAGAAATATCACAAGTGAGTGGCTTTAACAAACAAATTTATTTTCTCACAGTTTAGGAGACTAAAAGTCCAAATTTAGGGCACTGGCTCTAGAAGGTTTTCTTTCTCTTTTGGCTCTGGGAGAAGGTCCCTATCTCTTTTCAGCTTCTATTTCTTGGTTCTTTGGAGATCTCATGTGGTGTGTCATATATCTTCCCCCATCTGTACTGCTTACTTGATTGCTTGCTCAATCTGCTCTTTTATAACTCAAAAGAGATTGACTTTAGATGTACCCTGTACTAACACTGCCTTGTTAATGTAACAAAGAATACCCATACCCAAATGAGATTATAAGCACAGGTGGACCGTTAGAATTTACAACACATATTTTTTTTTTGGGGGGGGGGATAAAATTCAATCCATAACTATTGCTACAGCAAGGATGTACTAAATGGAGTCTCTTTCAGTAGCTCATTAAAATCACTAGAACTCACTATCTCTAAAATATGAATGTATCATTATTAAGATTTGTAGGATGGTTACCAGGCTTCATGAAGAGTCTAGAAGTGTTAATATTTATGACTTTAATTTTACTCTTCATTTGAGAATATGGATTTAAACAAATGAATTTATAGTACATTTGAAAATCCTGGAGTGAAAATAAGATTAAGATGAATCTTCACATCTCTAACTAACATTTGCTTGATCTTAGGAGCACGGCATTCCTACCGACCTGGGCTATGCAGTTGCCCCCCACCATTCGGGTGTCTATCCTGTGCATGTTCAGCTTTATGAGGCCTGGAAGAAGGTTTGGAATATTAAAATCACCAGCACAGAAGAGTATCCACATCTAAAACCAGCTCGATACCGGAGGGGCTTCATCCACAAAAACATCATGGTGAGCTTCCTCCATTATGCCTAGGGTACAACTAATTCTGTCAGATTTACATTTCTCCTTTGAAGCAAGAATAAAAGAAAAGACCAAAATATTAAAAGCCTAACTGTATGAAAAGCCACATGCTGCAGAAAGCATATTTGTCATATAAAAGCAAAGGCTGTTTTAATTAAGACACTTCTTCGCAATTCTTTAAAAATAACTAAAATGGCTTTGACACTACTGCTATTAAGGAGGCACTGATGTTAAAATACTGAGGAAACATTACAGATAATTTGAAGATAATATTTGGAAGCCATCATTTCTTTAAGGACATATTTAATACATAAAACTAACACCAATTTTGTACATATTAACCATGCTGCCCTTTTACAAACCAAACTTTGTATTGCTCTTTACATGTCAGGCTAAGAATATCCAAATATTTACAGCAAGAAGCCACATATGAAGTCCTGCATAATTTCTAACAGATTATAACAGAGTAGCTATTTTGAATATACTTTACATCCTCACAACTGGACTAATAAGCAACATCAAGATAAATGGGGAAAATATTGTTGTCAAAGATTTAATTTTGCTTGGATCCAAAGTCAACTTCCATGGAAGCAGCAGTCAAGAAATCAATTGACATAAAGTGTTAAAAAGCAGAGATATTACCTTGAGGACTAAGATGTTCCTGACTAAAACCATCGTATTTTCAATTGCCTCATATGCATGAGAAACCTGGACAATGAATCAGGAAGAATTGATGCCTTTGAGTTATGGTGTTGGTGAAGAATACTGAATATACCTTGGACAACCAGAAGAATGATACTTTGTCTTACATAGTTTGGACAATTTCTCAGGAGGGACCAGTCCCTGGAGAAGGACACCATGCTTGATAAAGTAGAGGGTCAGTGAAAAAGAAGAAGACCGTCAACTAAATGGATTGACACCATGGCTGCAACAATGGGTTCACATATAGCAATGATTGTGCGGGTGACACAGGACTGGGAAATGTTTTCTTCTATTTTTATGGAGTCACAACAGCCTCCACAGCACCCAGCAATAACAACAATATAGAGTAGAAATAAGAAGCAATGTCAATTAAATCATTTGTATCCATTGTCTAATTCTCTCCAAAGACTCTGTTTTGTTTGTGTTGTTATTGTTTTGCCACTGCTAACAAATATGTATCGCCTCAACATTTTACTTACAGAGTTATCACCTAATATTTCATAAGGCTTTGCAAAGTAGGTAGTTAAATCCTAATGTTTTCTCAAATCAGAAAAGTCCAAGGAAGGTATTGGTAACATTAGGAATGTGCTTCCTGAGTTAGATTCAGACACTGGGGAGACCACACAGAAGAACATTATGATGAGACACTATAACTCTCTGTCAAACTAATGTGTTTGAACAGATGTCTACCTTCCAGAATTAGGTGTAATTGATTTCTTTTCAGATAGTTTTACAATATCTGCAAAAATTAGAGTGGATAATGACATTTAATTTGGATCACCTCCCATCTTGACTTTCCCCTCAATAAAAACTGTTATGAATGCTAAATGGGGACATCACAGCCACATGGTATCCCAGTCTGCCCTTCTTCTCTTGAAAATGAACTCACTGTGCCTTAAGCTGCCAGCTTTCTGGCCAGAGAGAGGTTAGGAGACTTGGGCTGTGCTATCATTTATAAGCATTCTGTACTCTCCTGTCATTTTAACCTCATAAGCTGTCTTTGTAGAAGTAAACTTAAATTTATAAGGACTTTAATCAATGTTCTTCTCTTTTGTTCTGTTTCTATATCTACTGCCAGGAAACTTGCTTGTATTGGTCCCATGAGATGCGTTCATTTTCAGTTTTACCTGAAAACATACTTTACCTGTATTAAAATGCATGAATCTTACAGGTAATAAAGACTTTAATAGATTTCCTGTTTTCATGGAACTGTCCCTGTGGTTCCACTTTTGTAGCAATCCAGGGACCCTGTATATTTGTTTTGTGGGCTCTTGGATGAAAATTCCTAAGTAGGAAATGTTCAACAGGCAGTTGATTATGCAGGAAAACAGAGAGAGGAAAAAAAAAAAAAAAAGACACACTGCCATCGAATCAATTCTGACATAACAACCCTATAGTACAGAATAGAACTTCCCCATAGGATTTCCAAGGTTGTAAATGTTTACGGAAGCAGACTGCCTCAACTTTCTCCCACAAAGAGGCTGGAGAGTTTGAACTGCTGATCTTTTGGTTAGCAGCCAAATGCTTTAAACACTACACCACTAGACCTTTTAGAAAGAGAGAGAAGACAAGGCTATTGGCATTCCCTTATAGAGATGCAAACAGAGATTTCAAAAACCAACAATCCTGGGTGGCTCAAATGGTTAACTGGTTCACTGCTAAGTAAAAGGTGGGAGGTTCAAGTCCACCCAGAGGCACATCGGAAAAAATGACCTGACAATCTACTTTCAAAGAATCAGCCATTAAAAACCTTATGGAGCACAGTTCTACTCAGACGACACACAAGAGGTCACAATGAGCCAAAATCAACTCATAGTGAACTGGTTACGGAGAGACTACAAAGGAAACAGGAGCCGGGAACTGAGTAATGAACCTTACATCATGTCCGTTATCTTGTTGAATGGGATGCATGAGAAAAACATTTAGTTATTGATTGATGATCCATTCACAAATCAAACTCAAAAAGAAGATCTTTTACTAACTGAGCTTTTACTATTTTTTGATGTACATTTGTGACACGTTTTTAAAAATTACTAACCAAATGCATAATTTCTCTCATAATTGTGGAGCTGGCAATCTTCAAACTTAGAATTTGGGTCACCAACTATAGCCTGCCAGTCTTTCAGAGAAGATACTGTGATTTGTGTCTCAAATATTTTTTCTAATTAAAAATATCATTTTCTAAAAGCATATTACTAATTGATTAATTTCTAATACATGTGTAGAATCTGACAAAAAGTAATATTATTATTATTAAAATTTTCACCATCTAGAATTACAAGGTAGCACAGATAATTTAAACATTTTTAAACTCTCATTTTATTTCTTCTCTGTTTTCTAATTGCTTAAGAAACTTGAATTTACTAGGCTTCATAATAGAAGAACTTTGAGATTTAAAATAGATAAGTGACTAAAATAATCCCAAGCCTATCTTATTTTTAAAATATTTCTTCAACTTTCCTCAATATTCCATCTGTACTGATGTCATCCTTGCTTTCGCAGAGTGTGAAGGATTTTCTGAGCCTTATTTAGAGTTAAATAATGATACTAGCTTATATATCATTTTCTATGAGAACAAAGCTCAAATTCAATGATTTAAATGGTGATAGAAACTTCTTCCTTATTTATTCACTTTTACTCAGGTTCTCCCAAGACAAACCTGTGGGCTTTTCACTCACACGATTTTCTACAAAGAATATCCAGGAGGTCCTAAAGAGCTGGACAAGAGTATCCAAGGAGGTGAACTTTTCTTCACTGTGGTTCTCAATCCAGTAAGTACTTTTTATTATTCTCCAAATAAACAATAAAAAGTAACAGGATGGATGAAAATTACCCTAAGAAAGAAACCAGTGATCAGGTTTGATCAAATCAATATGATATTCTGGCTCTAAAACAGTTCTTGTTAGGTGCCGTCAAGTTGTATTCGACGCATAGTGACCCTATACACAGCAGAACAAAACACCGCCCAGTCCCGTGCCAGCTCTGTGATCCCTGCTATACTTGACCCCTTTGCCGCAGCTACTTGTCAATCCATCTTGTTGAGGGCCTTCCCCTCTTTTGCCGACCCTCCACCTTACCAAGCATGACATCCTTCTCCAGGGAATGATCCCCTCTGATAACAAAGTAAGTGATCAAAGTAGGTGAGACGAAGAATGGCCAGACTAAAAATGTAGTAAAAACCAAATGTAACCACATCTAGAAATGGGGCAAAACCTGTTGTACAAGTACCAGTAACCAGAGCAATTTGATGCAGAGCCAGGAAAACACTCCAACAGATACTTCTGCACATTGAAAATTGCTCAGAATTCAGAGATTCTTGCTTCTTTGGGGAGTAAGGTTTTTCACCTTTGAAACACTCCTATTTCCAATTTTTTCATTTAGGTGACCATTATCACTAATATTCCTTTTCTTCCTATTAAAAAGTATATGTAAAGTAGGAGAGGAATAAGTTAAGCAAATATGGTCATTGTCCCTGTATTCATGTTAAATCTTATCTTACTCTATACCAAGCTGAAGAAGAGCAGCCCAATTTAATGAGCTACTGCTCTTCCCTCTGGAATGGGAATTCCAGAACACATAAGTGTTCTCATGGGGAACCCATACGTAGACCAGCAGGCTGTCATTCAAACAGAACAAGAGGATACTGAATGGTTTAAAATCAGGAGGGGAGTGTGTCAAGACTGTATCCTTTCACCATACTTATTCAGTCTGTATGCTGACCAAATAATCCAAGAAGCTGGACTATATGAAGAAACACATGGCATCAGGATTGGAGGAAGACTCATTAACAACCTGCGATATGCAGACAACCACAACTTTGCTTGCTGAAAGTGAGGATGACTTGAAGCACTTACTGATGAAGATTAAAGTCTACAGTCTGCAGTATGGATTGCATCTCAACGTAAAGAAAATGAAAATCCTCACAACTGAACTAATAAGCAGCATCATGATAAATGGATAAAAGATTAAAGTTGTCAAACATTTCATATTACTTGGTTCCATAATGGAAGCAGCAGTCAAGAAATCAGATGACATATTGCACTGGGAAAATCTGCTGCAAAAGATCTGTTTAAAATGCTGAAAAGCAAAGATACCTCTTTGAAGACTAAGGTATAACTAACCCAAGCCATGGTATTTTCAATTGCCTTGTATGCTGGACAGTGAATAAGGAAGACAAAAGATGAGCTGATGCTCTTGAGTTGTGGTGTTGGTGAAGAATGCTGAAAGTACCTAAGACTGCCAGAAGAACTAACAACTCTGTCCTGGAAGAAGTGCAACCAGAATGCTCCTGGGAAGCGAGAATGGCCAGACTTGGTCTCATCTACTTTGGTCATGTTGTCAGAAGGGACCATTTCCTGGAGAAGAATATTATGCTTGGTAAAGCGCACAGTCAGCAAAGAAGGGGAAAGCCCTCAACAAGATGGACTGACACAGCATTTGCAACAATGGGCTCAGGTATAGTAAGGACTGTGAGGCTGGCACTGGACCAGGCAGTGTTTTGTTCTGTTGTACATAGGGTCAGAGCCAACTTGATGGCACCTAATAACAACAGCACCTCTTCCCCCTTTACTTCTTAGTATTTTTGTGCTTGTGGTTGGCTTACAAAGACTCGTTTACAGATTTTTCTTCTTGAGACAAGAATTATGAAATTGTTTGGAGAAAGACCATTGGCACACAACAACAACAACAACATGGAGAAAGAAGAACTAATTGAAGTAAGCCATATAAGGAAAAGAAATGATTTTATTTCCCTTTGGAAAATCTGTAACATAAAAAAAGAAAACTAAGTTTATTTATCAGGAGATATATGGATTTTTGCCCCTGGCATTAGCAAGATTCAAAATGAAAATATGTAATTATCTGTAAATGTGGAAAATAAATTCTATCAGTGTAAAAGGTGAATAAGATAGAGATAAACAGCATAAAATTTGAAAGACTCCTCTCTTGACCTTAATTTACAGGTCTTGCAGATAAAATTGCAGGTATTTTTCATAATTCTCCTTGTATTCACCAACTATATCTATTTTTAATTCCTAGAAAATAAGATACAACTAAAAGTAACTCATCTTTGGGCAAAATCTGAATGTTTATCCAAAACTCGGATAATTTGGGATAGTGTGGCATTTAGCCTTTTGGAAGTTTCTAAATCTTCAAACCACAGAAATTATAAATGTCTGATGTATACATGAGAAATAATATGAATCTCCTAACACAGCTATTCTATACAAATGGAAATATCCTTTGAATCATCTCATAAAGCTTTCTGTTTCTTCTCAATTCATTCATCAAAGCACAGCTAAAAGAATTAAACCTATTCCTGTTTATTAACTGAAGAACTCAGTTGAAATGCTAACATTTTCTCCGATAATTTTAAGAACCTTTAATTGTTAACTTGAAATTCTGATATTTATATTTCCTTTCATCATAGAGCAATAGGACTATGAACAGTTAACCATGAATTTGATCCTTTTAATCAGTGGTTGGTTTGGTACTTATAATAACATTCAGAACTTTCTAGACCAAATGAGTTTCATTTAATATAGAAGAAATTAAAGATTAGACCATTCATGTAGACTGGATTTATATTAAGAATTTCACCAACTTTGTAATAAAAATATTATAGTTTTCACTAATTAAAAACCAAATTACTTTCTAAAATAAAACATAAAAACTTGTTAAAACTTGGGTGGATCTTGGACATCAATTTGGACTGAACTGAGGAAAGTCTTCAACCGTTTAGCAGGTCTCACTATTTTCAAGCCTTTAATAATATTTGGAATTGTGTTTTTCTTAATGAGGAGATCCACAGGAAACAAGAAATACAGAGAACAAAAACTTTCCCACAAAACCCATTTTTTCCTGATTCGGAGCACCATCGATAGCCATTTACTTCAGAATAAACACTGGGATTCAAATCGTCTCTGACATGAGATAGGCAAGGAGTCCAAGCCTAGCTTCATCTGGCATGGCTTCTCAAGGTTTTGGAAGCAATCACTGCTGCCTAGGGACATGTGGCTAAGAAACCCCAGTATAGGGTCAGTGGAGTAGTGTTATCATAAAGTTATGCTGTTGTGCTGCCCTGCATAACAGAATGAGAAGAAGTGACATGCTTCCCATGTATTCTCTATGACAAAATTAAAAGTTTGGATAACGCTTTATGAAAATTAAGAAAGGATCAGGTACAGTAGGACATAATAGAGATTTAGCAGATGCCACTGTTTTTTAGGTCAGAATAAGAAAGAAAACCTTGGAACCAAAGTATGTTTTAGATGTAGGGGATATATAAATTTTAATTATAGTGGATTTGAAAGATAACCATTGTATGCTTACATAATACCTTAGGACTCGATTAAAAATGCCATTTTCTGCGAATACAGACCAACTGAGGTGGTAGTATCCTACAAAAGTTAGATGTGTATTGGAGTGCTTTGGAGGCACTTCAAATCCATTGAAGATGAAAATGAAAATATAAGCATGGCTTTAATTAATGATGTTTTACAATTTTCTTTCCATGTATCAACATAATTCCACAAATAGTACAGTAACTTTTACCAATACTGTGGTGACGGGCAGCTGCAATTAGGAGCCTTTCAGAGTTAAACACAAGACGATTAAAGACTCTTTGGATGAAGGAACTCCCTGATCTGTAGTATTCTACTCTTACCCAATTCAGTATGTTTTCATAGCTAAAGAAAGAAAATTCAATCAAGTGAATTCAGTACAGGTAAAGAGTTAGAAAGGTAAATGCTGATAGCGTGTTAGGGGAGGGAGAACCTTGGTCAGATCAGAATGATTATTTCCAATGTCATAGCCTGGTAAACTCTGATGTGTGTTGGATTCAAGGGTTTTGATCAGTAGCTTTAAGGTCCAGATCCACTGGGAGATGGGTCCATCAGTCTATCTGACCTGGGATCATTAAGAATTCAGTTCTTCTTTGAGTGAAGGGAAGGGAAATATACCAAATGTGAGTGATTAGCATGGTCACAGTGAGGAAGAAGAAGACATGGAGAGGTGCATGGGAGGTACAGACAGCAAAGATGAACCCTTTTGCATATACAGTGATGAGTTTTCAGTGATGGCAAGCATTGACATATGGGTGGATGGATGGGTGGACAGGTTGAATGATCTGGTGTGTCTAGGCAGGGGCTAATGTACCCATGACCATAGATGCAGTTAGCAGATGATGTTTGTACAAGTGTATTTGTAAGTGCTGTGAGAATGTCAGGGTGGATAGTGGAGCTGACAAGGGATGGGGTTGTGGTGACTTTTTGGCCACAGCCAGATACCTGGAGGAAGCAAGTAGTTGGACTTGTGGGTTTGAGACCATGGTTGCAGGGGACATCAAGCTCAATTGGCATAACATACTACATAAAAACATTGTTCTATGTCCTACTTTGGTGAGTAGTGACTGGGGTCTTAAAAGATTACAAGTGGCCATCTAGATGCAATGATGAGTTTTTCCTCATCCAGAGCAATGAAGAATGAAGAAAGCCAAAGATGCATGGAAACAATTAGTCCAAAGGACTGACAGACCATGCGATCCTCAGCCTATTTGAACATGAGACCAGAAGGACTAACCGGTGCCCAGCTACCAGTCAACCACTAAGAGGGGTATTGTTGCAGGAGATCCTGAATAGAGTTGGAGAACAATGTGAAACAAAACTCAAAACCATAAAAAAGAAAAGAAAAAGACCAAGTTTGCTGGTTTGATAGACCCAGGTGAGTCCACTGGCCCTTAGCTACCTTTCAGGTCTGGAATTGAACTCACTGCTGTGGCTTCCAGCCAAATAATAGATCGGCATATGGACTGAACATTTATATCAAGTAGATACACTACTTGGAGCGATCAATCATGGGAGAACAGAAATGTGGTGTTTGCACAGGGAGACAGCTCAAGGGGCAGGAGTGCATGGGAGGGAGGAAAACAAGGAAGAGGTAACTACAAGGAGGAACTGGGAAGAGAGCTTTACATTGTGGGAAACTGTAGTTAATGTCATGAGACAAAATATGTATGAACTCCTGTATGGAAAATGAATTTGCTCTGTGACAAATAAAAATAACAATAAAAATTTAAGACAAGAAAAAAAAATTCAGTTCTAATTCTTCTTTTTCAAATTCTAAACTCACTGATTATGAATTGCTTCTATATAGATGCTACTAGAAGAAAATAGTATATTGATCATAAAAAATTTTTACTAGATGAGACAATAATTTGCAAACATATTTACCAATTTTTCTTCAGTTAACACAAAAACAATAAATGCAGTGCACTGCTGTCGAGTCAGATCCGACTCGTAGTGATGCCTTTTTGGGTTTCTGAGGCAATATCACTACAGAAGTAGATTGCCCAACCTTCCTTTCAGGTCAGTTAATGAATAATGGATATATAACCTTCATCACTTGTCTGTCAGTTTGTCGTACAGTGGTGGCTTGTGTATTGCTGTGAGGCTAGAGAGTATACCACCAGTATTTCAAATACAAGCAGGGTCACCATGGTGGGCAGGTTTCAGCAGAGCTTCCAGACAAAGACACAGACTTGGAAGAAGGCAGGGGCCATCCACTTCTCAAAGAATTGGCCAGTGAAAACATTATGAACAGCAGTGAAACACTGTCTGATATAGTACTAGAAAACTTTAGAATAGCCCTGAGACATTGTCTGATACAGTGCCGGAAGATGAGCCACTCAGGTCAGGAGGGTCTAAAAATACAACTGATGAAGAGCTGCCTCCTCAAAGTAGACTTGACCTTAATGATGTGGATGGAGTAAAGCTTTCAGGACCTCCATTTGCTGATGTGGCATGATTCAAAATGGGAAAAAACAGCTGCAAAATCCATTAATAACTGGAACATGGAATGTATGAAGTTTGAATGTAGGAAAATTAGAAGTTGTCAAAAATGAAATGGAACACATAAAGATCAGTATCATAGCCATTACTGAGCTGAAATGGACTGGTTTGGGCCATTTTGAACCAGACAAACATGTGATCTACTATGCCAGGAATGACAAGTTGAAGAGGAATGACATTCCATTCATTGTCAAAAAGAATATTTCCAGAGCTGTCCTGAAGTACAGTGCTATCAATGACAGGATAATATCCAAATCCCTACAAGGAAGACCAGTTAATATTACTCAAATTTACACATGAACCACTAAAGCCAAAGACAAGGGAATTTAAGATTTTTGCCAACTTCTGCACTTTGAAATTGACAACCATGTAGTCACGGTGTATTATTAATTATTAATGATGATTGGAATAGGAAAATTGGAAATAAAGAAGAAACACTAGTAGTGAGAAAATATGCCCTTGGTGATAGACGTGACACTGGAGATAACATGATAGAATTTTGCAACACCACTTACTTATTCATGCAAATACCTTTTTTCAACAACATAAATGATGGTAACACATGTAGACCTTTCCAGATAGAACACACAGTAATCAAATCAACTGCATTGTGGAAATAGACAATGGAGAAGCTCAGTATCTCCAGCCAAAACAAGGCCAGGCTCTGACTGTGGAACAGACCATCAGTTGCTCATAGACAAGTTCAAGTCAAAGCTGAAGAAAATTAAACAAGCCTAAAAGAGCCAAATTATGACTTGATTATATCCCACTTGAATTTAGAGATCATCTCAAGAATAGATTTGATGCATTGAACACCAGTGACTGCAAATCAGATGAATTGTGGCATGGCATCAAGAACATCATACGGGAAGAAAGCAAATGGCCATTAAAAAGACAGGACAGGAAAAAAAGACTAATATAGATGTGAAAAGAGACTCTGAAACTTGCTTTTGAACAGAGAGTAGCTAAAGCAAATGAAAGAAATGACAAGAAAAAGAGTTGAACAGAATACTTCAAAGAGCAGCACAGGAAGACAAAAGTCAATTATTAGAATGAAATGTGCAAAAATCTGGAGTTAGAAAACCAAAGCGCAAGAACAACCTTGGCATTTCTTACGATCAAAGAACGGAAGGAAAATTCAACTCTCTAGTTGCAATACTGAAAGATTTTATGGGCAAAATATTGAATGATGCAGGAAGCATCAAAAGAAGATGGCAAGAATATACAGAGTCACTGTACAAAAAAGAATTGGTAGGTGTTCATTTATTTTATGAGGTAGCTTATGATCAAGATCCAACAGTACTGAAGGAAGAAGTCGAAGCTGCACTGAAGGAATTGGTGAAAAACAAGTCTCCAGGAACTGACAGAATACCCACTGAGATAGTTCAACAAACGGAAACTGCACTAGAGGACCTTACTCATCTATGCCAAGAAATTTGGAAGACAGCTACCTGGGCAGCTGAGCAGAAGAGATCCATATTTGTACCCATTCAAAAAAAAAAAAAAGGAGATCCCAAGAATGTGGAAATTATCAAACAATATCATTAGTATCACATGCAAGTAAAATTTTGCTAATCATAAGTCAAAAATGGTTGCAGCAGTATATTGATAGGGAACTTCCAGAAGTGCAAGCTGAATTCAGAAGAGGACGTGGAACGAGACATACCATTGCTGATGTCAGATGGATCTTGGCTGAAAGCAAAGAATACAAGATGTTTACTTTTATTGACTATGCAAAAGAATTTGACTGTGTGGATCATAAAAAATTATGGATGATACTGAAAAGAATATCCAGAGCATTTAATTGTGCCCATGAGGAACTTGTACATAGACCAGGAGACTGTCGTTAGAACAGAACAAGGGGATATGATACTGCATAGTTTAAAATCTGGAAGGGTGTGCATCAGAGTTGTATGCTTTTACCATACTTATTCAATCTGTATGCTAAGCAGATAATCCAAGAAGCTAGATTATAAGAACATGACATCAGTATTGGAGAGTGAACCATTAACAACCTGCAATATGCAGATGACACAGCCTTGCTTGCTGAAAATGAAGATGACTTTAAGCACTTACTGATGAAGATTAAAGGCTGCAGTATGCAGATGGATTATACCCCAACATAAAGAAAATGAAAATCCTCACAACTGGACCAGAAAGCAACATTATGATAAATGGAGAAAAGTTTGAAGTTATGAAACATTTTTTATTACTTGGACCCACAATCAAGACCAGTGGAAGCAGCAGTCAAGACATCAGACAATGTATTGCACTGGGAAAATCTGCTGCAAAGGACCTCTAAACTGCAAAAGAGCAAAGATGTCTCATTGCACAAAGGTGTGCCTAACCCAAGCCAGTAAACCCAGCCTTACTCATATGGAAAAGAGAAAGCTTTCAAGACCTTCATTTGCTGATGTGGCACCACTCAAATTGAATAGAAACAGATGCAAACATCCATTAATAATTGGAACGTGGAATGTACGAAATATGAATCTAGGAAAAGTAGAAGTTGTCAAAAATGAAAAGGAACGCATAAAGAGCAATATCTTAGGCACTAGTGAGCTGAAATCGTTCGGTTTGGGCCATTTTGAATCAGACAACCATATGATCTACTATGCCGGGAATGATAAATTGAAGAGGAATGGTGTGGCATTCA
>NW_006921919.1:1351796-1363520 GCF_000298275.1 Orycteropus afer afer
TCGTTCTGCTGTGCATGGGGTCGCTATGAGTCGGAAACGACTCGACGGCACTTAACAACAACAACAACAACAACCCAAGCTACAGTATTTTCAGTTGCCTAGTATGCATGTGAAAGCTGAATAGTACATAATGAAGACCAAAGAAGAGTTTTTGCTTTTGAGTACTGAAAGTACTACGGACAGCCAAAAGAACTAACACATCTCTCCTGGAGGAAGTGCAGCCAGAATGCTTCTTGGAAGCAAGAATGGCCAGAAGTTTGTGTCACCTACGTTGGTCATGGTGTCAGAAGGGACCATTCCCTGGAGAAGGATATCATGCTTGGTAAAGTGGAAGGTCAATGAAAAAGGGGAAGACCTGCAACAAGGTGGATTGATACAGTGGCTACAATGGTGGCCTCAGGTATCACAACAATTGTGTGGATAGCGCATGACTGGGCAGTGTTTTCCTTCTGTTGTGCATAGGGTCACTATGAGTCAGAGCCAAGTTGACAGCACCTAGCAGTAAGAACAGTAACCACGAGGAGAGCACCCTCTAATTGTACAGATTTCAATATTTCAATCCTTTGTTATTTACCGTTGCTCCTTTAAAACTAATAGATTGCCATTCTGTTTTTATTTATCTGTTACATGGGTTTTGTTTATTTGATTCTTCCCCTGAGAAATGGACTCTTTCTAAGTATGCTGAATCAGACTCTGAATATGAATGATTCAGTAAGGTCATGAAAGTTACTCTGTGATATCATGTGGGAGAAGAGCTATTAAAAACACTTGAGACACTGTTAGCTACACACAGAAGGACAAAATTTCTATACAAACACGCAATGCATTCTTAATCAAGTCAGAGTTCTACAAAGGATGGACAAATACTATTTTTAAAAATAGTGAGAAAGAGTCCACTCACCTTAAAACAACAACAACAAAAAAAGTTGTCTTTGAAGCAGTTCTGACTTAGGTACCTACATAAAATTATATATAGACAGTATAAAGTATTGAAATTTATTAATATGACAAAAACATTCATCTCCAGTGACTGAACCTTCCCTCAATAAATAGAATCCTATATAATTTATGGCACATATAACTATATTAAAAAAAAAAAAAAAATTCACTGCCATTGAGTTGGATTCAACTCATAGCGACCACTCCTTGGGTTTCCAAGGTGGTATCACCACGGAAGTAGATTGCCCAGTCTTCCTTCTGTGGAGTGCCTGGTGGGTTTGAACTGCCAGCCTTCTGGTTAGCAGTCAAATGCCTTAGGCACTATGCCACCACAGCCCCTATATAACTATACAGAAGGAACTAGACATAGTATACTGGTTTTTTTAGCATGCATTTGCAGCTCATCCTATCTAAGGGAGAGATGAGAGAGCATTTAACTCATATGATTAAGTGATTAATTCTGATTTAGACTGGATTGTTCCTCTTGAAGGAGTCACATTATCTTCCCAGATGCTTTGAACAAAGATGTCTGCTTCTTGCTTCAGTGTCTTTATTGCTGCTAATCACAAAATGTTCTGAGTTTTTGCTTATGCTCTTGTTCAATAAACAGACTCCAGATATTGAGTCATTAACAGTTGATTTCTGTGAAATGCTTTGCCTCCCTCCAACACACTTTATAATAAAGCCAGTGTTTACTTTACTTATTAATGCAAAAAAAAACAGACCTGTAGATTGCCACAAGATTCGTGCTTTCACTACACTTGTTTGAGATTGAAGCGGAGCAAATCCCTCACAGCCCAGCAATATTATACCTCCTTTATTGAATCACTCAGCACCCCACTGAAGCAGTAGCTAATGGGAATTACTATTTAATCCCTTTATGCCAACATTTTATTAAATACTTTCTCTATGTTTCTCGGGAGCTCTGGTGGAATAGTGCCTAAGGCATTTGATTGGTAACCAGGAGGCTGTGGTTCAAACCCATCAGCCACTCCTCAGAAGCAAGATGGGGCAATCTATTTTCATAGTGATATCATATCGCCTTGGAAACTCAAGGAGGGGTTGCTATGAGTAGGATCCGACTCTAAGGCAATGAGTTTGGTTTTTGGTTTTCTATGTGTGTTAGATTGGGTTCTCTAGAGAAACAAAACCAGTAAAGCTTATAGAGAGAGAGAAAGAGAAATTTATCTTAGGAAAATGGCTCACACACTTGTAGAAGCTGGCAAGTCCAAAGTTCTTGGATCAAATGTCAAGCTGGAGGCTTTTCCCAACTCACGCAGCTGTAGGGGCTGAGGAGCTCAAGGTTGGCAGGTAGTATACTGGCTGTTGACTCCAATGAATGACAAATCCAAGATCTCCAGGCCAAATGGTGGATTGTTCACTCACAGGCGGTTGTAGGCAGCACAACAGAATCCGCATCCACAGAACAGTCTCTTTTCCCAGGATGTCCATAAATATACTAAAAGCAGGCCACACCCCTAGGGAAACTCCCTTTCAGTGGATTGGCTGCTCAAAAATATTGTTTATTTTCCTAATGGGAAGGTTTTGCTCTTTCTTTTCTTATTTATTAGCCCTGGATAACATTCTGATAACAATATAACCCTTCGTGGTGAAATAAATTAATAAACAGTGATGATGATAATAATAATAGCAACAACTTTTTCCAGTAGAATGGTGATTCCTGAACATACCTAATAATGAGTACTACCTGAGACGCTTGATTTAAAAAAAAAAAAATCTTGACTTTATGCATCAGAATCTTCTGGTAGTGTTGGGGATCTGATACTTACCATGAGCTTTAGGCACTTCTTATATTCAGGTGAATTTCTTAAATACTGCTTAAGAAGGAAATGAAGAAATAATTGATCAAAGATTGACAAAAAACTGCTGTAGAAATTGTGGATGATTAAGGTGTCAGAATTGGACATGAGACCAAATCTGTAATCCGGTGGAAATAAACTTTTTATTAGTAGCCATGGAACCCTAGCTTGACAGGAGATTAAAACAGTGGTAACTCTATTTATCCTTTAAAACTTAGCTTAAGGGTCACCTTCCTCAGGAAACTTCTTTACCTTAGTATGGAGACCAGCCCCCCTCTGTGTTTCCACAGAATCCTTTGCATCTTTTTCAGAGCACTTATGATCCATGATTGTAGCTTCATGTTTGCCATTAGGCCATTTGCTTCTTGCAGCACATTCTCATTCCCATTGATTCAATTCTGATGTACAGAGACCCTGTAGGACAAAATAGAACTGCCCCATAGAATTTCCAAGGCTGTAATTTTTACAGAACTAGACTGCCACATCTTTCTGCCACAGAGGGGCTGTTAGGTATGAACCACAAACCTTTCAGTTAGCAGCCTAGCATTTAACCACTGTGCCACAAGAGCTTCTTGCTTCTTGTGGTAGAGTATGTATTTTACACTCTAAAACCATCTCAGTACCTAAACATAATGTGAGGTACCTATTTGTTATCTCACATGTATTAAGGAAGAGAAACTGACTCCTCTGATGTTCTGATACAAGAGAATAATGAATCTAAAATCAAAGGAAATCTGAGTCTTGATACAAGTAGTTCCCAAACACACCATGAGTAATACCCAAACTGTTGTTGTTAGGTACCGTCAAGTCAACTCCAGTTCATTGTGATGCTGTGTACAGCAGAACAAAACATTGCCCCATCCTGCGCCATCCTCACAATCCCTGCTGTGGTTGAGTCCACTGTTGCAACCACTGTGTCAGTCCATCTTGTTGAGGGTTTTCCCGGTTTTCACTGACCTTTTACTTTAAAATGCATGGTATTCTTCTCCAGGGAATGGTCCCTTCTGACAACATGATCAACATAGGTGAGACCAAGTCTGGCCATCTCATTCCAAGGATCATTCCAGCTGCACTTCTTCTGGAACAGATTTGTTCATTGTTCTGGCAGTCCAGGGTACTTTTCTGTGTTCTTTGGTAACCACAATTCAAAGGCATCAACTCTTCTTCAGTCTTCCTTATTCACTGTCCAGCTTTCACTTGCGTATGAAGCAACTGAAAATACCATGAGTTGGATCAGTCTCACCTTAGTCTTGAAAGTGACACCTTTGATTCTTAACACTTTAAACAGTTCTTTTGCAGCAGATTTGCACAGTGCAATTACATGTGTGATTTCTTGCTTGATACTTCCATTGCTGTTGATTGTGGATCCAAATAAAATAGAACCCCTAGCAACTTCAATATTTTCTCCATTTATCATGATGTTGCTACTTGGTCCAGTTGTGAGGATTTTCATTTTCTTTGAGATGTAATCCATACTGAAGACTAGTTTTTGATCTTCATCAGTAATTGCTTCAAGTCAACTTCACTTTCAGCAAGCAAGGTTGTTTATTTGTATAACACAGGTTGTTAATGAGTCTTCTTCCAGTCCTGATGTGTGTTCTTCTTTATATAGCCAAGCTTCTTGGATTATGTCCTCAGCATACAGATTGAATAAGTATGGTGAAAGGATACATACAACCCTGACACACATGCTTCCTGGTTTTAAACCATGCATTATCTCCTTGTTCTGTCTGAATGACAGCCTCTTGGTCTATGTACATGTTCCTCATGAGTACAATTAAGTGTTCTGGAATTTCCATCCTCTCAATGTTACCCACAATTAGTTATGATCCACACAGTTGAATGCTTTTGTATTGTCAATAAAACACAAGTATACATCTTTCTTGTGTTACTTACTTTCAGCCAAGATCCATCTGACATCACAATGATGTCCTTTGTTCCACATCCTCTTCTGAATCCAGCTTGAATTTCTGGAAATTTTCTGTCAATATTCTGCTGCAACCATTTTTTAATTATCTTCAGAAAAAAAAATTATTTGCATGTGATATTAATGATATTGTTTGATTATTTCAACATCCTGTTGGATCACCTTTCTTTGGAATGGGCAGTCTCTTCCTGTAAGTTGGCCAGGTAGCTCTCTTCTGAATTTCTTGGCATAAGTGCGTAAGTAAGCACCTTCACTGCTGCACGCATTTGTTGAAACATCTCAGTGAGCATTCCTTCAATTCCTAGAGCTTTGTTTATTGCCAATTCCTTCAGTGTGGCTTGGTTTCTTCCTTCAGTACCATTCGTTCTTGATCATATGCTACCTCCTGAAATGACTGAACTCCATCAATTCTTTTTCATATAGTGACTCTGCATTCATTCCATCTTCTTTTGATACTTCTTGAATCATTCAGTATTCTGCCCATAGAGTCCTTCAATATTTCAACTTGAGGCTTGAATTTTTTCTTCAGTTCTTTCCACTTGAGAAATAGTAAGTATGTTCTTCCCTTTTGGTTTTTTAACTCCCGGTCTTTACACATTTCATTATAATACTTTACACTGTCTTCTAGAGCCTTTGAAATCTCCCGTTCAGCTCTTTCCCTTCATCATTTTGTCCATTCGCTTTAGCTACTCTCCATTCAAGAGCAAGTTTCAGAGTGTTTTTTGACATCCCGTTTGTTCTTTTCTTCCTTTCTTGTCTTTTTAATGGCATTTTGCTTTCTTCATGTAAACTGTTCTTGATATCACCCCACAACTTGTCTGGTCTTTGGTCGTTGGTGTTCAGTGCATCAAATCGGGCCTTCAGATGGTCTCTAAATTCAAGTTGGATATAACCAAGGTTGTATTTTGACGCACATGTGCTTGTATTAATTTTCTTCAGCTTCAACTTGACTTTGCATATGAGCAATTGATGGTCTATTCCACAGTCAGCTTCTGGCCTTCTTTTGACTAATGATATTGAGCTTCTCCATCACTTCTTAAGGTCCTCATGTATAGATGTTGTTTATTGTTACTAGGTGCTGTCAAGTTGGCTCTGACTCATCGTGACCATATGTACAACAGAATAAAACACTGCAAGGTCTTGTGCTACTCTCACAGTCCTTGCCATACCTGAGCCCATCATTGCAACCACTGTGTCAATCCATCTTGTTGAGGACCTTCCTCTTTTTCATTGACCCTCCACTTCACCAAATATGATATCCTTGTCCAGGGAATGGTCCCTTCTGACAACATGACCAAAATAGGTGAGATGAAGTCTGGCCATTCTCACTTCCAAGGAGCATTCTGGCTGTACTTCTTCCAGGACAGATTTGTTAGTTCTTTTGGTAGTCCATAGTACTTTCAGTTTTCTTCACCAACACCACAACACAAAACCATCAACTCTTCTTCAGTCTTCCTTGTTAATTTTCCAGGTCTCACATGTATATGAGGTGATTGAAAACACCATGGCTTGGGTTAGGAGCACCTTACTCTTTAAGGAAACATCTTTGCTCTTCGGCTTTTTAAAGAAGTCTTTTGCAGGAGATTTGCCCAGTGCAATACATCATCTGTTGTCTTGACAACTGGTTTCATTGGTATTGATTGTGGAACCAAGTAGTAGGAAATCTTTAACAACTTCAATCTTTTCTCCATTTATTGTGATGCTGCTTATTGGTCCAGTAGTGAGGATTTTTGTTTTCTTTGTGTTGAGATGCAATCCATACTACAGACTGAAATCTTTACTCTTCATCAGTAAGTACTTCAAGTCATCTTCACTAACAGCAAGAAAAGTTGTGTCATCTGCATATCGTGGGTTGTTAATGAGTTTTTCTCCAATCCTAATGCCACATTCTTCTTCATAAAGTCCAGCTTCTCAGATTATTTGTTCACCATACAGATTAAACAACTGTGGTGAAAGGCTACAACCCTGATGTACTTCCATTCCTGATTTTAAACCATGTGGTATCCCCCATTCTATATGAAGAACAGCTGCCTAGTCTATGTACAGGTTCCTGAAGAGCACAATCAATTGTTCTGGAATACCCATTCTTCTAAATGTTACACATAATTTGTTATGATCCACACAGGTGAATTCATGTGCATAGTCAATAAAACACAAGTAAACATCTTTCTGATATTCTTTGCTTTCAGCCAAGATCCATCTGAAATAAGCAATGATATCCCTTGTTCCACGTTCTCTTCTGAATCCAGCTTGCAGTTTTGGAATTTTCTGTCAATATACTACTGCAAATGTTTCTGAATTACCTTCAGCCAGATTTTACTTATGTGTGATATTAATACTATTGTTTGATACTTTCCATATTCTGTAGTATTACCTGTCTTTGAAATGGGTAAAAATATGGATCTCTTCCAGTCAGTTGGCCAGGTAGCTGTCTTCCAAATCTCTTGGCATAACCAAGTGAGTGCCTCTAGTGTGGCATCCATTTGTAGAAACATGGGTATTCCATCAATTCCTGGATTCTTGTTTTTTGCCACTTCTTTCAATGCAGCTTCAACTTCTTCCTTCAGTACCATTGGTTCTTGATCATATTCCACACCTTGAAATGGATAAGCATTGACAAATTCTTTTTGGTACAGTGATTCTGTGTATTCCTTCCATCTTCTTTTGATGTTTCCTGCATCATTCAATACTTTGCCCATAGAATCTCTCAATACTGCAACTTGAGGCTTAAATTTTTTCTTAAGTTCTTTCAGCTTGAGAAATGCTGAGCCTGTTCTTCCCTTTTGGTTTTCTAACTCCAGGTCTTTGCACATTTCATTATGATAATTCACTTTGTCTTTTCAAGCTGCTCTTTGAAACCTTCAGTTCAGCTCTTTTATCTTATCATTTCTTCCATTTGTTTTAGCTACTCTCTGCTTAAGGGCAAGTTTCAGAGTCTCTTCTGACATCCATTTTGGTCTTTTCTTCCTTTCTTTTCTTTTTAGTTACTTTTTGCTTTCTTAATGGATGATGTTCTTGATGTCATCCCACAATTCCTCTGGTTTTCCATCATTGGTGTTCAGTGCTTTTAATCTATTTTTTAGATGGTCTCTAAATTCAGGAGGGATATACTTAAGGTCATATTTTGGCTCTCACAGACTTGTTTAATTGTCTTCAAGTTGAACTTGCATATGTGCAGTTGATAGTCTGTTTCACAATCACCTCCTGGCCTTGTTTTAGCCGAAGATATTGAGCTGTTCCATCGACTCTTGCCACAAATGTAATCAGTCTGATAGCTGTGTACTCCATCTGGTGAAATCCATGTTCATAGCCACCATTTGTGTTATTGAAAAAAGGTTTAAAATCAAGAAGGGAGTGCATCAGGGTTGTATCCTTTCACCATACTTATTCAATCTGTATGCTGAGCATATAATTCAAGAAGCTGGACTATATGAAGAAGAAGATGTCATCAGGATTGGAGGAAGAATCACTAACAATCTGAGATAACACTGATGACACAATTATGCTTGCTGAAAGTGAGAATGACTTGAAGCACTTATTGATGAAAATTGAAGAATACAGTCTGCAGTGTGAATTAGATCTCAATATAAAGAAAACAAATATCCTCACAACTAGACCTATAAGCAGTATCACAATAAATGGAGAAAAGATTGAAATTGTCAAAGACTTCATATTGCTTTGTTCTACAATTGACTTCAATGGAAGCAGCATTCAGGACATCAGACGACGTATAGCACTGAGCAAATCGGCTGCAAAGGACCTCTTTCAAGTGCTAAAGAGCAAGGATGTCTCCTTGAGGACTAAGGTGCTTCTGACACAAGCCATGGTATTTTCAGTCACCTCATATGCACATGAGAGCTCAATAATGAATAAGGAAGACAAAAGAAGAGTTGATGCTTTTGAGTTGTGGTGCTGGTGAACAATGCTGAAAGTACCTTGGACTGCTAAAAGAACTTACATATCTGTACTGGAAGAGGTGCAGCCAGAATGCTCCCTGGAAGCATGAATGACCAGAGTTCATTCATCTCACCTACTTTGGTCATGTTGTAAGAAGAGACCATTCCCTGGAGAAGGAGGTCATGCTTGGTAAAGTGAAGGGTCAATGAAAGAGGGGAAGACTCTCAATGTGATGGATTGACATGGTGGCTGCAGTGATGGGCTCAATGATAGCAAGGATCAGGGGAGCTGGCACAGGATCAGGCAGTGTTTCATTCTGCTGTGCATAGTCACGATAAGTCAGAGCCAACTCAATGGCACCTAACATCAAAAGCACCACTCTCTGTTCAAGGCCAAGTTTCAGAGTCTCTTCTGACATCCATTTTGGTCTTTTCTTTCCTGTCTTTTTAATGACCTTTTGCTTTCTTCATGGATGATATTATTGATGTCATCCCATGATTCCTCTGGTTTTCAGTTATTGGTGTTCAATGCATCAAATCTATTCTTTAGAATGTCTCTAAATTCAGGTGGGATGTATTCAACGTCATATTTTGGTTCTTGTGGACTTGTTTTAATTGTCTTCAGCTTCAACTTGAACTTGCATATGAGCAGTTGATGGTCTGTTCCACAGTTCAGTCCTGACCTTGTTTTGGCTGAAGATACTAAAGCTTCTCCATTGTCTCTTTCTATAGTTGCAGTCAATATGATTCCTGTGTACTCCATCTGGTGACGTCCACAGGTATAGCTGTTGTTTATGTTGTTGAAAAAGGTATTTACAATGAATACGTCATTGATCTTGCAAAATTCTATCATGTGATCTCCATCATTATTTCTATCGCCAAGGGCATATTTTCCAACTACCAATGATTCTTGTTTCCAACATTTGCATTCCAATCACCAGTGATAATAAACACATCTTGATTGCATGTTTGGTCAATTTAAGACTACAGAAGTTGGTAAAAATCTTCAATTTCCTCATCTTTGGTTTCAGTGGTTGGTGTGTAAATTTGAATAGTAGTAGTATTAACTGGTCTTCTTTTTAGGTGTGTGGATATTATCCTATCACTGACAGCACTGTATTTCAGGATAGATCTTGATACATTCTTTGTGATGATGAATGCCACACCATTCCTCTTCAATTTGTCATTCACAGTGTGGTAGTTAAGTTTGTGTGTCAACTTGGCTGGGCCTGGTTGAATGGCTGGGCAGCTGGATATAGTATTCCCCATGATGAAACTGGTAATCAACTCTGTGGTGGAATCTACTGTGAGCAGCTGAGTAGCTGCCTTAGGAATGTGGTCTGCTTCCTGTATATAAGGAGAAGCCTTGGGGAATAGTCTCTAGACTATGGTATATTTGAACCCTGCACATAGCCGAGTTGTTGTTCACCAGCCTGCCACGCTCTGCTGATCTTGGGACTTTCAATGGACTTGAAACAATGACCTGCTGTGTTGTTTGGTAACATCAGGAGTGTGCCATTTTATTCATTGACCTTGGGCTTGTTAGCCTCAGCAGCCAGTAGCTGCCTGAGTAAAGAGATGGCTCTGGCTTCAGTGGGTTGGGAGCAAGAGGCAGAACTAAAGCCCAAGGTCGAGAGGATTTCACCCAGCTCCTAGAGGCTCGCACTTTGAACCCAGACTTAAAGCATCCAAAACTGTAAGAGAATAAACTTTTGTTTGTTCTCGCCATCCATTTGTAGTATATTCCTGTCAGAGAGGCACTAGGTAACCAAAACACCCAGCATAGTAGATCATATGGTTGTCTGATTCAAAATGGCCAAAACCAGTCCATTTTAGCTCACTAATGGCTGGGACATTGATCTTTATGCATTCTATTTCATTTTTTAAAAGTTCCAATTTTCCTATAGTCATACTTCTTGCATTCCATGTTCCAGTTATTAATGGTTGTTTGCAGCTGTTTCTTCCCATTTGAGTCATGCCACATCAGCAAATGGAGGTCCCAAAAGCTTAATCCATCCACATCATTAAGGTCAGCTCTACTCTGAGAGGGCAGCTCTTCCCCCGTCATATTTTGAGTGCCTTCCAAACTGAGGGGCTTATCTTCTGGCACTATATGGGACAGTGTTTCAGGGCTATTCATAAAGTCTTCCAGTAATGTATCAGACAGTGTTTCACTGCTATTCATAAGGTTTTCATGGGCTAATTCTTTCAGAAGTGGGATAGCCCTTTCCTTCTTCTAAGTCTGTCTTAGTCTGAAAGCTCTGCTTAAACTTGTCCACCATGGGTGACCCTAATGGTATTTGAAATACCAGTAGCTTAGCCTCCAGCCTCACAGCAACACGCAAGCCACCACAGTACAACAAACTTACAGACGAGTGGTGGAGATGTTGTTTATGTTGTTGAAAAAAGGCATTTGTAATGAATATGTCGTTGGTCTTGCCAAATTCTGTCATGCAGTCTCCAGCATCATTTCTATCACCAAGGCTATATTTTCAAACTACTTATATTTCTTGCCTCTGACTTTCACATTCCAATCACCAGCAATAATCAATATATCTTGGTCACATGTTAGATCAATTTCACACAGCAGAAGTTGGTAAAATCTTCATCTTTGAAGACTTTTGGTAAAATTTTGGTAAAAAGTTTCTTCATCTTTGATATATGAAATTGGTGCATGAAGTTGAGTAATAGTAGTATTAACTGGTCTTCCTTGTAGGCATATGGATATTATACTATCACTGACAGCATTGTACTTCAGGGGAGATCTTTGTCCTGAGCTATGTCAGGCTAAATTATTTATTATCATCTACTGTTTTTGTTAGAGCTCCGTCGGCACTCAACAACCATGCCACACACCAGGGTACCCAACAGGAGATTTTATTAAAGAGGCGAAAGGGTGCCTGCACTGAGGAAGGACAGAAGAAGAAGAGGAGAAAGAAGAAGAGGAAGAAGAGGAGAAGAGGAAGAAGAGAAGAAGAAAGAAAGAGGAAGAAGAGAAGAAGAAAGAAAGAGGAAGAAGAGAAGAGAGGAAGAAGAGGAAGAAGAGCAGGAAGAGGGTGGTCTTATATAGACCTGGGGTTAGGAGGTTGCACATCAGAGCTGGGGGAAGAGGTCTTAACCTATCAGAGGCTATGTTGCCTTT
>NW_006921919.1:1390425-1393255 GCF_000298275.1 Orycteropus afer afer
GTATCACTACAGAAGTAGATTGCCCAACCTTCATTCCAGAAGGAGTGGCTGGTGGGTCTGACAGTAAACATTTTATTATCTCTCATGAAATCTACAGGTCAGAACTTGGGAAGGGCAGTGATTTTGGCTCAGGGTCTCTCATGAAGTTGCAGTCATTGGTAACTAGAGTGAGAGAGCAAGTGGCTGGGGCAGCAGGGAGGTGCCCACGTAGTCTCAGGGTTTTCTATGAGATCCCTCCACATGGGCTTATTTGGGTTGCCTCACAGGATGGCTTTACGGCAGTCAGACGGCTCTGGAGTTTCATGGCTAGTGCTCCAGCACGCAGGGCAGAAGCGGAGTTGCCTTGGGTTAAGAAGTCACAGCATTACTTCTGCTCTCACAAAAGCCTGCCCACACTCAAAAGTAGTAGAATTAGAGTGCACCTCTTTAGAGAGTAGTGACAAGCTTCTAGAACAGAGAGTAATTGTGGTGGCCCTCTTAGAACATTAAGATTTGCCACAGATATGTATGGAACAGTTAAGTAAATTTAAATATGGATTATATAATAAATTATATTATTGAATTACTATTAGTTTTCTTAGATGTGATAATGATATTTTCTTATGTAATAAAACATACTTTCAGACGCTGCATGCTAGAGGGTTTAATGGTAATGTCTTGATGTTTGCAACTTATCTTCAAATGGCTCAGCAAAAAAAAAAGAATGCATTTAGAGAGAGAAACAAAAATGATGCAAATATAGTGAAATGTAAAAAATTGAAGAATCTACATAAAGGATATACAGATATTCATTGTACTAATTTTTCACCTTTTCTATCTAAAATTTAAAAATTTCTATCTGTATTAAATTTTCCTCTGTAATTAGAGGAAAAATAAAATATATGGGAAATCGTAGTATTTCTCTGCTGAAAACCCTCTAAGCTTTCTACTCCAGAGTAGAAGCTAGACTCCTCATATCATAAAATTTGTGAACGCAAGAACCTGCATAAGGTGGAAACCTGTCAGAGAAGGAAAATGCAAATTATTTTCCAGTAAAACGAATGACTGAAGAGTGGTGAGACTGCACACTATCAAAGGTGGAAAACTTGCGAGACACCGAAAAACAAGGCAGCTCTATCAAGTTCCGGCTCTCACAGGTTTCAGTGTAGTGGCCTACACACAACACCCAGTGTGATCCCCTCCCCTTACCACTCTGCTGGGGGTTTTATCTCCAGGCAGAGAGGGCAGCAAGTACAAAAGCCCTGGGAGTGTGCTTGTTGTGTTTTAGAAACAGGAAGTTGTTTTTAATCGAATCCTCTTCAATATCTTATGCTTAAATCTTTGTGTGCAGTTCTCAGACTCTCTTATTTGATGCAAAATCTCATCATTCACTGCCCACTCATTTCTTTTTCAATAGTAGGAGCTTCAGCCCTAGAGAGCTTGGGGAAAAGCAGGCCACTTTTTACTACCAGCCAAAAGGTCTGAGAATTTAGCCTACCAGAGGGATATTGTTGAGTCAGCAAGGAAAATTAAAGAAGGCTCCCATTTACAACCCATTTACATTGGGCATTTTACCAATTTGTTATTTCATTCAAACTCCCAGATATTCGACTTCAGTCATACCTCTAGGGCATATTCTATGAGGGAAGTGGATTGCCTGGGCATACCTAATAATAATTCAATAGGTTCTTAGGTTGTACTTTGCAGTGCTTAATCCATTTGCTTTCGTATCTGCTCTGCTCTGATATCTGCTCTGGTAGTGTGCTACCAGCACAAGACAGGAGAGAGTATATTGTCATAATCTGGGGAAAGACTGGTGGGAATTTGTTCAGAGAGAGAATCCTAAGGAGAAGATACTTTGGTACAGCCCTTCACAGACAGTAGGAATTTCCTGTCTTTGGCAAGCCAGGTGAAAGCTCTCACAGAAGCAGTATTTGTATTTTGGTATTTCAGTCCTGGCTTTCAGCAGAACTAGGGTTCCTTCTAAAGGTTATGTGATACTGCCTTTAGGGGAGGTGTTAGTTACACAGAGAATTGGATAATTGTTTTTTCCAATTTCCACTTGAATGAACTTGCCACATTTTTTCTTCCTAACCAATGAACTGCGTGTTAGGTAGGCTTGTTGGTAAATTGCATGTGTGGGAAGCTCACAGCCACCTTTTCAGCCAGTAAGCCATGTGGAACTAGGGAAGGACATGCTCATTGGCTCCCTGCTGAGTTTGCTCTTTCTCTGTGCCCTTCCCTAAAATGTCAATGACACTTAAAATAATACTGATGATACGGATTCCTCTTATTAGAAATTTAACCAAACCAAACTGACTGCCATCCAGTCAGTTCCGTCTCTTAGCAACCCTTCCTTGGGTTTCTGAGGTGGTATCTCTACGGAAGTACATTGCCCAGTCTTCCTTCCAAGAAGTGGCTGATGGGTTTGAACTGCCAGCTTTCTGGTTAGCAGTCAAATGCCTTAGGCACTATGCCACCAGAGCTCCCTCTTATCTAATATATATTCCAAATCAAGGTTTCAGACAGTATTATCAGGCCATCTAGATACTCATCTAGATAGCAAGCAGCATCAGTAAAATGAGCAGACTGCAGGCAAGATTTACTATCCATAATGAAATGGAAGTTTGAGTCATTCTGGAGGAAGCAGGAGACTCAATGCCAGGGAAGATTTGCTAGGTGTCCTCTGTGGTAAAATTATGATTCTAAAATGGATGTTTTCCAACTTGGCAAAATCCCTAAAAATGTTTATGTCCTTTAATACTACAATTCCATGTGAAAGATTCTATCCTAAGTAAAAAATACTAAATACAGAAAGAATGTTAATTACAATGGGGAAAAAAATAATAAA
>NW_006921919.1:1394326-1398244 GCF_000298275.1 Orycteropus afer afer
ATAAACAACCTCAGTTGCTAGTCCTTTTTTTTTTTTTTTTTAATTTGGCAGGGGCAATCATTGTTATAAATATATCTATCCCATAACTTTTTCCAATTCAACTGTTTACAGGTGTACAGCTCATTAACAGCAATAGCAATAATTGGCTGTGCAACCAAGTTGCCATTATTTTTTTAACAAGAAGGTAAAGCACTGATTTTTAAAGTTCTGCCATAAGAATTCTTAGTAGCAAAGAATGATCAACCCTGTATAATGAATTAATATTCATACAATCATTTTAAGAAAATGCATTAAGAGAGTCAACTCAACAATATGTTTTGACTATCTAAATGCCTTTTTCTTCAAACTTCAAAACCATTTATTACAAGGTAATACACTAATAATGATAATTGAGCTAATATTTATCATTTTTCTTCCATTAAGAATTTTATGGTATGCAGCCAGAAACAAGGAAATAAGCAAGAAAGACCTCTTGAAAATGAAGGGGAGGAGACAAAGGAAACACAGTTTATGCCAGGCAGTGGGCTGTGTGATGTTATACATGATCTTATTTAGTTCTTATAATAATTCTGTGAATCTTTATATACGTTAAGTTGTTTGACTTTAACAACTCTGGGGTATTTAACACATGAGAAAGGAGTGGGAAGATGACATCATACCTATAACCCACATGTTTGTCCTCTCTACCAACTTAATCCCTCAATAACTAGGTAAAGCAGATACTGGAGTTATGAGCAACTAAGGAGAAGATAAAGCATCAGAATTAGTGAAGGTGGAGAAAAAGAGCAGATTAAACAATTGGGAAAAATAAAGGAACCCACCTGGCTGGCAGAGACAGAGAGACAGAGAAGGAGAGGACTCATTAGAAATACAAAAGTGGTCAGCAGAGAGAAGGAGGGGGGTGGAAATCAATGGCATGCACAAGAGCACTGGGGACTCATAATATCCACACTGGGAGTTTTGGGCAATGACCTTAGGAGGCAAGTGGGTAGATAATCTTACTGGGAAATGGATCAAGAACCCTCCCACCTTGGCTTACACTGCCAAGGAGTCCAGAAAGGAATGGGGGAAAAAGAGAAACTCCCTCTGAGTAGGCAGAGTCCTAGGGCCAGTGCACAGCAGTGGGCTAGGGTTCAACACTTCCATGACACCTTTACAACACAGAGGGGACCAGATTATGGGTTTTTTGCAGGTTCTCAATCCAAGCAAAAAGTAGAGACCCTCTACCCATTGGGGTCTCTGTCAATTTTGAACTGTGGGTCTTTGATTGGCAGTAGGACATCATCATTAGTAGACATCTCAGGAAGACACAAAATACGCTGCCTCTGCCTGCAGCACTAACTGAACTGTCTCGCCAAGTGCAGAAAACAGGGCCTCACTACTGGTGCCTTTTTTCTTTTTCTTTACCTTTTTTCTTCTTCTCCCCTGCCTCATCCAATAGAAGGAACACATTAAAACACCATCAGGCAACAGGAGCTATTACATTGAACATGTTATCCAATAGTTAACACCAATAATTCCTATACCACAGAATCAACGACAGACATTGGAAAACATCTGCTCATCCTGACTCCAAATCCCCTTCACAATGAACAGAGACCTGCACCCACATCCTCACCAGTGATTACACCAACACAGAGAGAGCTGGAGAGCAACCCAGTACAGCTGAGTTAATAATCAAAAATGTACACCTGCTCCACACTTTCAGATATAGTAAAATGTAAAATCAGAGTGAAATAAATCAAACATAACTAACAGTTAAAGAAAACAACTTCAAAATGTCTAGGAAACAGCAGATAACCTCAAATCAAACAAGAAAAAAAAAAAGAAAAGACAATAGAAATAAAAGCCCAGGCTAAAGAATTATCTATCATGGGGGAATAAGCAATAGAACTATCTGAGAAGGAATTCAGAAGGTATATATATATACAGAACTCTCCAAGAGGTGAAGGAAACCACAAACAGAATCAACAAGAAGACAGACAGTACCCTGGAAGAATTTGAAGAAACCATTCAAGAACAAAATAACAAGATAAATACACAATTAGAACTCAGACAAAAACAGCAATTAGAAATCCAGAAGATGAACATTAAAATTACAGAGATAGACAACACAGTGGAAGAACAAAAAAGTAGACTAGAACTGGCTGAAGAACTCATTTCCCAACTAGAAGACAAATCCCTTGACACCAGACTGTATGAATCAAAATCAGAGCAAAGATTTAAGAGAAAGGATGAGAACCTAAAGGAAAAGAAACAACATACGCCTCATTAGAATACCAGAAAAAAAGGAGGGGGAAAAAAAAAAACTGAGAAAATTGTGGAATACTTACAAACAGAAAATTTCCCCAAAATCATAAAGGAAGAAGACATATCTGTCCAAGAAGTTCAACAAACACCATACAGAATAGATCCCAAGAGAAAATCACCAAGACATATCATAATCAAAGTTTCCAAAACCAAAGAAAGAATCTTGGGAGCAGCTCAGCAAAAACAAAATAACACCTACAATGGACAACCAATAAGACTAAGTTCTGATTTCTCAGCAAAAACTATGCAGGCAAGAAGGCAATGGGATGGCATATATAAAGCATTGAAGGAAAATAACTTTCAAACAAGAATTATATATCCAGCCAAATTGTCCCTCAAATCTGAGGGTGAAATCAAGACATTCTCAGACAAATAGAAATTAAGGGAAATAATCAAAACCAGATCAACCCTACAAGAAATATTAAAGGGAGTCCTTCCAATAGAGAACCTACAACATAAAACAACAAATTAAAATCAAGACACTTGACATCACCACTGAGAAAGCAAACCAGAAATAGATGCTCAAAATAAGTTCATAAAATAATGTACACAAAGAAATAAGGAAGTCAATCTGCAACAAAGAAAATAGAATAAAAGTTCTAATTACAAAATTTCCCAATGGAGACAAAGACAGGACAATGTCTTTATAGAACTGACTGTTCCAAACTTAAGGAGATAAGAAGTTACTTCAGGGTAACCACAAAGAAAATGAACAACTCCTCTAAGCAAACTCAGAAAGAGGAAAAACACATGGGCTTAGTAAGCACAAAACCAACAATGATGAAGAAAAGCAAAGAAACACTGGATAACAAAATGAGCTCAGCACAGAAAAATATTTGGAACAAGGAAATCACCAACAACACAACAAAAAACACAGTAGAATGACAGCAATAAATTAATACCTATCACTAATTACACTCAATGTGAATGGACTAAATGTTCCAGTCAAGAGAAAGAGAGTGGAAGACTGGATAAGAAAAGAAGACTCATCAATATTCTGCCTACAAGAGACCCACCATAGACACAAAGATAAAGACAAATTAAAAATTAAGGGTTAGAATAAAATATACCAAACGAATGGCAACCAAAAAAGAGCATGAGTGGCAATGTTAATTTCTGATACAATAGATTTCAAGGTGAAAAACTACATAAGGGACAAAGAAGGACATTATATTATGCTAAAAGGATCAATTGACCAAGAAGATATCACCACTACTAATATCTATGCATCCAATGAAAGTGCTTTAAAATAATTAAGCAAATATTAACTGAATTGAAAGGAAAAATAGACAACTCTACAATAGTAGTAGGAGACTTTAACACACCACTTTCAAGAAGAGAAAAAAACAACTAGAAAAAAAACTCAACAAAGATACAGAAGAACTCAATAACACAATCAATCAACTTGACCTCATAGTTGTATACAGAGCACTCCACCTAACAAAAGCACATACATATTCTTCTCCAGTGTGCATGGATCATTCTCCAGAATAGACTATATGTTAGGACACAAAACAAACCTCAATAAATTCAAAAACATTGAGATACTACAAAGCATCTTCTCAGATCACAATGATATAAAATCAGAAATCAATAAGAGGAAGATCA
>NW_006921919.1:1399279-1400912 GCF_000298275.1 Orycteropus afer afer
TTATAAACTAAACAAAAGAGAAAAAACATATGATCATATCAATCAACACAAAAAAAGCATTCAATAAAACCCAACACCTATGCCTGTTTAGAACTCTCAGCAAAATAGGGATAGAAGGGAAAATCCCCAACATAATAAAGAGCATATATACACAAAGCCAACAGCCAACATTATTGTTAACAGAGAAAGACTCAAAGCATTCCCTTTGCAAACAGGAAGCAGACAAGGATGTCTTCTCTCACTATTTCTATTTAACACTGTATTGGAAGTCCTAGCCAGGGCAATAAGGCAACAAAGAGAAGTAAAATGCATCCAAATTGGCAAAGAGGAAGTAAAGCTATCTCTATGTGCAGATGACATGATCCTATATGTAGAAAACCCAAGAGACTCTGCAAAAAAACTACTGGTTAGTTTCCAATAGAAAGGTTCAGCAAAGTGGCAGGATACAAGGTCAACATACAAAATTCAGTTCAGCTCAACGTCAACAAAGAGGCGTCTGAAAAGGAAATAAGGGAAACAATACCATTTACAATAGCTACCAAAGAGATAAGATATCTAGGAATAAATCTTACCAGAGACACAAAAGACCTATACAAAGAAAACTACAAAACACTGCTACAAGAAGCTACAAGGGATCTACATAAATGGAAGAACTTGCCTCATTCATGCATAAGAAGACTGAATATTGAGAAACTGTCATTATTACTCAAAACAATCTACACATTCAATGCAATCCCAATCCAGATACAATCAAGATTGTTTAAGTGTATGGAAAAACCATTAATTCCATATGGGAAGGAAAGAAACCTCAGATAAGCAAAGCACTGCTGAAGAAGAAAAACAAAGTAGATGAAAAACAAATAATGCCTGGATTTACTACCTTCTCTGGTTTAAAAGTTGCTGTCTTATCCAGTATGCCTTTTTCTCTAGTAGGCAAAGCTTTGAGAGAGTATTCTGTTCTCTCTTAGCTATCTTATCACAAAGGTATTGAAATAATTATCTTATATTATTGTACCTATTCTTTTTCACCGTGCACATTGGAAGGTGTGAGCTATGGACCAGTCTTGATGTGGGGGTGGGGAGGTAAACCATTTGCTTTCTTAATATGGGGGTGTGTTAAACCACTGAAAATGATAACAACTTGAATTTTGTGATTTGTCTCACACTCCTAGGTCTCAAAACCTACCATACAGCCACAATAGTCAAAACAACATGGTATTGGTTAAAATGATAGATAGACCAATGGAACTGAATCAAAAACTCAAAAATAGACCCATCCATCTATGGACAGACTGACTAATCTGACTCCTACCACCTCATATTTAGCTAAGGGGGAAAAAAAAAAAGCACACAGACAATTGTAAACACCGAAGACTAACTCCAAGAATATACATTTAAACTGACTCAACTCCAGAGGCTAATTCACAGTGGAACAGTCCATTTTTATGGGTGCCAAACTCTCCTCTTACACATGTCTAGGCTGGAGGAGAAGTTTGGTATCTATACAACCTCAGGAACGGGCAAAGACAAATCACAAAATTCAAGTTGTTATCATTTTCTGTGGTTTAACACACTCCCATATGAAGAAAGCAAATGGTTTACCTCCCCACCCCCACATCAAGACTGGTCCATA
>NW_006921919.1:1401437-1407293 GCF_000298275.1 Orycteropus afer afer
CTTGGAATAAAACCACCATGGCATTAGTATTAAAACGATATTGGAGAAAGGAACAGAAGTAAATGGAACTGAGAACAAAAAGAGCCTTACATTATTAAAATAATTTAGAAAATGGATGATAACTAGGCAAGATAGTGGTGGGAAAAGGAAGAAATTGGGAGAAAAAAAATAAGTTTCACAGTTAAAGGGAGTTTAGTTTGAAATATTGGCATAGACAGTTACCAAACGGAAAGAAGAGTTAAATTCTAGTGGAAGAGTCGTTGAGTACTCTGTGAGGAAAGAAAATAATAAATAAAATCCAGGATAAACATTGGAACATTGATTTGATGAGGTAAACCATCGTAAACCAAAGGGTTTATGGTCAAGTCTGAGAAAGAGCTGCTGATAAAATATGAGGCATTATAAAGGCAATGTGAGGTCCTCTGTAGATCATTATGATTGATTGAGATTTTGATCATGGATTTCAGTTGTTAATCTTATGAGGGTCACAGGACAGTGTGAGTGGAAGGAATGCCTTTTAGCACAGCAAGTTGGTCTAGAGCAAAAGAAATGACAAAATTAAAGGTGACAATGAGGAGGAAAGGAATGGCTCAGGCAAGAAGGTAGTCATTAAGAGACTCTTAATAGGGCTACTGAAGATTAAATCAAGGATACATGCACTTACATTAAGCATCTATGGAGAGACTTCTTGAAAGGCTCAGGGAGTCAAGAACTCGCAAATTAGAATGAAAACGGTACCAAACACTTTGTGAATGCTCATGAGTCTTTCTGAGTTGGAAATGGTTATAGGAGCATTTAAGCACAAAAATTTTATCTGATGCTATTGTTAAGTGCCATCAAGTCAGTTCTGACTCATAGCAATCCTATGTACAGCAGAACAAAACACTGCCTGGTCCTATGCCATCCTCACAATTGTTGCTATGCTTGAGCCCATAATTGCAGCCACAGTGTCAGTCCATCTCATTAAGGGTCTTTCTCTTTTTCACTGACACTCTATTTTACCAAGCATGATATCCTTCTCCAACAACTAACCCTCCTGATAACATGTCCAAAGTATGTAATATGAAGTTTTGCCATTTGATGGAAATAAACGTTAGCAGCATGCTATCAAAATACTCTGTCTCCTTTCATTTTGAAACAGAAATGCTTTAGAAACATGTTGGGCAGCACTGTTGAGATCTATTTACAATGATGGCTAGTTTATAGTCTAGACAGCTGTGCAGAATTATGAATATATATTTAAAAATTTTGAACAAAATGGTGCATTACTGCCTATATAGTTCATGGGATCTGATTTCTCTTGTAAATATAAGTAGAGATCATTTGCAAAATAACAGACTAGGATTTCCTGTGCAGACAGATGCTTTTCATATTTATAAAGCCTGAGCTCCTTTTTTAAAAAATGCTCTGGGAAACTGGAAACTGATATGATTTTTCATATCAAGTTTAGTTTAACATATGGCACAGAGCTCTCTGAGACTGTCTCCAAACTTTGCAGTTAACAGTTTCCAGCCTACACAGGAAACGAAGCTGTGCTTCTGACGCATTCCCATTATATGGGAAGACCGCAGAGAACAGCCTAAAGTTAAACCACAAAAATTATGTTTATACAAAGCGCAGCTTTCAATTTAAACCACAGTAGCACAGGAAGCTTCAATTGATGCCTCAATTCCATTTTTAAGTTGTTCTAGCAAAATATTTCAAGCCATATCTGTAACCATTCAGCTGCTGTGTTCCGTTCTTCAGCTTTTAGTTAGGTAGAGAAGTAAACAGAAGTTCTGAATCTGGATTATTACCTTTTTTGCAGGGCCTCAGTTGAGGAACAAGTTTGTATTTTTAAGTCTTCTATAGAGTCTTTAGTATAACAAAGACAAAAACAAACAAAAAGTCAGAACTACATCTTTCTAGAACTCTTGGAGCAGAGAGCTAGGGTAGCCTTTGTGCAAAATAATTTTTATGGATTACAAATTACCTATGATACAGGGTATAAGGGGTTGGGGGATCCAGTATTGAATATAATGATTCCCTTAGAGTTGCACAAAGTTCTATTTCTTGCCGAAGTATACTTCATACTTCCACTTAATCATGCTTTTTGAGTTATTGAACTGCTTTTTACTAGTTTCTTTCCTTTTTTTCTCCCTTTCTTTCTTTTTGTCTACTCTTTTGTCAGCTTTCATTTCTCTGAAAAGGGAGTGTGGGTGGTGTCTTCTGCTCCTCCAAATTCACTAGAGGGAGATAGAATCACCATCAGCAGCATCAGCCCAAGACTGATGCCTATGAGGTGGCAGTCAAATGTGCCTCCACCCTCCAAACTTTTTACCAATTCTGACATCAACTGTCCCTTCCACAGCAGACTCTACATCTCTGCGGAGTTCGATCATTTGTTCCAATGTCCACACAGATTTCACAGACAATACTCATGATTATGGCTTTATTAGGAAAGCTGTTGTTGTTAAGTGCCATGAACTCAGCTCTGAATCATAGTGACCGTTTGTACAACAGAAGAAAACACTGCCTGGTCCTGCACCATTCTATAAGCATTGTTATGGTTGAGCCCATTGTTTCAGCTACTGTTTCAATCCATCTCGTTGAGGGTCTTCTCCTTTTTTGCTGACCCTCTACTTTACTCAGCATGATATCCTACTCCAAAAACTAGTACCTTCTGACAACACAACTAAAATATGAAAGATGAAATATGCCATTCGTGCTTCCAAATAACGTTCTGGTCCTACTTCCTCCAAGACAACTTTGTTTGTTCTTCTAGCAGTTCATGGTACCTTCAATATTCTTCACCAACACTACAATTCAAAAGCATCAGTTCTTTTGTGGTCTTTCTCATTCATTGTCCAGCTCTCACATGCATATGAAGCTATTGAAAATACCACTGTCAGGTGCACTGTAGCCTTGAAAGTGATATCTTTGTTTTTCAACACTTTAAATAGGTCTTTTGCAGTAGATTTGCCCAGTGCAATACATCATTTGATTTCTTGACTGCTGCTTCCCCAGACATTGATGGCGGATCCATGTAAACTGCAATCCTTAATAACTTTTCTCCATTTATCAAGATGTTGCTTGCTTCTTTGTCCAGTTGTGAGGATTTTTGTTTTCTTGATGTTCAAGTGTAATCCATATGAAGACTAGTCTTTGACCTTCATCATTATGTCCTTCAAGTCATCTTCACTTTCAGCAAGCAAGGTTCTGTCATTTGCATATCATAGGTTGTTAACAAGTCTTCATCCAGTTCTAATTTTGTGTTCTTCATATAGTCCAGCATCTTGGATTTTTTTGCTCAGCATGCAGTTTAAATAAGTATGAGGAAAGGATACAACCCTGATTCACACCCTTCCTGATTTTAAACCATGAAGTATCCCCTTATTCTGTTTGAATGACAACCTCTTGGTCTATGTACACATTCCTCATGAGCACAGTTAAGTGTTCTGGAATTCCCATGCTTTGCAGTATTATTCAGTATTTGTTAGGATACACACAGGTGAATGCCTTTGCATAGTCAATAAAACACAGGTAAACAACTTTCTTATATTCTCTGCTTTCAGCCAAGATCTATCTGACATCAGTAATGATACCCTTGTTCCACATCCTCTTTTGAATCCAGAGTGAATTTCTGAAATTCCCTGTCAGTATTCCGCTGCAACAATTTTTGAATTATCTTCAGCAAAATTTTACTTGTGTGTGATATTAATGATATCGTTTG
Organism: Orycteropus afer afer; assembly: GCF_000298275.1. NCBI lineage: Eukaryota > Metazoa > Chordata > Mammalia > Tubulidentata > Orycteropodidae > Orycteropus > Orycteropus afer. The sequence goes on from NW_006921919.1 coordinate 1,405,150, forward strand.
ATAATTTCTACATTCTGTTGGATCACCTTTCTGTGAAATGGGCACCAACATAGATCTCTTCCAGTCAGTTGGCCAGGTAGCTGTCTTCCAAATTGGCATAAACAATTAAGTACCTCCAGTGCTGCATCTATTTGTTGAAACATCTCAATGGTTATTCTGTCAATTCCTTGAGTTTTGTTTTGTTTTTTTTCCAGTTCCCTCACTACACCTTAGACTTCTTTCTTCAGTACCATTGGTTCTTGATCATATGCTACCTCCTGAAATGGCTGAACATTGAACAATTATTTTTGGTATAGTGACTCTGTATATTCCTTCCATTTTCTTTTGATGCTTCTGCATCATTCAATATTTTGCCCATAAAACCATTCAGTATTGCAATTTGAGGCTTGATTTTTTTTTTCAGTTCTTTCAACTTAAGAAATGCTGAGTATGTTCTTCTCTTTTGCTTTTCTAATTCCAGGTCTTTGCACATTGCATTATAATACTTTACTTTGTCTTCTCAACCCACCCTTTGAAATATTCTCTTCACCTCTTTCATTTAATCATTTCTTCCATTTGCTTTAGCAATGGCAGACAATGACAACAGCAACAACTCTCCATTCAAGAACAAGTTTCAGAGTCTCTTCTCACATCCATTTTGGTCTTTTCCTCCTTTCCTATCTTTTTAATGACCTTTTTCTTCCTGTAGGATATTCTTGATGCCATTCCACAACTCATCTATTCTTTGGTCACTGGTGTTCAATGCATCAAATGTGTTCTTTAGATTTGCGTTAGGGAAGTAAAGGTTAACAATTCAGGTTCAGGAATGCTCAGGATACAATTCTTCAATCAAGAAACCTGCCTCTTGGCCATGCCTTCAAGCACGCTAACCAGAAGGCTGGAGGTTCAAACCCACCAGCCACTCCTCAGGAGGAAGATTAGGCAATCTACCTCCATAGAGATACTGCCTCAGAAACCCAAGGAGGGGTCGCTATGAGTCCAACTTGATGCAATCCAGGTTGGATCCATCAAGATCCAACTTGATGGCAGTGAGTTTGTTCTCTTGGCCTGGACTCTGCCCTTCTCAGACAAGTATTACAAAGCTCTTTTAGCTCTGCCCATAGGTGCAACCCACTCTGCTAACAAGCCTTCTGCCCAAAGGCACTCAGTTTTCTCTCTCCCATCACTCTGTCTCATGCCCACTGACTCACGCCGTTCTCTTGACTCTGCTGGTTCTGCTGCCACCTTTCTGTCTCTGCCATCTTTCTCTGCAATCTCTCTGCCAGGGAAGTTCAGTGCAGAGATCTTAGGTCCAAGTACACTCTCCACAGCCAACTTTTCTCTAGCTTGACGGTAGTGAGATCTGCTTTTCTGCCTCTCAGATGGTTCATTTTAAGCCTAGTGAGATGGCAAAACTGACCAATCACCCATGTTAGGGTTCCATAGAACTTATTTCCATATCTCACCCCCACAATGGTGCCATACCTTATTTACATTATTAGCAAACTGTCCAAAACCCCTGGTGGCCCACAGGCACTTCGCATTTGCATAGTTCCACCTGGTATGGTCATCTGGTGGAAGTTACAAAGACTGGCTGTTGTTGTTGTTATGTGCCATGGAGTCGGCCCCAACTATAGCGACCCCTCGTTGGGTTGCCGAGGCAGTATCACTACGGAAGTAGATTGCCCAACCTTCCTTCTGAGGAGGGGCTGGTGGGTTTGAACCTCCAGCCTTCTGGTTAGCAGTCAAGTGCCTTAGGCACTACGCTACCAGAGCTCCTAAAGACTGGCTAGACGAGCCATATTAAGTAATTCACTGCACTGCAATTTCCCACTGCTTTTGTTCCAGCATTCTCTCTCTCCTTTCTCTCAAACTGTAATGTTTGTGTATAATATCCTTTAGGATGAGAAACCAGGCTAATACCTGTGGTCAAATTCCAGCATTTGTTATTTGTGTCTTGTTGAACTTTGCTACTGTTGCTGGAGTGGGATGATGTCTCATTGTTGTTTTGATTTGCATTCCTCTAACGGCTAATGATCATGAGCATTTCCTCATGTATTTGTTGGCTCCCATTGTATCTTCTTTAGTGAAGTGTCTGTTCATGTCTGTTGCCCATTTTTGAATTGGATTGTTTGTCTTTTTTATGTTGAGGTGTTGAAGTTTTC
>NW_006921919.1:1410348-1415257 GCF_000298275.1 Orycteropus afer afer
TCTTAGCCACTATGCTACCAGAGCTCCCATGTAGACCATATGGTTGTGTGATTCAAAATGGCCAAAACCAATCCCTTTCAGCTTACTAATAATGCCTAGGATATAGATCTTTATGCATTCAATTTCATTTTTTTATAACTTCCAATTGTCCTAGATTCATACTTTCTACATTCCGTGTTCTGATTATTAATGGACATTTGCATCTGTTTCTTCTCATTCTGAGTTTTGCCACATCAACACAACTGAAAGCTTTATTCCTTCCATATCATTAAGGTCAACTCCACTCTGAGGAGGCAGCCCTTCCCCAGTCGTATTTTGATTGTTCTGACCTGAGGGGCTCATCTTTCAGCACTGTATAGGACAATGTTTCAGGGCTTTTCATGAAGTTTTCCAATAATATATCAGACAGTGTTTTACTGCTATTCATAAGGTTTTCACTGCTCAATTCTTTGAGAAGTGTATGGCCCCTTCCTTCTTCTGACTCTGTCTTAGTTTGGAAGCTCTGCTGAAACTGTCCACCATGGGTGACCCTGCTGGTATTTTAAATACTGGTGGCATAGCCTCCAGCCTCACAGCAACATACAATCCACCATAGTATGACAAACTGACAGATAAGCGGTGGATCTATTAAAAATTAAACATTCGTGTGCATCAAAAGAGTTTGCCAAAAGAGTGAAAAGAGAAAACTATGAACTGGGAGGAAAAAATGGAAATGACATATCAGACAAGAGACTGATCTCCAAAATTTATAGAAAACTTCAATACCTCAACAACAAAAAGACAAACAAGCCAATTGAAAATGGGCAGAGGACATGAACAGACATTTCATCAGAGGAGACATTCAGGCAATTAACAGACACATGAAGAAATGCTCCTATTCCTTAAACTCACTGCCGTGGAGTCAGATCCGACTCATAGCAACCCCTCCTTGTGTTCCCAAGGTGGTATCATTACGGAGTAGATTGCCCAACCTTCCTTCCAAGGAGTGGCTAGTGGATTTGAACCTCTAGCCTTCTGGTTAGCAGTCAAATGCCATAGGCACTATGCCACCAGAGCTCCCAATCCTTAGCCATTACCAAAACCAAACCAAACTCACTGCCATTGAGTCGATTGTGACTCATAGTAACCCCTCCTTGAGTTTCTGAGACACTAGATTGCCCAGTCTTCCTTCTGAGGAGTAGCTGATGGGTTTGAACTGCCAGCCTTCTGGTTAGCAGTCAAATGGCTTAAGCACTACACCCCCCAAAACAGCAATGAGATATCATCTCATCTCAGCATTAATAGGACATTTTAAAAAGAAGAAGAAGAAGAAAGCAATAAATGTTGGTGAGAGTATACAGACATTGGAACCCTCATCCAGTCCCTGTAGGACCATAAAATGGTACAACCACTGTGGAAAATGGTGTAGTGCTTCCTTAAAAAGTTGGAAAAAGAAGTAGTACATGATCCAGTAGGAGCTCTGGTAGCATAGTGGCTAAAGCACTTGACTGCTAACCAGAAGGCTGGCGGTTCAAACCCGCCAGCCACTCCTCGGAAGGAAGGTTGGGCAATCCTACTTCTGTAGTGATACTGCCTTGGAAACCCAAGGAGGGGTCACTATGAGTCGGGGCTGACTCAACGGCACATAACAACAACAACAACAACATGATCCAGTAATCCCACTCCTAGGTATATGTCCCAGTGAAATAATTGCATGACACAGACAGATATGTGCACACTCATTTTCATTGCAACATTACTCACAACAGCAAAAGCATTGAAACAATCTGAGTGGCCTTCAATGAATAAATGGATAAACAAACTTCAGTACATATACACAATGGAACACTATGCAATATTCGAGTAATGAAGAATTTGTGAAGCACTTCCTAATATAGGTGAACCTGGAGAACATTGTGTTGAGTGAAACTGGTCAGTCAGAAAAGGACGAATATTGTATAAGACCACTATTTTAAAAAGTCAAGAAAAGGTTTTCACATAGAAAGAAACATTCTTTGATGGCTACCAGGGTTTGGAGGGGAAGAGGTAAATCAGTAAGTACAGGGTGTTGTTGTTGTTGTTATGTGCCATCAAGTAGGACCGGACTCATAGTGACCCTTCCTTGGGTTTCCGAGGCAGTAGGGTAGACACATATTAACTTGGGTCAAGGGAAAGATGATGTACAATAAGGAGGAGGTCTGCACCAAATGGCCAAGGCAAAGGAAGACACCGGAAGGAGCACAAAGTTAAATGCAACTAAGGTAAATAGTATTCCTCACCAAATCCTGCAATAACAGTAATAAAAATAATCTATGAATGGATTAATAGATGGATACCCAAGCTGTACAGGTGTGGGAAGGTAAATGGTTCTACGCTCATGAATATACTTTTGACAGAGGATACATCTACGTAAGTATTTACATACATTGCAAATACATCTATGAATATAGTACAGCATACAGGGGCAAAATTATAAAAACTTATTAACCATAACCAAATATCTTTATGGAATAAGTCACCAGCATAGTGGCTCAAGACCATAGTCTAAGGGGATACACAGTCCACACAGACAGTGTTCTATATCCTACTTTGGGGGTCTTAAAAGCTTGTGAGAGGCCACCAAAGGTGCAAATTTTGGTCTCTCCCAGTCTGGAGCAAAGAAGAGTGAAGAAAATCAAAGATGCATGGAAAGAATTAGTCCAAAAGACTAGTGGACTATGTGAACCCAGGCCTGCATGACCCTGAGACCAGAAGAACTAGATAGTCCCCATCCCAATGCTTGACTGTTCTGAAAGAGATTATAATATGAGGTCCTGGACAGAGTGGGAGAAAAATGTGATACAAAACTCAAAATCGTAAAAAAAGAAAGACCACACTTACTGGTTGGATAGAGACAGGTGGAACTCCCGAGACTATGGCTCTTAGAAAATCTTCAAGTCTGGAATTGAACTCACCAATGTAGTTCAACTTTCAGCCAAATGATAGGCCCATAAAGTGAACAGTAATACCAAGGAGGTATGTACTTACTATGACAATAAACCATACAAGATCAAAAAGGCATCATTTGCCCAGGAATAAAGCTAAGAAGGCAGGAAGAGATAGGAAATAGGGACTAAGGGAAATGGTAAACACAGGGAGGAAGTGCAAAGACTGCTGTTAAATTGTGGGGATTTCAATGAATGTCACAAAACAAAATGTGTATGAATTGAATGGAAACCCAACATGCTTTCCAAACTTTCACCGAAATCACAATAAAAATTATACCTATGACTACACTATAGATAGTTTGGGAGTTCTGGTAGCACAGTGCCTAAGGAACTTGACTGCTAACCAGAAGGCTGGCAGATCAAACCCACCAGCCACTCCTAGAAGGAAGGTTGGGCAATCTACTTCTGTAGTGATACCGCCTCAGAAACCTAAGGAGGGGTCACCATGAGTCAGGTCCGACTCCACGGCACATAACAACAACATAGATAGTTTTGGCTGATGATATTCCTACATGTGTATTTGTGCTACCAAAATATCCATATACATTATCAAACTATCAGGTGACAAGGTTGGAGTAGTTTCTCAGTGACAACCAAGCACTTTGAGGGAGTGAGTCCCTGGGCCTGAGGGCTCTGGAACATGGTCTTGGGGGACATAGAGGTCAATTGGCACAACACAGTACATAAAAATTCTGTTTTACATCCTACTTTGGTGAGTAGCAACCAGAGTCTTAAAAGCCTTCGAGGGCCCATCTGAGATGCAACTACTAGTCTCTTCTCATCTATAGCAAAGAAGAGTGAAGAATATCAAAATCATTTGGGAACAATTAGTCCAAGAGACTAATGTACCACAGAAACCTCAGCCTTCATGACCCTGAGACCAGAAGAACTAAATGGTGTCTGGCTACCAATGCCAACCACTCAGAAAGGGATCAAAATTGGAGCTCCCAGATAGAGTGGAAGGAAAACTGTGGAACAAAACTCAAAAACACAAAAATGTCTAGAATTACTGGTCAGATCAAGACTGGTAAAACCCCTGAGACTATGACCCTGGGTTATCCTTCAGGCTTGGAACTAGACTCACTTCCATGGATTAGCTTTCAGACAAAGAGTAGAAAGGCCTTAGAGCAGCAAACCTACCCCAGGGAGATACAGCCCTTAGATCAATCAATCATGAGTGATCAGAAGGGCAACATTTGCATAGGGTGAAAATTGGACAGACAGGAAAGCATAGATAAGAAGGACACGGGGAAGGAGTAGTCACAGGGAGAAGATAAGAGGAGAGCTCTTTATTGTTGGGATTGTAATCAGTGCTGTGAAACAAAATACGAACTTTCAAGAGTAAAATGTACTTTGTAAACCTGCAACTGCCCCACAGGGGGAAAAAAAAAAAAAAAAGAGAGAGAGAGATTGATATACCGTCAGTCTCCAGATTATGAAAGAGATTTTTTCCTAACTGTGTCTAAGAATTTGTCAGGGCTTTGAATCACTTCTACCCAGTGCAGTCATCATTGAAACAGACCTGAATTTTTAAAGTTATGGTGAATGGGAAAAATTATAGGTCAGTGCCTTCCTGGAAACTTAATGTCCTCATACAGAATAAAGGCAGAGTACATAGCAACCAAATATCTTGCCCTCATATTTTGAACATAGCCTGAAGCAGCACTACCCTGCTTAAAGATGGTGGTACCCTACTCAAACATGGCACCACCCCACTCATTGATGGCAGCTGACTTTGCTGCTTTGAATTTGTGTTTCACATACAGAGTGACTTTTATGTATGGTTGTGGGTAAATAAATAAATAAATAAATATAGTGGTCCCAGTACCATATTCTGTTTTGGTGCTGCTCTGACAGGAATATACCACAAATGGGATGGCTGAACAAACAGGAGTTTATTCTCTTACAGTTCGGGAGGCTAGAAGTCCAAGTTCAAAGTGCCA
>NW_006921919.1:1416248-1430712 GCF_000298275.1 Orycteropus afer afer
AGGATACATATCCATGGGTCTCTCACATTTCTGTAAGTCTTACAAGCAGAGGGACTGATTAACTTTTTTCTGGACTATATTTCCAAGAATATTTGTAAAGTGAAGAGTCTAGGAAGACAGAAAGAGTGTTTCCTGTCAGAGCAATGGGCAAGCTTGTTGACTTTCCAGCATGCTGGTGGTGTTGTTAGGTGCCTTGGAGTTGATTCTGATTCACAGTAACCCCTTGTGACAGAGCACAACTGCCCCACAAGGTTTTCTAGGCTGTAATCTTTATGGGAGGAGATCGCAAAGGCTCTCTCCCACAGAGCTGTTAGCTGGATTTGAAATGTCAACCTTCAGGCCTGGATAAATATTAAAAAGGTTAATTGAGCACTTAATCTTTGCACCACCGGGGCCCCTTACTTTCAGTATGAAATAGAGAATGTCTCTTTCTGGGGCAAAGGTCAGGCAAGCTAATTGCCCAAACTTGTACAATCGGTCAGGTGACCAAAATTCCATATCCAGTCAATATGGCTGAATAAGAGCTTAGAGTAAGATTAATAGAAAGAAAAAGGAATTTTTCTTGAGTTCCCTAAACTTGGAGTTCTTCTTTTGTAATACACCCCACTGTGTGTGCAAATATCATCAGTCCCTGTTTCCTTCCTTTGTGGGGCTTGGAGAATCAGAGCAAATACTGATAATCTGGCTATTTCTGTGACTAATGAATAGACCTTTGTCTTTAACCCAAGTCCCATGTCTTCTGCCAGCACCTATGATCTGGTAGGCTAGTTTCTCAGCTTGCAAGTAGGTAAAATCATAGTTTGTGATAATATTGAAATCATACATCTAGATTCTGATTACAGTTTTGCTATTTGTATATGTAATATATATATAATATAATTCTTAAAGGGAATCATGCCTTTTAAGTGTAATTTAGACTCAAAGAACATGCTTTGAGACAGTGTATGTACTGGGTGTTTTGATAATCATTCATCTTTAACCATCTAACTTTATTTCTTATTATTCTGCAGTATTAAATTTCTACTTCAGTCAGGTCCCTCCTGACTCTTCTGAACATGTGAGGGCTATTCCTTCTGCAGACGGATACTCTCTCTATTTCTTTACCTAATTAACTTAGGCAAATCAAGCAAGACTCATTCAAATCTTCCCTTCTTCAGCAACATTTCCCAAGGCTCATATGAATGCTTCCTTTTTAAACATTCCAGTAGCACTGTGTGTTGCAGCCTTGATCTACTTCATAATCTTGATGCAGAATTTCATCAACTCTGAAATATCCATCATGATCTGAAATCCAGAACTTAATTGATACCTTAAGAGGCAAACTCTGCTCATTTTCTTTTGTTGAAAAAAAAAAAAAAATGCATTTGACTTTAATGTGTGTAGTGGAAAACCCTATAGGGTCTTGATGTTTTTTCTGTAATCTTAAATTAGAAGACAGACTGACATTAATTGAGAATACTGAGATTGAAATAAACGAACGTTCTAAGTGTTCTTAAAATGTGAACTGATAAAAGCTATGAACCCAATGAATTCATTAAGGACAAGGAAACAGTTGTTTTTGCCTTTGATTTGATTATTAATTTTATAGGAATAATTCATGTTGAACAACATAAGGGATTGTGAATAATACTCATGCCATTTTTATGAGAAAGAGGCAAATAGTAAGTAAAGTCTTTCCTAATCTTTGTCCTTCCTAGGAATCCAGCACTTTTCCCTAGAATTTGTCAACTTCTGTACATTTTCAAGCACCTTCATATATATAATCTTTATAAACTTCATCTTCACCACAACTCTGAAAACTGAGATTTACCCAGTTTCTTAAATAGTCAAGAAACCTGAGGTTTAGGTAATTAGAATGACTTGCTGTGACTACTACAGGCTTTCATATATCTCTGTTGCTTGAACATGAACTAAGTCAGGGAGATTTCCTTACTGGCTCTGTCACCCAGCCTTTTCAATCTTACCTCTACAGTGTTGGTCTTTCCTGCCCCTTATCACTCCCACTCCCCTCTCACTCCCACTCCCATCTACCTACCATTCAAGAACTTCATTGAGAATTTCATTTTCTTCATTTTTCACATTCAACCTAAATCTACCTTCTCCTTGAAAACTTCCATTACTGATGAAGTTCACATTGATTTTTTTTCCTCTTTCCAAATTTCAAATTGACTGTGTATAGTTTAATTTCAATTCACATAGTATTGATTAACCTCCATTTTTCTGATGTTTATTTCATATCCCCCATATCTTTCCCAGTAAAAAGGAAGAAACCTTGGTGTCACTGTGGTTAAGTGCTCTACTGCTAATGTTTGGTTAGAAGGTTGGCAATTCAAATACACCAGCCAGCCACTCTATGGGAGAAAGATACAGTAGTCTGCTTCCATAAATATTTACAGCCTTGGAAACACTGTGAGGGTAGTTGTACTCTGTCCTACAGGGTCACTGTGAGTTGGAATTGACTCTACAGCAGTGGGCTTTGGGTTTTTAAAATGAAAAGGAGCCCTGGTAGTACAGTGGTTAAAGTGGTCAATGATTCAAAACCACTAGTTGCTCCATGGGAGAAGTATGTGGCAATCTGTTTCTGTAACAATTACAAACTTGGAAACCCAATGTGGCAGTTTTACACTGGATCAGAAATGATTGGATGGCAACAAGTTTAGTTTTGTTTTTATTAAAATATGTATGAGAGTCTAAAATCTGTGTGTATAAATAGAGCAGTCTGAAATCAGAGCCTTAACTCCACTTTAAAGTCTTGACATGAACCTGGAATCCATGTTGAATTTTAAACTGTTTTTCTAAGAGCAGTTTCTCTAACCTTGAGGCTGATCTAACCTTGATGCTGACCATATACCTTAAAGGAGACATTCTTTTCCTCTGAGGTCTGGCAAGTGCAGGATATCACAATCTATTCCCAGAGGTTCTTTCCACTGTGGTTCAACAGATGCAATATGTGACAGTTTATACCCGAAGGGACTGGATGCACAACATTATCCATAAATCTTTATAATGAATCCTCAAAAACAGACAGGATTAAGAATACAGTTTCTATAGCAGGTTGCCCGAAAAGCCAGATGGTCATGTCATTGTCCTATGGCCATCTGTAATAAACTGAAGAGCATGAATGCTTGCAATTATGTACCTTTAACCAATCATATAATCCCACACATATATGTTATCCATTTATCCCTGCTAAATCTCTGCTTTTAGATATCCCACCTTTGACTCTCCTGGTTGTCTTTCAGCCAGTGATGATTTTGTACATTCTCAGTTTTGTTTGATAGCGTATTTATGCCAAGTATTACAGGCCCTAACTTTGCAGCTAATTTTTCTCTGATGATCTTTATAGTTTTAGATTTAGATTTAGATCTTTGTCTTGAGTTCATTTTTGTGTATGATGAGAGATATGAATCCTGTTTCATTTTTCTACAAATGGATACCCAGTTGTGCCAATGCCATTTATTAAAGAAACTATCTCTTCCCCATTTAATGGATTTTGGTCCTTGGCCAAGATAACCTGTCCATAGGTTGATGGATATACTTCTGTTCCATTGGCCTATGAGTCAGTAGTCTTGAGATGAAGAAATAGCCCCCTTCTTCCTTGGGAATCAGAAGTAGGTACATTCACAGTACACTGACAATTCTCTCATAAAAGAAATCTTCCAATTTCTAACCCATCTAAATCTCTTCCATTTTCATTAGGAACTTTTAATATAAGTGAGTAAAGGAATGGACAAAGGTTTCTTCACTACCTTCTTTACACATCCTGTACAAGTCATCTGTGATCTCATTCTGGAATCTAAGAGTTGACAGCTATTGTCTTTGGACCTCAGATGAAAATGAAACCAAAGTAAATCAATTTTCCCATCCTGTTCATTGTTCATCAGTTAAGCCTGCATGATTACCTGAAAGCTAGAAGATTTGTGGCTTCTATGTATGTCAGGTTTGGACAAGGGAATTTTTTTTACTTGAGTTTGGAAGCCAGGATACCTAGACCCAAGCCTCCATAGAAGTAACACAGAGGCTTTCACTCAAATGGACGTCCTGCCATTTACCCAGGGTACTTCAAGGGGTAACTCTGGTAATCCTCACCTATAGAACCTGTGTCCAATTTTTTTTTTTTTTTTTTTTTTTTTTTGCAGAATCTCAATTCTCTTTTCCTTTTCTTAGCAAAATATTCTCAAGAAACTATTAGTAAGTGTATTCTTGACACAAATAGTTTAAGAATTTGTTTATTGAAAATGATTATAGCAGTACATACACAGGGAACTGCCTGAAATTCAGGTCAGATACAGAAGAGGATGTAGAATGACATATCTTATTACTGACATCAGATGGACCTTGGCAGAAAGCAAAGAATACCAGAAAGATGTGTACCTGTGTTTTGTTGACTATGAAAAGGCATTTGACTGTGTGTGTGGATCATAACAAATTATGGGTAACATTGCAAAGAATGGGAATTCCAGAACACGTCATTGTGCTCATGAGGAACCTGAACATAGACCAAGAGTCAGCCATTCAGACAGAGCAAGGAGATACTGCATGGTTTAAAATCAGGAAAGGTGTGCATCAAGGTTGTATCCTTTCACCATACTTATTCAATATGTATGCTGAGCAAATAATCTGAGAAGCTGGACTTTATGAAGACTGCAGCATTAGGATTGGAGGAAGACCTGTTAACAACCTGCAATATGTAAATGACGCAATCTTGCTTGCTGAAAGTGAAGAGGACTTGAAGCAATTACTGATGAAGATGGAAGAGGATAGCCTTCAGTGTGGATTGCAACTCAACATAAAGAAAACAGAAATCCTCACAACTGGACCCAGTAAGCAACATCATTATAAATAAAGAAAAGATGGAAGTTGTCCAGGATTTCATTTTACTTGGATCCACAGTCACCACTCATGGAAGCAGCAGTCAAGAAATTAGATGATGTATTTCACTGGGCAAATCTGCTGCAAAAGACCCTCTTACAGTGTTAAAGAGCAAAAGTGTCACTTTGAAGACTAAGGTAAGCCTCACCCAAGCCATGGTATTTTCAATAGTTTCATATGCATGTGAAAGCTGGACACTGAATAAAGAAGACCAAAGAGTTGATGCATTTGAATCGTGGTGTTGGCAAAGAATGTTGAAAATACCATGGACTTCCAGAGGAACAGCCAGAATGCACCTTAGATGCAAGAATAGCCAGACTTCGTCTCTCAAACTTCGGTCATATTATCAGGAGAGACCAGTCCCTGAAGAAGGATGTCATGCTTGGTAAAGGAGAGAGTCAGTGAGAAAGGGGAAGGCCTTCAATGGGATGGTTGGACACAGTGGCTACCGCAATGAACTCAAGCATAGAAATGACTGAGGATGGCACAAGACTGGGCAGTGTTTTGTTCTGTGGTACATAGGTGCAGTATGAATCTAAACTGACTTGATGGGATCTACCAACAACATTAGAGAAATATGTAAAGGGAATAGCTGTTTATTTACATTTCCAAAGGGCATTGAAATATAATAGTATATATGTTATTGTGTCACAGAAAGAAGACTGAGCAATCTACTTTCATAAATATTTACCACCTCAGAAACCCAATGGGGGTCACTGTGAGTGGGAATCGACTTGATGGCAGTGGGCTTGGTTTGGTTTTTGGATGCTAAGGCTGCTGGTTCACAGCCACCAGCCACTCCTTGAAAGGAAGGTTGGGCAATCTATTTCTGTAGTGATACTGCTTCGGAAACCCAAGGAGGGGTCACTGTGAGTCAGATCTGACTTGATGTCAGTGGGATGGAATTTTAAAGAAATATTTGAGGTGTTACACCAGTGTTTATTTAATATGCTTCATGCATTTGTGTATATGCAAACTAAAAACATTTTTAATAGTTTCTATGTGTTTTAATTATTTCAAAATCATAAGGAAAGCTTACCAAATTCAATTCACCTTAACAGGAAAAGAAATTAGGTATACCAAGATTAGTATAATAGGTAATATTTGAAAATGATAAATGCTTAAAAATTAAAGCCAATAAAAATTAGATTAAATGGAAAATAGAAATAATATTGTAATATACATTTATGATAAATTATATATAGTAATTTTACTATATATCTAAAATATGTATTTATTTATATTCAGAAAAATATCTAAGATAGTATATTTCTTATTAAATGTTTTTTGCCTAACATTTAATGGATTTGATGAGTTGGAAGCCAAGGAAACATAGCAGAACTAATTCTTACATGCATATAGTTGCTTATTATGTTTAATCTGAAATTAGAATCAATAAGCCTACTAGTTTTTGAGCTCACTCTCTCTGTACCTATGTACTGTTGATTGCTTTCAACTTCAATTTGAAACTTTTTTTAGAGATTAAAATGTTAAATCTGGAAATACTTTCTTAATTTTATTCAATTTCATTTTAATTTAATAATAGTAGTGTTAATGATGCTACTGATTTTTATATACAACATTTCTCTAGAGTTGAGCAGGCCTTATCTCTCAGTTTATAGTAAGTCCATTTCTACATTGGCAAATTTTCATCTACGCAGATAAACCTCAAGACACACAAACAGATGATCAGAGAAAAAGACCATCAAACCAGTTGTTGTCACATTAATTCAGACACCTGTCAGGTAAACTGTGCTCTATAGGCTAGTTTCTTGGAAGTAGATCACTAGGCCTTTCTTCCAACATGGCTCTGGTGGACTCAAGCCCAGGGCCACACACACATCTAATTTGTCCTCATTTTAGGGAACAAAAGATATTACAATTGAGTTAATTTTCTAGGTAGTTTATACATTTATATGTCATTATAAAAAAAAAAAAAAAACCAGAATGGAAATCTTCCTAGATGTAATAAACCTTTATCTGAATAATATAGCAGAATATTCTACACAAAATTTGCTTAGCTCAGTGTGCTCTAATATACTGAAATCCACAAAGTATAGGGGTTCTTACACCAACATTAGATGGTTCCAGTCAGTCACTGATGCTTATATTTTTGTTTCCACATAGATTTTTTTCTCTCTATCTTCAGAGATACAGTTCAGGATATTAGCCATTTATTTCTGCTATTTTCTGCGAGAGGTATCAGAGTAGTGTATAAAAGTCCAAGCTTTGCCTCCAAATAGACCTGAGATTAGATCCAAGCTCCACTGCTTGCTATCTATATTGCCTGTCTGGCTATTAAATGGGTTTATAATATCAGTCTCCATAGGGTTCTTCTGAAGTGATATAAGATTACAAATACATAGTATGTAGAAATGATTGCCACATATTGGGCATTATATATAGATATATATATTCTTCACCACTACCCTCAACAAAACCTACACTAGAAACCTTGTACCACTCATCCCCTTTCTGACTTTTTGGTTCCTATCATCTGTGAACTGGACAGCTACTTAACTAAGAAGTTGAGAGTTGCATCAAAGCAAGAGTTGACTATAGTAGAAGTATTTTTTTTTCAATTCTGAATGTGCATTCATTATTTTTATAAATAAATATCAAATTATAGAAGGACTGATATATTTTGACATTTAAGTAGATAATATTTGAGTTGAGCTTTGAAATATGGATAGAATTTAAACTGGAAGACAAAGGTAGAAAAGCATTCTGTATAGAGGAAATTAATGTCAGACCTGGCATTATCATCTGAGGAAAAAAAGAGCAGTTCAAGGAGCCTGAGTGGTGCAAGCAGTTTGCTATTGATGGCTGAACTAAAGGCTCTGTGGAAGAAAGACCTGGCAAACTCTTTTCATAAAAATTACAACCAAGAAAACCCTATGGGAAAGAAATTTACTTTGTTGGTTACCAGCGATAGGAAGGAAGAGAGAGAAAATTCCTGACTAGTTAAGAATCATGTGCTCATTTGGATGAAGGGAAAGGCAATATAACAAAAGTGTGTCACCAACACAATAACAATGCAGAAAAGGAGGACACAGAGAGATGCACAAAAGGTGTGGACAACAGAAGCAAATACTATTGCACACACAATACTGCATAATTGATAACAGCAAACACTAGTCTATGGGTGGTTACATAGGCAAACAGGTGAGAAGATCAAGTGTGGGAATATCCCCATGACCACAGATAAATTTGGCTGATGGTATTCCTACATGTGTATTTGTGCTACAACAATGTCCATATACATTATAGAACTAACCGGGGACAAGGTTGGAGTAGTTCCTCAGTGACTTCCAAGCACCTTGAAGTAGGAAGTTCCTGGGCCTGAGGGCTCAGGACCATGATCTCAGGAGACATCAAGCTCAATTGGCACAACATAGTATATAAAAATCTTGTTCTACATCCTACTTTGGTGAGTAGCGACTGGGGTCTTAAAAGCTTTCAAGTGGCAATCTAAGATGCAACTATTGGTCCCCACTTCATCTGGAGCAAAAAAGAGTCCAGAACATTAAAGTCATATGGAAACAATTAGTCCAAGGGACTAATGGACCACAGAAACTACAGCCTTCTTGACCCTGAGACCAGAAGAACTAGATGGTGTTTGGCTACCAATGCCAACCACTCAGAAAGGAATCAAAATTGGAGAATAACTGATCAGATAAAGACTGGTGAAACCCCTGAGACTATGGCCCTGGGTAATCCATGGGACCTACAACTGGACTCACTTCCATGGATTAGCTCTCAGCCAAACAATAGAAAAGCCTACAAGCAGAACACCTACCCCCAAGGAGATGCACCCCTTAGCAAAATCAATCCTGAGAGATCAAAAGGGCAACATTTGCATAAGGGGAAAGCTAGACAGACAGGAATGCATAGGTAAGAAGGACACGGGGAAGTGGTAGCCACAAGGAGGAGATGGGAAGAGATCTGTTCACTGTTGGAACTGTAATTGGTGGTGTGAAACAAAATGTGCATGAACCATTGAGAATAAAACGAATCAATCTGCTTTATAAATAGCAGCAGTTCTCTGTAACACATGAGGTCACCATGAGTTGGAGGCAGACTTGATGGTAGCTAACAAGAACAACAATATCTGCCAAATAATATTGCATGGTATAGATATACCACATCTTATTTTTAAGAAAGGAGCCCTGGTGGCACAGTGGTTAAGTACTCTGCTGCAGCGCAAAAGATCAGTGGTTGAAATCTACCAGCTGCTCTGTGGTAGAAAGATGTAGCAGTCGGCTTCTATAAAAGTCTGCCTTGGAAACCCTGTAAGGCATTTCTACTCTGCCTTGTAGCGTTGCTATGAGTTGGAATCAACTCAATAGCAACAGGTATTTTTTTTTTTTTTAAGGAGTGGTTCAGTTTATTTGAAATAGAGAGTATATGTGTTAGAAAATAAAACTCAAGACAGAATATGGGCTTATTTTGTCAAGGATTATGAGGATCAGGGTACCAAGATTAATTTAGTAGAAAACAGGCAGTCACTGATCTTTTCTAAGTAAAAGAGTTTCGCTTTAGAAAGATTGCTCTGGTGTTAGCATTTGGGATATATTAAAGTTGGAAAAAACAAAGGTGAGGAGAAGCTCATTTAGGAAGTTGTTCGAGTGGTCTAGGCAGAAAGCAACAACGCCTACCTCCTACACATTGCTAGTAAGAGTCTACATTAGTACAAACCACTGCAATCCCATCCAATAAGGTTTCTAAGGCTGTAAATCTTTGCAAAAACAGAAGGCCTCATCTTCCTCCCATGGAACAACTGGTGGGTTTGAACCACCCAACTTTCAGTTAGCCCAATGCTTTAACCACAGCGGCCCCAGAACTCCAAATCAGTATAGTCTCTATGAAAGACATTTTGACAATATCTGTTAATATTACAAATGCTCAAACCATTTACATAAGCAATCCTACTTCAAAGATTCTAACTCTCAGATATAATTGTAAATAACTGAAAATGATTCATTACAGGATAAAATTAGAGTAAGGACTTATTGAATAAATTATAGTACTTCTATATAATAGACTACATAGCAAGAGTGAGGAAGCTCCATAATGATATAGAACAGTTTCCAAGATACATTTAAAAAAAAAAAAAAGCAAACTATAAAATTGTATATATAGTTTGCTTTCATTAACATTTTTAAAAAATATATTGTGATTGGATGAAAGTTTACAGAAAAAAATTCACTTTCCATACAGCAGCTCACATGCACTTTGTCTCATGACATTGACTGCAATTTCCCACAATGCAACATCTCCCCTCCCACATCCTCCCCATAGTTATCTCTTTCCTATGTCCTTCCCTCCCATGAACTCCTGCTCCCCGAAGCTGTCTCCCTGTGCATACACAGCCCTTCTATTTTCTGACTGATTGATCTTGCCAAGGACTGTATCTACCTAATGTAAATGTTCAGCTCATATGCCTATCTTTTGTTTGCCTGGAAGCCACAGGAGTGGCTTCAATTCCAGACCTGAAGGGCAGCTAGGGGCCATAGTCTCAGAGGTTCCACCAGGCTCTGTCAGACCAGCAAACCTCTTTTTGTGTGTGTGTTTTTATGATTTTGAGTTTTGTTCCACATTGTTCTCCCACTCTATCCAGGATTTCCTATATAGATCCCTTCCAAGTGGTTGAAAGTGGTAGCTGGGCACCACCTAGTTCTTCTAGTCTCATAGCTGTATAGGCTGAGTATCGCACGATGTAGCAGTTAGTTGGACTAATTGTTTCCAGGCATCTTTGCTTTTCTTCATTCTTTTTTGCTCTGGATGAGGAGAGACCCATTGTTGCATTTAGATGGCTGCTTGCAAGCTTTTAGGATCCTAGTTGCTACTCATCAAACTAGGATGTGGAACAATGTTTTTGTGTAGCATGTTATGCCAATTAAACTTGATGTCACCTGTGACTATAGTCCCAAGCTCACACAGGTCCAACTACTCACTCCCTCTGGGTAGGTGGCTGTGCCCAAGAAGTGACTACAACCTTGTCACTTGTCAGCTCTACTATATACCTGGGAATTCTTAGAGAACATACCAGTACACTTGTAGAAACTTTGTCTGTCAACCCTATGCATGGTCTTGGGCACATTCTCCCGCTGCCTAGACATACCTAATAGTTCAGCCTGTCCACCCATCTGTCCACCCATATATCAATGTTTTCCTTCACTGACAACGCAGTACTGTATGTGTAAAAGGGTTCATCTTTGTTGTCTGTACCTCCCATGCACCTTTCTATGTCTTCCTCTTCCTCAATGCCACCATGTTGATCACTCACATTTGGTACACTGCCCTTCTCTTCACCCAAATAAATACTTATCTCTACCTATCTAGCAGTGTTCCCTCTCTGCCCTCCCACCCCTAGTCACCAACAAATAATGTTTTCTTCCATATATAAACCTTTCCTTGACTTTTTTCCATAACGGACTAATAACAATATTTGTCCTTCTATGATTGACTTATTTCACTTAGCATAATCATCCTCCAAGTTCATCCATGTTATGCAGTATTTTGCAGATTCCACATTATTCTTTAGGGTTGCATAATATTTCATTGTGTGTGTGTACCACAGTTAGGTTATCCATTTTTCTGTTGATGGGCATGTAGGTTGTTTCCATCTTTTTACTATTATAAATAGTGCTTCAGTGACCATGGGTGTACATACATCTGTTCTTGTCCAGGCTCTAACTTCTTTAGGGTATATACCTAGTATTGAGATTCCTGGGTCAAATGGAATTTCTAATTCCAACTTTTTCAGGAATCACCATACTGCTTTCCACAGTGGTTGTATCATTTTACAGTCTTACCAGTACTGTATGAGAGTCCCAATCTCTCCACATCCTTGCAACATTTGTTATTTTCTGTCTTGTTGAACTTCGCTACTAGTTCTGGGGTGAGATGGTACCTCATTGTTGTTTTTATTTGCATCTCTCTGATGGCTAATGATCATGAGCATTTCTTCATGTGTTTGTTGGCTGCCTGAATATCCTCTTTGGTGAAGTGTCTACTCATGTCTTCTGCCCATTTTTTAATTGGATTATTTGTCCTTTTGTTATTGAGGTGTTGGAGTTTTCTATACATTCTAGAGATAAGTCCCTTGTTAGATGTGTCATTGCTGAATATTTTTCCCCAATCTGTAGGTCCTCTTTTGACTCTTTTGGAGAAATCTTTGAAAGCACATAAAAATTTAATTTTTAGAAGGTCCCATTTATCTAGTTTATCTTCTGCTGTATGTGCATTTTGGATTATGCTTGATAGGCTGTTTATGCTATACATCAGAGCCCCTGAATTTGCCCCTACTTTTTTCCTTGAGGAACTTTATAGGTTTAGGTTTCACATTTAAGTCTTTGATCCATCTGGAGTTAGTTTTTGTCTATAGTGTGAGGTACATATCTTGTTTCATTTTTCTGCAAATGGATATCCAGTTTTGCCAGCACTATTTGTTAAACAGACATTCTCTTCCCCATTTAATGTATTTCAGCCCTTTGACAAAGATCAGCTGACCATACATCAATGGATCTGTTTCTGGATTCTCAATTCTATTCCACTGATCTGTATGCCTGTCAGTTTACTAGTAGCAGGCAGTTTTGGCTACTGTGGCTGTATAGTAGGTTTTGAGATCCAGGAGTGTGAGACCTCCTTGTTTGTTCTTCTTCTTCAATAGTGCTTTGCTTATCAGAGGTCTCTTTCCTTTCCATATAAAGTTAGTGATTGGTTTTTCCATATCCTTATAGAATGTTGATGGGATCTGGGTTGGATTGCATTGAATGTATAGATTGCTTTGGGTAGAATTGACATTTTCATCATGTTCAATCTTCCTGTCCACAAGCGTGGTATGTTCTTCTATTTATGTAGATTTCTTGTGGTTTCTTCAAGTAGTTTTTTGTAGTTTTCTTTATACAGGTCTTTTGTTTCCCTGGTAAGATTTATTCCCAAGTATTTTTATATTTTTGGTAGCTATTTTAAAGGGTATTGATTTTTTTCTTTCTCTTTCAACAATCTCCATGCTGGTGTAGAGGAATCCCATTGATTTTGGGATACTGATCTTGTACCCTGCCATGATGCTAAATCTCTCAATTAGTTCCAGTAGTTTTTTTTTACTGAGTCTCTTAGCTTAACTGCTTTCTTACCAATTTGGATGGCTTTGATTTCCCTCTCTTGCCTTATTGCCCTGGCTAGGATTTCCAATACAGTGTTGAACAGAAGTGGTGATAAAGGGCATCCTTGTCTGGTTCCTGTTCACAAAGGGAATGGTTTCAGTCTCTCTCCATTGAAAATAATGTTAGCTGATGGTTTTGCATATATGTCCTTTATTATGTTGAGGAATGTCCCTTCTTTTCCAATTTTGCTGAGAGTTCTTATCAGGAATGGGTGTTGGATTTTATCAATTGCCTTTTCTGCATCAATTGATATGGTCATGTGGTTCTTTTCCTTTATTTACATGGTGGATGGCACTGATTGTTTTTCTAATGTTGAACCATCCTTGAATATCTGATATGAACCCCACCTGGTCATAATGAGTTATTTTTTTGATACATTGTTGGAGTGTATTGGCTAGAATTTTGTTGAAGATTTTTGCATCTATATTCATGAGGAAATAGGTCTATAGTTTTCCTTTTTAGTAATGTCTTTGCCTGGTTTTGGTATCAGGATTATGCTTGCTTCATAAATGAATTTGGGAGGATTCCATCCTTTTCTATGTTTTGGAATAGTTTGAGTAGGATTGGTGTCATTTCTTCTCTGCATATTTAGTAGAATTCTCTAGTGAATCCATCTGGGTCAGGACTTTCTTTGTTGGTAATTTTTTTATGACCTTTTCAATTTCATCTTTTGTTATAGATCTGTTCAACTTTTCCACCTCAGTCTGTATTAGTTTAAGTAAGTAGTGTGTTTCTAGAAAACTGTCCATTTCTTCCAGATTTTCAAATTTGTTGGAGGACAGTTCTTCATAGTATCCTGATATTATCCTTTTTATTCCAGTTGGTTATGTTGTGATGCTGCCCATTTCATTTCTTATTCATGTTATTTGTATTGTCTTCCTTTTTCCCTTTGTTAAATTTTCCAGTGGTTTGTCAGTTTCGTCAATCTTTTCGAAAAAACTAACTTCTAATCTTGTTGATTTTTTTCTGTTGCCTTTCTATTTTCTGTTTCATTATTTCTGCTCAGATCTTTATTTCCTTTCTTCTGGTGACTGTAGGCTTTTCTTGCTTTTTTTTTTTTTTCCTAATTGTTGTAGATGTTGCTTTAAAGTGTTGATTTGGGCTCTTTCTTCTTTTTTTGAAGTGTGCATTTATTACTATAAATTAGCCTCTGATCACTGCTTTTGCTGTGTCCCAAAGATTTTGGTATGTTGTGTTTTCCTTCTCATTTGATTAAAAGAATTTTTTTATTCCATTTTTTATTTCTTCTATGACCCAGTTGTTCTTAAGGAGGGTGTTGTTCAGTTTCCATGTGTTTGCTCTTTTTCCATTCATCTTCCCATCACTGGTTTCTAATTTTATAGCATTATGATCTGAGAAGATGCTTTGCAGTATTTCAATGTTTTTAAATTTATTATGGCTTGTTTTACGGTCTATCATAG
>NW_006921919.1:1431832-1432463 GCF_000298275.1 Orycteropus afer afer
TTTATAGTTGTCCTCATTTGCCAATTGATGTCTCTGATTGTGGTTGCTATGTGCTTTTGAGTTGGACCTGACTCATAGAGACTCCTCCTTGAGTTTCTGAGGTGGTATCACTACAGAAGTAGATTGCCCAACCTTCCATCCGAGGAGTGGCTGGTGGCTTTGAACCACCAACCTTCTGGTTAGCAGTCAAGTGCCTTAGGCATTACACTACCAGAGCTCCTGTGTCTCTGGTTACCTGTTTACAGTCTTGTAAGTTTATATTACTTTGGATACTTCCAAAGCTGTGTTGGTTTCTGGTTTATGCCATTTTATGTATTAATGGTTGGTTGTTGTTTGCTATTATTGGTTTTCTGTTCAAAGGACTCCCTTTAGTATCTCTTATAAGGTTGGTCTGGTTTTAAATTTCCTTAATTTCTGCTTATCTGGGAGTCTCCTAACTTTACCATCATACTTGAGGGACAGTTTTGCTGGGTATATAATACTTGGTTGGAAATTTTTCTCTTTCAAGGTTATATATACCATCCCATTGCCTTCTCACCTGTATGGTTTCTGCTGAAAAAACACAGCTTAGTCTTATTGGTTGCTCTTTGTAGATAACATTTGGTTTTTCCTGTACTGCTTTCAGGATTCT
>NW_006921919.1:1433808-1440960 GCF_000298275.1 Orycteropus afer afer
GGAACCATGAGAAAGAAAAAAAAAAAAAAAAAAATAGGAACCAGGAACAGGGAAGAGACAAAAGGTGGAAAACTAAAAACCTGGGAAGGGAAGAAGAAATAATAATAATAATAAGGGTGAAAAAATAATAATTTCAAAACTGACAAAAACAAACTAAAAAGAAAAAAAAAATGGAAGGGCAGGGCAATGTACCTATGCTCCATCAGAGCACACAAACTGGGATGGAATTTCTGCCAGCCCAGAAAGTGGGTGAGAGTGAGGGATGGCCACACCTCCATTCACAAAGAGGGTGTGGGGATAAGAGTAACAAGGGGAATATCACACCTTTCCAGTCATTCATGTCCGGAATGTCCTTGTGTTCCCCTGCAAGTGGAGCCTACTCTTAGGTCCCTGGACTCTGAGAGAAAACACTGTCTCTTTAAATTTCCAAACTAGTCCAGTGGCTTGTAAACATTCAAAATGGCTGCACCCACCTTACAGCCAAAATCCATCACTCAGCCCATCTCCCTCATTACTGCTTCCCCTTTTATTCACCAGCCACCAGTTCAGTCCTCCATGCAGCCCCTGGCTAGCCAGGCCCATTTTTAGGTTAATTCTTAGTTCCTAACACCACTTGGCAATATCCAAGTTGTCAATGCCATCAGGATCACTGACAGATCGCAGCTCCATATGTCTCCTTTTTCAGTGTTTTCATGCAGGTTCTTCTACTAGCTGTAGTTTAGTCCACTTCTGTATCCTTCCTTTCAAAGCTCAGGGCTCCAGGATTATCTTCTGTATCTGTGTTAATGGTTTTCCCTTTTCTTTGTCGAAGGAGCTCTGGTGGCATAGTGCATAAGGCAATTGACTGCTAACCAGAAGGCTGGTGGTTCAAACCTACCAGCTGCTCCTCAGAAGAAAGGGTGGGTAATCTACTTCCGTAGTGACACTGGTCACTATGAATCAGATCCGACTCAATGGCAGTGGGAGTTAGGAGTTTCTTTGTTGAAGAAGGTCTGTGTAGTTTGTCTACCTATTCCCCCATCTTCAGTTGGCTTCTGTTTACATTTAAAAACAAAAGTAAAGAAGAAAGGAAATATATTTAAATAGTTTATACACACACACACACACATACACACACATACATGCAATATCTCTGAAAGGATATACACATACATACACAAAAAAAAAATGATATTGCTTCTTGGTAAAGAAACTATGTCACTGAAAGATTGAAGTGAAATTTGTTTTTTACTGTGTATCATCTTGAACTATTAGAATTTTATACAGTGTGATAGTACCCATCCAAAATAAATTTAAAAAGCAATGAGGCCTGAAGTAATGATGGTAGTAGATGTAGGACTAGAGAGATAACTTATCAAAAATGGATTATGGGAAAATTTATTTTTAAATGAAGAAGTCTGTGGAATCCCTAATACTAAATGATGTTGTACCATATTCCAGCATAGCATGAAGTAGAAGACTGTCGGTTTGTATGTTTTAAGCACAAAAAGAATTCAATACATCATGTGTTACAGCCATAGCCGTTGGAGGATATCATCCCACATTTACACATGAGGCACCTAAATTTCTGAAAGTTTATTGCCTCATCCAAGGTCACAAAAGTGAGTGCCATACTTTAAAAAAAAAAAAAAAAAAAGACTTCTATATGAAGCTTCCATTGGAATAGATATTTAGGAATATTCCCTCTGCAGTTACCCATTGTGTTAGACTGGGTTCTCTAGAGAAACAAAACCACTAAAGCTTATAGATAAAGAGAAAAAAAATTATCTTAAGAAAATGGCTCACAAACTTATAGAAGCTAGCAAGTCCAAAATTCTTGGATCAAATGTCAAGCTGGAGGCTTTTCCCGACTCTTGCAGCTGCAGGGTCTGAGGAGCTCAAGGTTGGAAGGCAGTATACTGGCTGTTGACTCCAACGAATGACAAATCCAAGATCTCCAGGCTGAATTGTGGATTGTTCACTCATGGACAGTTGTAGGCAGCACAACAGAATCCCAATTCACAGAAGAATGTCTCTTTTCCCAGGATGTCCATAAATATACTGGAAGCAGGCCACACCTCTAGGGAAACTCCCTTTCAATGGATTGGCTGACCAAAACATAATCATCCGATCCCATCATGGGAATAACCACATCACAACTGCTTAAACCACACAGAATTGTGGTCTAGCCAAGTTGACACACAGCTCCAACTAGCACAGTCCACCCCTTGTCAACTTGGCAGTTGTACACATCTTCTTAATCATATATAATCTCTAAATAAGGAAAATTATAGTCATATTTGTGCCTAACATGATATGCTAACACACATACAACCAAAATGCCTTAACCTTATTTACATTTCACAGTTCATAACAGAAGGAAATAAAAATATTTGATGCACATATACAATGAAGAAATATAACAATCACAGTCCTCAATTCTGCAACTGGTCACGTGGTTGTAGCTGATATTCAGAACTACTTTCTTCCACCACCCATTCTGTATTTCCCTTGCCCTCAGCAAGCACCTCAGCTAGTCATGGTTCTTTCCCTGGTAGGGTGAACCAAACCTTCATTCCTGAAGGGTCTGGGCCATTAGCAGTCATATCAGAATTGGGTTGCTGTAATTTTCCATTGACTTTAATCATAGGGCATGGCATATTCTTCTTTACCTCCATTATGTAATGTCAATCCAGTTTCCCCTTGGTAATCAGGATCTATCACACCAGATAGTACAGTAATGCCCTTCTTTGTCTGTTGATCCAGAGGCATGAGGAAGCCAAAATGGCTGGGTGGCATTCTTAATTTCCAATTCAATGCAATCTCCAAGTGGAGTGTTCCTCCCTTTGGGACTAAGATCTCCAAACCTGCAGAGCATAGGGTAACAGGGACAGGAAGCAAAAATTTTTTGAGTGGGACACTAGGGGTGATAGTGAGTTGTACCATTCCCACTTCCACCCTTTGGTTCCTGGACCCATGAATCTTGGCTATTGGAGAAACAGAACCATATGTTGGACACCGGTTTAGAGCATATACAACCTCCTGGAGAAGATTGTCCCAGCCCTTCAAGGTATTGCCACCTAGCTGGTGCCATAATTGTGTTCTCAGGAGGTCATTCCATCATTCTATCAGGCCAGCTGCTTCAGGATGATGGGAAACATGGTAATACCAGTGGATTCCATGAGCATAAGCCTATTGCTGCACTTTGTTTGCTGTGAAGTGAGTCCCTTGATCTGAAGCAATGCTGTGTGGGATACCATGATGGTGGATAAGTCATTCTGTAAGTCCACAGATGGTAACTTTGGCAGAAGTATTGCATGCAGGGAAGGCAAATCCATATCCAGAATAAGTATCTATTCCAGTAAGAACAAAATGCTGTCCTTTCCATGATGGAAGTGGTCCAATGTAATCAACCTGCCACCACGTTGCTGGCTGATCACCCCAAGGAATGGTTCCATATCGTGGACTCAGTTTTGGTCTCTGCTGCTGGCAGATTGGGCACTCAGCAGTGGCAGTAGCCAAATAAGCCTGGGTAAGTGGGAGTCCATATTGCTGAGCCCATGCATAACCTCCATCCCTGCCACAATGGCACTTTGTTCATGAGCCCACTGAGCAATGACAGGAGTAGCTGATATAATATAATGGACCAGTGTGATGTCTTGTGGAAGGGAAAGGCGATCAAGATCCCTATGGACTAAATTATGACATAGTGCCAGGGAGTTAATATACCCCTGAGGAAGGACTGTAAAAGTATACTGTTGGCCTTGCCAGCTGAAGGCAAACTGCTTCTGATGGTCCTTTGAAATTGGTATTGAGAAAAAGGCATTGGCTTGGTCAATAGCTGCATACCAAGTACCAGGAGATGTACTAATTTGCTCAAGCAATGAAACCACATGAGGAACAGCAGCTGCAATTGGAATCACCACCACTTGATTAAGTTCATGATAATCTACTGTCATTCTCCAAGATCCATCTGTTTTCTGCACAGGCGAAATAGGTGAATTAAATGGGGATGTGGTGGGAATAACCACCCTTGCATCCTTCAAGTCCTGGATGGTGGCAGTAATCCCTACAGCCCCTCCTGGGATGCGGTATTGCTTTTGATTTACTATTTTTGTAGGGAGAGGCAGTTTTAATGGCTTCCACTTGGCTTTTCCTACCATAATAGCCCTTACTCCACATGTCAGGGACCCAATGTGGGAATTCTGCCAATTGCTCAGTGTATCTATTCCAATTATGCATTCTGGAACTGGGGAAATCACTACAGGATGGGTTTGGGGACCCACTGAACCCACTGTGAGACACACCTTAGCTAAGACTCCATCAATAACTTGACCTCCATATGCCCCCACTCTGACTGGTGGGCCACAATGATGCTTCTCCTGGAATTAGTGTCAGTTCGGAGCCAGTGCCCAGTAATCTCCAAAAAGTCTGATTATTTCCTTTTCCCCAATGAACAGTCACTCTCATAAAAGGCCTCAGATCCCTTGGGGGAAGGCTGGGAGAAAGACTGACATTATAGATTTTTGGCAATGTAGTGGGGTCCTTCCTCAAAGGGGCCCAGCCTCCCCTTCATTCAAGGGGTTGTGGGTCTACAAACTGACTCAAGTCTGGGGATTGATTGAGGGGCCATGACTCTGTATTCTGACAATTTGATCTAGGTTGCTGTTCATGTAACATAGAATTCTTCTGTCTGTACAAATCAAGTAAATATTTAGTAGGTTTGCCATGTATTTCACTACTAGGAATACCATGTGCAAGTAGCCAATGCCATAATTCCACACAAGTCACACTATTCTGATTACCATTCCAACTATGCTGTCCATTATGGTAACCATGTCCACCTTGTCTTTGTTGATTAACTGCTGCCACTTGGCCCCTACTACCACAGGATCCAATCAGCCCCATAGTAGTTAAGTGTCTTAGTTCAATTAATGCAGTTCCCACTGTCAAATCAGGTTTACATAAAATAACAATCATAGCAGTCTTCAAGGATGCTGGAGCTCCCTTCACAAAATTATTCCTCATTGTACTGGTGAAAGGCATGTCTTCTGGACTCTCCATTTATGGCTCTCGGGGTCTAATCTGATAAATCCATTCTAATAGGCCAATTTCCCTAAGCCTCTGGATACCTTCTTCTACAATATACCAAGGCAGTTCTGGTACTTCAGCTTGACTTAAGGTAGCCCACCACATAATCCATGCTTCAGTATGGCAACTAAATAAACTATTAGATCCTTTCCTAACCTCTCGAGCTGAAACATTGAATGAAGAATCTGTACTTCTTGTTGTTGTTGTTGTGAGGTGCCATCGAGTCGTTTCCGACTCATAGTGACCCAATGCACAGCAGAGCGCAACGCTGCCCAATCCCACGCCAGCTCTATGATCCCTGCTATACTTGAGCCCATCATCGCAGCCACCATGTCAATCCAGCTCGTTGAAGGCCTTCCCTTCTTTTGTTGACCCTCCACCCTACCAAGCATGACATCTTTCTCCAGGCAATGGTCCCTTCTGACAACATGATCAAAGTAGGTGAGACGAAGTCTGGCCATTCTCGCTTGCAAGGAGCATTTCGGATGCACTTCCTCAAGGACAGATCTAAAATCTATACTTAGTGGGCCTAAATCAATAGACTGATCCAATCTTACATTCCTTGCACCATTATCCCACACCCTCAGTAGCCACTCCCATATATATTCTCCAGGTTTCTATCTGTAAGTGTTAGCAAAATCAAGTAGGTCTTTTCAGGTGTAGTGTATCACCTCCTCAGTCACACTTTCTATTTCACCTTTTGAGGCTCGCTTGGACTTAACTTTAGTTATAGGTCTAGCAGCAACAATGGATGGTTGGGGCAGTTCCTGAGAACATTCAACAATGTCTTCCATGGTATCTACCTCAGGCAATGACCCAGCAGGAACAGCTGGGTTAATCCCATCAATGGAGGTGGAAAGGATGATGGTTTTATAGTAATCCCTTCACATTGGAGGGATTCAACAGAATTTACAGGCTCCATATCCTCACCTTAATGATTATCTGTCCATATGTCCCCATTTCAAGTTTCAAGATCCCATTTTTTCCCAATCAATGCCCTCATTTTAACTTCAGACACCATTCTGAGTTGGCAATTTAATTGGCATTGTAATTCAGCCACCCTTACAATAAGACTCTGGGTTAGGTTTTCAGCAATATCAGCTCTGTTACTAGAAGAAATAAGGCATTCTTTCAGAGCACAACTGGAAACACAGGTTTTTTATGCAGTGCTTTACCTGAGACTCAGCAGCTCTGAGATCATCTCACTCTTTCATCACTTTGTCTAGCATAAGTAGGACCAACCAAGCAGCTTCTTTATGCTCCTCAGGCTGACAAAATTGCAGAAAAGTATGAAATGTGCAATTACCCAGAGCCTCACTTCTCACAAGTACTTGATCTATCGGTAGTGCTATTTTGCATATTAATGTTGCCACCTCATGCCTCAGATTAGCAGGGCCCTCTTTACTAACAGAGGCAGGGTCACTAGTGTCTTTACAATTAATCAAATTGGAGAATCAATTTAGGAAACCCATCCTTATGATGTTGTCTCTCTAGAACCACTCCCGGTACCAAATGTGTTAGACTGTGTTCTCTAGAGAAACAAAACCAGTAAAGCTTATACATATGTATATAGAGAGAAATTTATCTTAGGGAAATGGCTCACACACTTATAGAAGCTGGCAAAAGTCGAAAGTTCTTGGATCAAACACCAAGCTGGAGGCTTTTCCCGACTCTTGCAGCTGCAGGGGCTGAGGAGCTCAAGGTTGGCAGGCAGTATACTGGCTGTTGACTCCAACAAATAACGAATCCAAGATCTTCAGGCCAAATGGTGGATTGTTCACTCATGGACAGGTGTAAGCAGCACAACAGAATCCCGATCCACAGAAGAATGTCTCTTTTCCCAGGATGTCCATAAATATACTGGAAGCAGGCCACACCTCTAGGGAAACTCCCTTTCAACGGATTGGCTGCCCAAAACATAATCATCTGATCCCATCATGAGAATAACCACATCACAACTGCTTAAACCACACAGAATTGTGGTCTAGCCAAATTGACACACAGCTCCAACTATCACACCCATCTACCCTCCCTAATATGAGTTTTTTAATTCAGAGGTCACTATTCTCTAGACATTGGTGT
>NW_006921919.1:1442165-1448446 GCF_000298275.1 Orycteropus afer afer
TTGAGTTTCTGCACTAAATTAAAACAAACAAACAAAAAAAAAAACCCACTGCCATCAAGTCAATTCCAACTCATAATAGCAGCCCCCATTGGGTTTCCAAGGCTGTAAATCTTTACAGAAGTAGATTGCCTCGTCTTTCTGCCACAGAGCAGCTGGTGGGCTTGAACTAGTGATTTTCTGGTTAACAACCAAATACCTTATCCGCTATAACACCAGAACTCCTTGGGATTCCCAGAATATTTCAGTATTTCACAGACCACTTTATTAGAAGCATTATTTTTAAAAAATAAATAAAAAGAAAATGTTAAATACTTTTGAATATTTAGAAACTAAATATTTAGAAACCTAGCTTTTTTGGATGTTGATTTCTCCGCCTTCTAAGCAAATGGAATTAATTGAAACCTCCTGATCAAGCTGATTATTGTGATCATCTGAATTTAATTCATTCACATATGAGCCAAGATCAGATTTTCATATAAGTCTATTTTCTTGAAGCATTTTTTTTCAATTCTGCCAGGTTTTTTAGGTTGCATTAAACACATGTAGAGATGTCTAATTTAATTTATTTTCTAAATCTGTGTTATACTTGTGGAAGCAGTGCTTTAAAAATGTTTTCTGCTAGAAAACAAAGATTTTTCCTTGAAAAATTGAATCTAACCTTTGTGCTACATGGCTGCTTAAAAAAGAGTTTCTCTTAATCATTTTGAAATCTGTGATAAGCTATAACTATATTCATTATTCTGTCACTTTGTGAGTCTAATGGAGCAAGAAAAGCTGTTGTCTGGTCTCTTAATAACTGCAACTGGGTCTTTCAGAGTAGTGCAGAGACAAGATCAGAACAGCACGTGCAAGGTGTACAATGCAAAATTAATTGAAAATTGGTGGTCTGAGAGATGAAGACACTCTTATGGCATGTAAACATTTGTTCAACAGCTAAAGTAATGGCAATGCATTAAACCAACAGTATTACTTCTGGCATCTAGCAGAAATGTTAATTGATCATCAATCATTAGCTTGTAATGAAAGGACTGAACTTGCAGTTCTGATTGTACAGCTAGAAAAATTGAGTGAGAGACGTAAATGTGATAGAAAAGACAAACTGCTCCAAGCTAAATTGCTTTAAATTACATTGACCTCATCACTGTACTTTTGAAACCTGCCCCTATTGAGAGCAATTGATTTACCCTTCCAGCTTTCCATTAAAGCCCACCAGATTCCCAAAATCAAAATGTTAAGAGCCCTTTGCCAAATTATTCTGCAACTGAGCTTTCCTTGGAGATCCTTAAATGATGACTAAAGCAGAAGCAAGGTAGAAAAACAGTATACAGGAAATTTAAACCTTAGAAATTAAAGTGATATATTTTCCTCCCATTGGAGAAGGTGATAAAATTAATGGAAGTAATATTTAGAATAAAACAGTCATAATAGCACAAAAATATGAACAATAGTAGACACCAAAGTGAGATATAAGAGGGACCACCATGCTGAAATTTCACTGTCTCACTCAACATCCAGGATTAAAAGGTCAAGTTTCTGGAAATTAAGGAGAATTTGTGAGAAGATACTTAGAAAGAGTTGTGCTGTGCAATAAGTGTGAGCCCTACTTCCCCTTGACCCATAGAAGAACAGAGAAGAAAATGCCTGCCATCCCATTCAGCTCTGCAGTGATGATTGTCAGTGGAACCATCAGAGAGGTTGATATGTGTTTTCTGCAGGCGAGGGCATGGTAGGCTGGGGTCAGACTCATGACTAATAAAACTAAAGCATGAGAGAGATTGGCTAACACATTCTTTATCAGAAGGAGACAGGGATACATTTGGGAAGGAAGTGCCCTCTTTTCATATGGCAGGCAAAGGCTCCTAAATCCCAGGGACCCGGTGTGATAGTTGGAGCTATGTGTCAACTTGGCTGGACCACAATTCTGTGTGGTTTAAGCTGTTGTGATTATAATAATAATGGGGATGGGGTCCTTAGGATCCTAACTCTCTACGTATACATCTGGGTTTCTGCACAAAATTAAACCAAAAAAAAAAAAAGCCCACTGCCATCAAGTTGATTTCAACTCATAGTAGCATCCCCCATGGAGTTTTCAAGGCTGTAAATCTTTACAAAAGTAGATTGCTTCATCTTTCTACCACAGAGCAGCTGGTGGGCTTGAACTGTTTATTACCATGATGGGATCAGATGATTATGTTTTGAGCAGCCAATCAGTTGAAAGGGAGTTTCCCTGGGGGTGTGGCCTGCTTCCAGTATATTTATGGACATCCTAGGAAAACAGACATTCTTCTATGAATCAGAATTCTGTTGTGCTGCCTAAAACTGTCCATGAGTGAACAATCCACCATTCAGCCTGGAGATCTTGGATTCGTCATTCGTTGGAGTCAACAGCCAGTCTACTGCCTGCCAACCTTGAGCTCCTCAGCCCCTGCAGGTGCATGAATCAGGAAAAGCCTCCAGCTTGATGTTTGATCCAAGAATTTTGGACTTGCCAGCTTCTATAAGTGTGTGAGGCATTTCCCTAAGACAAATTTCTCTATATATACATATATATAAGCTTTACTGGTTTTGTTTCTCTAGAGAACCCAGTCTAACACACCAGGTGTGAAATTCTTCAGTAGTAGTTCTTTAAAAAGGGATCCTGCCAAAGAGGGCTCCTGACAAAGGAGTAGAAGATGCACTGACCTAGGAAACAAAATGCATTCGTGGGGCCCTGAGGAGGTATCTCCAAGAACTCACCTATGACGGAGTCAGCTTTGAACATGAGTCATCTTACCATCAGTCAAAGAAGTCCCTGCCGCCCTTTGCTTCCTTCTTCCTCATGTCCCAACACTAAGGGATCAGAAGCCTCATCTCCTAGTGTCATCAGAGCATGTGGAAGAGTAAAATCACCCAGGAGAAAAGGGTCTCAGACTGAAGGTTTTCTTCTGCGTTAGGCCCCAGCTGGAGGAGAAGAGAAGATTTAATATTTCAACAAGTTTGACATTTTTATTAGTATTTTATTAGTATTTAGGACCAGAGGATATAAACTACTCAATCAAGACAATGTTAGCAACCAAAAGTTATATTAGATCATACTGTTACCTAAGATACCAGAGAGATCAAATCATCTGTCTTAGCTAAGGATAGGAGAACCCACCCACACTGAATAGATTTTAAAGCAATAGTGATTATATCCCATGAATCCTAAATGTTTAATGCATAAGTTACATAATTATTTTTAAGAGTCTGGTTATTCCTTGATACAAATAATTGTATTTGGAGTTTGTGTGATGACCTGGTGAAGAAACATGACATAAAGTGAATTGTTTTTATTGCTTTTTACAAATAGAGGCATCTAGAGTCTGCAATTAAGAGTAACCCTACCCTCTGCCATCGAGTCAAATCCAACTCATAGGGACCCCTCCTTGGGTTTCTGAGACAGTATCACTATGGAAGTAGATTGCCCAACCTTCCTTCTGAGGAGTGGCTGATGGGTTTGTACCGCCAGCCTTCTGGTTAGCAGTTACATGCCTTAGGCACTATGCCACCAGAGCTCCCACAATTAAGAGGAGATAAAATAAATCATTACATAATATCTGGTAATTATCAAACAACATAGGACTGAGAGTGTACATTGATCATTTATAATAAACCTCTGCAGGTTCAAATCCATCCTCATTTAAAAAAAAAAAAAAATGCTCGGAATGTCTGATTTCTTTGCCTACACATGAGGCAAGAATCAAAAAGAACTCCAGAGTAAACTCACATGCTTTCTTTAGAATAGGCCAAATAATATAACAGGTTAGCGCTGGAAACAAAAATTTCAAGATAAGTCTAAATAGCATATTGTACCCAATTAAATTATTTCCTACATCTTTTTCAAGTAATATGTATTTCTTGGATGCTTACCAGTTATCAGACACCATATCAAACTCTTAACGTGAATTTTCATATTGAATCATCACAAGTAGTTCATCTGTATAAAACTGTTTCCCACTTCACAATCTGATGAAAGATAAACCATGTTTCTGTATGTCTTATAACTCTCCTCATTCACATTTGGCTTTTTCTCACCTGTAGCTTGTTATCGATTCAAAGCTAAATAATCAAAGCCAGCATGACTTCCAAATGGTGCTTCCCACCCAGGCTGAATCAAAAGAAAAGCAGTGACTTGAAATGAAGAGGGTGGTTTTCCTCTGATCACCACTATAAACTGTCATCATTCAGCAACCCAGTAGACTGCTTCTTCCTTTGTGTTTTGTTCCTATTCATGTCCTTGGTGAAAAGGAATAAAGCCAAGGGAAATGGGCCACAGTGCTGAATCTAAGCCAGGTGGCACATAAGTACCAATTTTAAATATACATTCTTTTTGGCCCATTAATTCTACCCACTTGTAAAAAATTTTCCTAGGGATATAGTTAAAGATAACAAACCAAAAATTATCAACAATGATGTCCAATCCAGTGCTGTTTACAACAGTAAACAGTAAAAAGGGTTTTTTTTAAAAAAAAAAAAAGCTTAAAGGACCTACAGTAGAAAGTTTATTAAATTATGATGATTAATAAGATTACTATAAAAAGGGGAAGACCCTCAACAAGACGGAATGACACAGTGGCTGCAACAATGGGCTCAGGTATAGCAAGAATTGTGAGGATGGTGCATAACCAGGCAGTGTTTCATTCTATTGTATATAGGTTTGCTATGAGTAGGAGCTGACTCGGTGACACCTAAAAACACTATATAGTAATTAAAATATGTGTGTATTTTAGAAGCACTTTAATGATGTAGTAAAATGTTAAAGCTATATTGCTAAACAAGCATTATGGACCAAGTTATAACATATAAAACATTGAAAGAATGTTAGTAGGTGCTCTTTGGGTGGTTATTTGGAAGAATTTTTGTGTTCACCTCTTTTTTTTTTTTAGTTTTCTAAGTATTTTACATTGAACATGCAATTGTCAACAGCAGAATGACTACCCATAAGGAGGTAAACTTCAGTGTGACCCAGAAAGCACTTTACAGGAGCTGTGGTGGTGTAGCAGTTAAGGTTTTTGGCTGATAACCAAATGGTCAGTGATTTGAACCCACCAGTCACTCTATGGAAGAAAGATGTGTCACTCTGCTTCTATAAAGATTTACAGCCTTGGAAACCCCTAGGGATTGCTATGGGTCAGAATCCCTCGATAGCAGTGAGTTTTTTGCTTAGGCAATTAAATTTAAAAAAAAAATTTATTTAATAATCCATGCAAAAAGAATATTAAGATACGGTCCTTGCTCTTGGGGAGCTCATAGGTTAGCAAGATGAACAGTTGTTGAAAGAAAGCATAAGGTACAACAGAGATATGAAAGTGAGTGTAACCCCCTTTACCTGGGAAAGTCATGGAAGATAACACCTGAGCTGTGCTTAAACAGTATTTATGGTATATCGGAGTTTAGAACATGGATAAAGAGACAGAAGGTATTCCGGGTAGAAGAAACAACATGTATAAATGCATGGAGGCACCTGATGGAATGGAAGGTGAAAGAAGACAAATCAAAAGATATGAAGATGAGGAAAAAGGCAAGGCTAGATCCTAATGGGCTCTTGAAGCATTAAGGGTACACACATTAGAGTTGCACTGTCCAGTATGGTACCCACCAGCCACAGTGGCTGTTTAATACTGGAACTGTGGCTACTCCAAAGACTAAATTTCAAAGGCTTAGTATTTTAAAAAGTGCAAAATATGTCATTAATAATTTTTGTATTAATTGTATGTTGAATTTATATTTTGAATATATTAAATACCCAAAAAACAAATCTATTGCTAAGCTGATTCCAAGTCATGGTGAGCCCATGTCTAATAGAGTAGAACTGAGCTCCATAGGATTTTCTTGGATGTCATCCTTATAGAAACAGATTGCCAGAACTTTCTTTCTTGATGCCTCTGGGTGGGGTACAAACCACCAACCTTTTGGTTAGTAATTGAGAACTGTTTGCACTACCCAGGGACTTTATAATGCGAGCCACATAGCTAATTAAAAATTTTAGTTGCCACATTACTAAAGATTGTTGTTGTTGTTGTTGTTAGGTGCCATCAAGTTGTCTCCAACTCATGGCGACCTCATGTACAGCAGAATGAAACACTGCCCAGTCCTCTACCAGCCCCACAATCATTGCTATACCTGAGCCCATTGTTAGCAGCCACTGTGTCAATCCATCTCACTGAGGGCCTTCCCCTTTTTCATTGTCCCTCCACTTTACCAAGCCTGATATCCTTCTCCAAGGAATGGTCCCTTCTTAAAACATGACCAAAGTAGGTGAG
>NW_006921919.1:1451341-1459852 GCF_000298275.1 Orycteropus afer afer
CCAGTGATAATCAGCACATCTTGATTTCATGTTCAGTCAATTTCAGACTGCAGAAGTTGGTAAAAATCTTCAATTTCCTCATCTTTGGCTTTGGTGGTTGGTGTGTAAATTTGAAAAATACTAGTAACTGGTTTTAACTGGTTTTCCTTGTAGGCATATGGATATTTTCTATCACTGACAGCATTGTATGTCAGGATACATACTGAAACACTCTTTGTGACAATGAATGCCATGCCATTCCTCTTCAATTTGTCATTTCCAGCAAAATAGATCATATGGTTATCTGATTCAAAAAGGCCAAAACCAGTCCATTTCAGCTCACTATATCTAAGATATCAATCTTTATATGTTCCATTTCATTTTTGACAACTTCCAGTTTTCCTAAATTCATACTTTGTACATTCCATGTTCTGATTATCAATGGATATTAGCAGCTGTTTCTTCTTATATTGAGTCATGCCACTTCAGCAAATGGAGGCCCCAAAAGCTCGACTTTATTCATATCATTAAGGTAAGCTCTACTCTGATGAGGCAGCACTTTCCCAGTGATATTTTGAGTGCCTTCTGACCTGACAGGCTCATCTTCCAGCACTGTATCAGACAATGTTTCAGGGCTATTCATAAAATTTTCCAGTAATATATCACACACTGTTTCACCACTATTCATAAGGTTTTCACTGGTGATTGTTCCTGTGTTTTTCACTGGTGAAGTGGATGGCCTCTTTCTTCTTCCGAGTCTGTCTCTGTCTAGAAGCTCTATCAAAACTGGTCCACCATGGGCATCCCTGCTGGCACAGACTCCAGCCTCACAGGAACATGTAAGCCACCACAGTATGACAAACCGACAGACAAGTCCATCTCCCTTATCTGTTCCAACAGCTCCATTCACTTCCTGGGCTTCCCCGACCTGTTCCTGCCACCCCCGTCTGCCGCTGCTCTCTGCTGCCTGGGGGCTGTGGGATCCAAGACTTATAGCCTTGGATGCTCTGTGGAGCCATTCTACTCTTACTAAAGATAGAAAGAAACAATTAATTTTAATATTTTATTTAACATAATGCGTATAATTTAAATATATTAAAATTGTTTTTATTTTTAGTAATGTGGCTACTAAAAATTTTAAATTATATATGTGGCTCTCGTTATATATCTATTGGACAGCACAACTCTAGAGGATAGATTAGAGAAGGACAATTCTGGAAGGAGGAAGACCAGTTAGAAGGCTTTTAAAAAGTCCAGGTAAGATATAATGAGGCACTGAATTAAGAAAATACAAATAAGAGTTGAGAGAAGGAAATTGATTTGAATCAAAAAGTGGCTTTATTGACAAAACTAGGAGGTCAATTGAATAAGAGATGAGGTGCTGGTAAGAGACTGAAATACCCTCAAGTTTTTGAATTGATGATGATGTGAATAGTAGTAACTTTAGGCAAAATTGAGAAGAAAGAAAGAAGACCAGATCTGGGTGTGAAGATTGATTCATTCAAATAATTATTTACTGAGCTATCAACTACTTATTATCTAACTTTTTAGGTCCTAGGCATCCAAAAATGATGAAACAAATGAGATCTTTAATCTTCTAGAATTTACTTACACTCTAGTGTAGCCATGTTTAACGTGCAATGGCTATGAGGCATTCACGTGGAAATGTCAACTAGACACATATATGCATGTGTAATATTGAGGAGAAGCATAGGGACTGTAGAGACTTGGAAATCAAAAGTGAAATTATGTGTGTAGAGAAGGCTGTATAAGGACAGTATGTAAAGAACAAAATCCTGAAAAACACCTATCTAAGGAAAAGTTGGAGGAAAAAGGACTCAGCAAAGAAGATGCATGGAGGAACATCAGAGAAAACAATTTCAAGAATGTCTGAGAAGGAGAAAAATTTTAGTATGGTCAGTGGTGTCCAATAGAGCATATTGATAAGGTAAAATAAGGACGACCAAGGATCCATTGGATTAAGTAGTTAGGAGCCTGTTGCTCACCTTTGTCAAGGCAGTTTCAGGCGAGTGGTAGGGACAAAGCCAGATGACAGAAGACTGAAAAGAGAAAGGAGATGAAGAGTAGAGATAGCACTTGTCCACTGCTCCTGTGAAGAACATGACTGGGATGGACAGTGGCTAGAAAAGAGAAAAGCTGAAGGGAGAGCTTGAGATGAGACTTGAGCGTGTTTTCAGGTTTTAGGGAAGGGCCAGTGGGGAGGATTGAAAATAGACGACAACAAAGGTGTAAGTGTTGGAATAACATCTCATGGGGGTTGAAAGCAGATGGGATGGAAAGCACTGGGAGATATATTAGCCTTGAATAAAAAATGGGACACTTTTGTGTTGTAATTTGTCGAGAGGGATTTGAAAAAGAAAAATGTGTATGGTCAGGGTTAGAAAGTTGAAAGAGTTCCTGTCTGAGGACTATTATTATTATTCTCTGTTAATTAGTGAATAATTATCTAGGGAGATTGGGAAGATTGGATATTGAGCAAGAGGCCTCAGAAGAGAGATGAAAGTTTGAAATAGCTACTGAAGGGAACTGAAGAGCAAGTTGACAAAGGATGAATAAAGAGAATGTCCAAAAGCATTAAGGATTCCACTGAGATTGTTTATCATATGCTTATGTGACAAGAATAGCTCCCCTTGTGTTGTTTTTCTCTAGCTGTGCTGAGCAATGCATATGTGGTAGTGTAGTAATAAAATGACAAAATTGATTCAAAGGCTTGGATTTCCACTGAAAGCAGAAAAATTATTTAGGAATAATCTGGATGATGGAGAGAAATTCAAATAGTTGGTCAGAATCCTGCCTAACAGAGGAAAAAAGAATATTGATAGATGGAG
Organism: Orycteropus afer afer; assembly: GCF_000298275.1. NCBI lineage: Eukaryota > Metazoa > Chordata > Mammalia > Tubulidentata > Orycteropodidae > Orycteropus > Orycteropus afer. The sequence goes on from NW_006921919.1 coordinate 1,454,170, forward strand.
AAACAGTGAGAGGGTCAAGAAATGGAGGTTTAGATAAGACTGATAAATTACTGGAAGAAAGCTATAAATGAGAAATAATATTTCCTCAAAATTAGTAATGTTAAATCAATAATAAATAGCAATCATTTATTAAGTAGTACTATGGGGCAGGCAGTTCTTTTAAATGTTTTATTCCTCAGAACAACCTGTAAAGCAGTTATTCTTAATATACTCTTTTTTTTTCTTTTAGATAAATAAATTTAAGTACTGAGAGTTTATATAAGTTGTTAAGATCACAGAGCAAGTAGGTGGCAGAGCCCACTTTCATAATCACTGTGCAGACCAAACCAAAAAACCAGATTCACTGCCATCCATAGCGGACCCCTCCAGAGTTTACAAAGGAATGAGGTTTCAGAGTAAATGGGGAAGACAGCAGTAAGAAAGTAAGTGGAAACTGGGAAGACCGAGTTCAAGGAGAAGAATGCAGAACAAACAGGGATAAAGTTAAAGGAGACTAGAATAAATTATTGAGGACAATGAGAATGGTGCTAAAGTATTATCAGAATGAATAGCACAGGGTGGTGGGGGCAAAGGAGAACTGACGCTAAATATCCCAAATTTACAAATAAAATTATAGGTGCCAGCTCTAGTCACATAAAAGTATTTTTAAACATTTAAAAAAAAAAAAAAATGTTGCCATGGCATAGAATGGATTCCAATTCATAGTGACCTCATGTTCAGAGTGGAACTATGCAATGGCTGATTTTTGGAAATTAAACACCAAGCCTTTATTCTAAGTTGCCTCTGGATGGGTTCAAACTAGCAACCTTTTGGTTAGTAGTTGGGCACTTAACTGCACCACACAGGGACTCTTTAAGCCACATACTATATATCATCATTCAGAGAATAAAGTTAAAAAGGGCCCCTGCCTGTCCCCAAGGAACTTAAAATCTAGAGATGACTGAAGTTAGGACCAAAACAGCAAACCGGTGTAAGAAAATACCAGAAATATAAAACTACAATGCTTTGGAGCTCAATTTTTTTTAAAAAAGATTACATTAGCTAGAGAGATTTGAAAACATGGAGGTAATGTTCTGTATACACAGGATTTAGATAAGCAGAAAAGTGAGGCAGTGTATTCTATAGAGAAGAAACTGCGTAAACCAAGACAACATGGGGAAGTGTAGGGAAAGTTAGGGAGCAGCATGTTTGGAAAGGTAACCTGGTGTTGGTTGTAACTTACGACAGTATCCTAAATTTATATTATATATATTTCAGAAACAATGAGGAACTATAAAAAGGTTTGAAGCAGGAAATTTTAGAATAAAAAGTGCAGGCCCAAAGCATCATTAGAATAGCCTTTCTGCTCAGATTTTTTTCTTGTGTTCTAGAGTGAAACACACTCATTTGATGAACTGCAATCTTGACAGTGATGGAACTCATATAAATTTTAAGATGATAAAAATGAAATGTCTAGAATTTGGTCACTGTTTCATAAACATAACTGGCTTCCTTTATTTTCATTCCTAAAGAGTATTTCTAGTCTGAAGATCTAAGTCAAGGAAGAGGAACAGGAAGCAAATCACAATGTGCTGTTCTCTACCACACGTACTTTTAAAACTAGGGAAATAAAGTACAAGTGAAAGGCAGCCTTTTAAATAGAGAAGTTAAAATATAGTCTTAGAGGTACATGGGGAACTGGAGAAAGATTATGCTTTGATGAAAATACAGGACTGAAAGGAAATTAGGAGCCAATTGTCAACATCTATATGAACCACAGGAGCTCCGGTGGCATAGTGCCTAAGGCATTTGACTGCTAACCAGAAGGTTGGTGGTTTACATCCACCAGCCATCCTTGGAAGGAGGAGGAAGACTGGGCAATATACTTCTGTAGAGATGCCACCTTGGAAACCTGAGGAGGGGTCGCTATGAGTGGGAACCAACTTGATGGCAGTGAGTTTGGGTTTTGTTTTATTTTGTTTTGTTTTGTTTTTATATGAACCATGTAGCATTGATGGTCCAGTGCTAGATTTGTCACCTTCCATGAAGGAAACCTGGATTCAATTCTTGGCCAATACCCCTCATGTGCTTTGATGCAAGCATCTCATGGCAGTGAAGTCTGAGTGCTATGATGTTAACCAGGTTTCAGCAGAGCATCTACACTAAGACAGAGTAGGAAGAAAGACCAGGCCATGTACTTCCAAAAATCAACCAATGAAATCCTCATGGATCACAATCATCTGATCTTCAACTAGTCATGGGGACAGTGCAGGACTGGCAGTGTTTTGTTCTGTTGTACATGAGGTCATCATGAATCTAGGCCTACTTGATGACAACTAACAATGATATATAAACCATGGTTCTTTTTTTAGCATCTTCTCTGTGCATCTCCACACATCTGTCACCTATAGTTCAAAGGTTTTATTCATCAGAACAACCTGTAGTTATTCTTAATACTTTTTCTTTTAGATAAATAAATTTAAGTACTGAGAGTTTATATAAGTTGTTAAGATCACAGAGCCAGTAGGTGGCAGAGCCCACTTTCATAATCACTGTGCAGGCCAAACCAGAAAACCAAACTCACTGCCATCCATAGTGGACCCCTCCAGAGTTTATTTACAAAGGAATGAAGTTTCACAGTAAATGGGAAAGAGAGCAGTAAGAAAGTAAGTGGAAACTGGGAAGATAGAAGAAGGAATGGCCAAGGGCACTCACCCAGTTTTTTTTTTTTGTATTGCTTTGTCTTTGCTAGGGACAGCTCTAAGACTCCAATCCAACCCTGTTTAGCATTGAGATCAAAAGAGATTGGACATTTTTATCTGTCAGTTAGTCATACTGTGGGGACTTGAGTGTTGCTCTGATGCTGGAAGCTATCCCACTGGCATTTCAAATACCAGCAGGGACACCCATGATGGACAGTTTTCAGTGAAGCTTGCAGACTAAGACAGACCAGAAAGGAGAACCTGCCAATCTACTTCTGAAAAAAAAAATGGCCAGTGAAAACCTTATGAATAACAGTGGAGCATTATCTGATACAGTGCTGGAAGATGAAACCCTCAGGTTAGAAGGTACTCAAAATATGACTGGAAAAGAGCTGCCTCCTCAAAGAAGAGTCAACCTTAATGATGTAGATGCAGTAAATCGTCAGGACCATTATTTGCTGATGTGGAAAATTCAAAATGAGAAGAAAAACCTGCAAATGTCTGTTAATAGTCAGAATATGGAATGTAGAAGTGTGAAACTAGGAAAATGTGAAGTCATCAAAAATGAAATGCAACACTTGAAGACAGATATCCTAGGCATTGTTGTTGTTGTTGCTACATGCCGTTAAGTCGGACCTGACTCATAGCGACCCTTCCTTGGGTTCCCGAGGCAGTATCACTACAGAAGTAGATGCCCAACCTTCATTTCGAGGAGTGGCTGGTGGGTTTGAACCACCAGCCTTCTGGTTAGTAGTTAAGTACCTTAGGCACTACACTACCAGAGCTCCTATCCTAGGCATTAGTGAGCTAAAATGGACTGATATTGGCAATTTTGAATCAGACAATCATATGGGCTGAAAAATCAAAGAGAAATGGTGGTGTAATTATTGTCAAAAAGAACATTTCAAGATCGATCCTGAAGTACAGTACTGTTAGTAATAGTTTAATATCTGTAAGGCTACAAAGAAGACCAGTTAATATTACTATTATTCAAATTTACTCACGAACCATTAAAGCCAAAGATGAAGAAATTGAAGATTTTTACCAAAGTCTGAAATTTATCAGTCTTGCAAACAAGATCCATTGATAATTATTGGTGTTTGGAATGGGGAAATTGGAAACAAAGAAGGATCGCAAGTTGGAATATATGGCTTTGGTGATAAAAATGACATCAGGGACTGTATGACAGAGTTTTGTAAGCTCATTGCAAATACTTTTTTTCAACACATAAATGGCGACTATACATGTGGACCTATCCAGATAAAATATACAGGAATGAAATTGACAATATCTGTGGAAAGGGATGAGGGAGAAGCTCATTATCGTTGGTTAGAACAAGGTCAGAGGCTGCCTTTGAAAAGATCATCAACTAATCATTTGCAATTTTCACCTTAAAACCAAAAAAGAACAAACCTACTGCCACCAAGTCAATTCTGACTCATAGCCACTGTCATTGAGTTTCTGAGGCAGTAAATCTTTATGGAAGTAGATTGCCCAGTCTTTCTTCCACAGAGTGGATGGTAGGTTTGAACCACCAGACTCCTGGTTAGCAGTCAAATGCTTTAGTGCTACCAAAACTCCTTAAGTTCAACTTAAAAACTGAAGAAAATTAAAACAAGTCTACAATCGCCAAAGTATGACCTTGAGCTTATCCCACCTGAATTTAGAGACCATCTCAAGAATAAATATGAGCATTAAACACTAATGCCTGAAGACCAAAAAGATTGTGGAATGACTCAAGGGCATTAAAAAGAAAGCAAAAGGTCATTTAAAAAACAGGCAAGGAAAAAAAAAAAATGGATGTCAGAAGTGACCCTAAAACTTGCTGTTCAATCTGGAGTAGCTAAAAGTGAATGGAAAAAATGATTAAATAAAAGAGCTGAGCTCACTCATTCTCACTGCCATCAAGTGGATTTTGACTCATAGACATCCCCACAGGGTTTCCAAGGCTGTAAATCTTTATGGAAACAGACTGCCTCATTTTTCTTCAGCAGAGCAGCTGGTAGGTTTCAACCACAGGAAATTTCAAAGTGTCTTCTCCAGAAGACAGAGTAGGGTATTATAATGAAATGTGCCAAGACCTGGAGTTATGAAACCCACAGGGAAGAACATGCTAGGCATTTCTCAAACTGAAAATACTGAGGAAAAAATTCAAGCCTCAAGTTGCAAAATAGAAGGATTCTCTCAGCAAAATACTGAACAATATGTTGTTGTTGTTATGTGCTGTCGAGTCAGACCCGACTCACAGTGACTTGTGAGTCCTTGGCTTCCGAGGCAGTATCACTACGTACGGAAGTAGATTGCCCAACCTTCCTTCCGAGGAGTGGCTAGTGGGTTTGAACTGCCAGCCTTCTGGTTAGCGACATAGGAGGCATCAAAAGAAGACAGAAGATTTTTTTGTTGGTTACGGTGAGCACAAAGGGACTGCCATTTAAGCCTCAGCACGCTTCATGAGCACAGGGCGATGGGGTGCTGCCTTCCCATCCCAAAACAAAAAGATGAAGATCCTCAATGGAATGGATTGACACAGTGGCTGCAACAATGAGTTCAAACATAACAACAATTGTTAGGATGGCACAGGACTGGGCAGTGTTTTGTTTTGCTGTGTATCATGCTGGTATGAGTCAGAACTGACTCGACGGTACCTAACAACAAGTCTTGGACATCAAAAGATATTTATGAAACTTACAAGACATGTTTGTTTTAAAAATACATTCAAATATACCACCATAGAGCAACAGAAAACTTTTGCTAAACTCCATCTTTTCTGTGACAATAAACAATGTGTCAGACCATTTTCTTCAAAGAGTATTCTCATAGCACCTGCATCAGGATCACCATGGATGATTCATTAAAATGTAGGTACTGGGCCCCTCCTGACTTAAAACATCAGAATCTCTGAGTATAATGCCTGCTGATCTGAATTTTTAAAAAGCTGCCTACGTGATCAGTATCTATGCTAAAACTTTTCAATCTTTGACCACATGGAGGAACTCCAAAAA
>NW_006921919.1:1462027-1473274 GCF_000298275.1 Orycteropus afer afer
AAAGTGATGTCAGGTAAAGAATTGCCAAGAGATAGAGTGGCATTATAAATATCGTAGGTCAAAATAGGGACATGGAAATAATGCTTGAAACATTCCAGTTATATATTCTCACCAGCCCTGTAGCCTGTTATACATAGTTTCATAACTTAAAAATAATAAAGAATGCTTGAGGCTACATATTAAACAACAGATATGTAATATTTCATGTTAAGGGAGAATCTTGTATATCATTAAAAGAAATAGTTTTCAAAGAAATTGAAGTGTTTTATGTCCTGATGAATTTTGCTCCCCTTGGCTTTGTCTATCTTTAAACTCACTGTCATCAAAGAAGACTGCCTTCATTATTCCTCCATGGAGAGGCCGATGGGTTTCATGAACCACCGATCTTTTGGTTAGCACCCAAATGCCTTAATGACTACACCTACCAGAGTTCCTTAAATCTCAGCCTTGAGTCTCAAGTTTAAAAGTCACATGAGGTAGCATGCATTAGGAAAGAAAAAAAAACGTATTTTGAAACAGTCTTTTTGCTTATTGTGCACTTTGCATTATGGTAAAGTGGACATGCAAAAACAGAATTCAAAACCCAAGAAAGGTTCCATGTTTGCAGGCTAAGTAACTTTTCCTTAACAGTGGTAAATTCAATCCCTTGAAAGAATCACTGTGATCCTTGTAAATCAGGTTTAGTTTCAGCAAAAGCAATGTCATTAACTAGCTCATAACTCATTTAGGGTTGCCTCTACCTTTACCAGAGAATGTGGCATTTTTTACTTTCTGTAGTCATGCTGTGCAAGTTCAAGCCATTTGGCTATTAACCCAAAGATCAGCAGTTCGAACCCACCAACCACTGACAATTTACAGTCTTGAAAACTCTATGGGGCAGTTCTACTCTGTCCTACGGAGTCACTATGAGTCAGAATCGACTCAGTGCCAGTGCATTTTTCACAGTCATACAGTAAAACTGTGCTTTGATTGTCACAGAATAAAATGTTTCCCAAGGTTGAAAAGAGAATTCACAAGAAGGTCAAATATATTAGTATCACAAAGTCACACAGGATCTCTAAGTTTTCTGTTTTCTTTCCAGTGGAGATCTTATTCACATGGAAGGTAAGCACACATGCATTTATAAATCCTTCATTAAAATCGAGAAATTTTAATTAGTTTGACTAACCAGGTTAAGAAAAAAATAATACATGTGCGTGTGTGTGTATTTATATATATTTTTACAGTATATTAAAGTTTTTCTTTTAAGAGAGAGAAATCTAGAAAAATTCTGCTACACTAAAAAAAAAATGTAAAAGTGGCACATAAAAAAAGACTGCCTCTAACAGCCAATATAAAAGAACTAAATTTAAGTTTGATTTTTATAAGTTTCTCAATCACATACTGTTTTGATAAACTTTGGAGGAGGAAAAGAGGTGTGGGTAAAAAAATAAATAAGTTACAGAACTGAAATGACTGTAGGATGTAACCAGAAGGTGGAATTTCAAGTCTCATTTTTTGGAAAGACCTAAAATGTTAAGTCTTACTTATCAAATCTGTTACTGTACCATTCTGCTGGTAGCTTCTTAAAATTACCCTCAAAGTATCCTGTTTGTGAAAGTTCTAATATTTAACGTATGTTCAGGCAGAGTGATTAGAAACACAGTTAAATACTCTTGATCACCATTGAAGCTTTTCACGGGAAAGCCCTGAAGGATTTGTTCCATAGAACATAGGCTATTACTATTTCTTTTATTCGTAGTTGTAATTATATTTTTTTTCTGATTCATTATTTCAAATCTTAATATAACCTTTTCTGTCATCTCTACCACTTTACTTCATTGAATTTTATTTAATAATTCTTTCAGCCACTTAATAAATGAACCTTTTGTATTCATTATGATGACGATTATAATGACCATTATTACTATTCATTCCCATGACATTATATATTTTAGGAAAGTGCTATTATAACATGAATTATTTTTTATGGTTCTTTTCCATAGTAGCATAAATGCCACAATGGTTTTCTTTGACATTGAAAAATCTCACGCAGAAGTATTATTCCCATTTGTCAACATCTAACCAACAAAAACGATTTGCATTTACTTAAAGCAGTAGTTTTAAAAATGCACAGTGTACATCCAAGACTGATTTAATCCAATGTTCATAACTGAAATTTGTTTCACTATGAGAAGTTCCCCACATTTGCTATAATTTTGTTTCAAAGCATGAATGGAATCTAAGTCAACTGCTTCCATAGGAAGAGTCAATTTCATCTGCCCAAGCATTGAAGACTATTTTTAAAGGAGATATAAGATACTGGGAAAAATAAAACCATTTGCCATGGAGTTGATTCTCACTTAGGGCAATCCCACGTGTGCCAGAGTATAACTATGCTCCTCAAGATTTCCAAAGACTGGTATTTTTGGAAGTAGATTGCCAGGCCTTTCTTTCAAGGCACCTCTGAGTGGACTTGAGCTGCCAACCATTCAGTTGGAATCCAAGTGCATTAATCATTTGTACCACATCAATATATATATTATATATAACATATATTTTACTATTTGTATATATATTGGAAACAGTAGACGCAATGTTATGGAAAAAAGTCTTGAAGTTGTTCTTAATGGAAGATGGTTAATAGTTATTTTAGTAAAAACTCAGGCACCAGCCTGTTGTCATTGTGGCCTCTAATAGATGCAAACCAGAGGTCACTCAGATAATGTTAATAATGACAATTCATTGATTCTTTAAGGGCTCCATTACAAGCTGAATTAAGTAGACTGAAATTAAAATTAGAATTTCCTGGGATGCTACTTCGAATGAATATTCCACATATCATGAAGCCATTATGTGTTGACATTGTTGTTGTCGTCAGTTGTCATTGAGAAAATTGTGACTCATGGCAGCCCCATGTGTTGCAGAGTAAACTGTTCCACAGGGTTTTCTTGACTGTAATTTCAACAAAAGCAGATTGCCAGGTCTTTCTTCCATGGTACCACTGGGTAGGTTCAAAGTGCCAATCTTTAGGTTAATAGTTGTGGGAAAACTGTTTGCACCACCTAGAAAAACCTCTAGGACATGTTATTCAGATGCAGTCTAGTTACACTGTTGTTGTTGTTATCTGCTGTTGAGTTGGACCCAACTCATAGCGACCCCTCCTTGGGTTTCCAAGGCAGCATCACTACGGAAGTAGAGTGCGTAACCTTCCTTCTGAGGAGTGGCTGCTGGGTTTGAACTGCCAGCCTTCTGGTTAGCAGTCAAGTGCCTTAAGCACTATGCTTCCAGAGCTCCCTAGTGTCAGTATATGGCAGCTAATAGATCTTGGACTTCTTTTTATTATAAAATATATTAAAATTTCAAGAAAAAAAAATGCTGATCAGATCTTGCTAAATATACATTCTCTAATATGAGAGTACTTGAGATATGTCCAAAATTGAAGCCCTGTGCAAGCTTCTTTAAAAAAAAAAAAAAAACTACCCTTGCTATGATTGCACTCTCCAAGGGAGCTCTGGTAGCATAGTGTCTAAGGCACTTGACTGCTAACCAGAAGGCTGGCGGTTCAAATCTACCTGCCACTCCTCAGAAGGAAGATGGGGCAATCTACTTCCATAGTGATACTGCCTCAGAAACCCAAGGAGGGGTTGCTATGAGTCGGGTCTGACTCAACAACACATAACAACAACAACAATAATGTTAAAACAAGTTGTGTCCACACTACTGTTTATCTTTGCCCTTTTCAGATCAGCATTTTCATGACCCATTTGTCTAACTATGGGAATGACCGACTGGGGTTATACACATTTGTCAATCTGGCCAACTTTGTGCAGAGCTGGACCAACCTGCGTCTTCAGACTCTGCCTCCACTGCAGCTGGCCCATAAATACTTTGAGCTCTTCCCTGAGCAGAAAGACCCTCTCTGGCAGGTAAGATTGGATCAATAATTTGGTATAAGTGGTTCTGTGAGATAATCCAAGTCAGAAAACCTAAAGCATCTTTTAAAAAATTCACATTTCAGAAATGTTAGTAGATTTGAAAAACTACTTCTTACTGAATTATATTAGTCTTATATTAGTGCAACAAATTGAGCCAGATTTGCTGTTCTCATGTTCATTAGAAATTATAGAATTTTAAAGTTCAGTGAGGGATCCAGTGGATATATTATTTTCAATAAGGAATAAAAGATCAAATTGCAGTCTGTTAATAGGCTGAGAGAGTAGAAGACAGCAGCATGTATGTTAGGCAGGTATGCCTTGAGCACTTCCCCATATTTCTAATACCTAAACTACATTAGACAGAAGGGTGAGAGAATTCAGAATCGATAGTAACCACGTGAGCAGAAGAATGTGAGCAGCTTTTGAAAGTACAAATTGGGTATTATATTGAACATAGAGGAAGTGTTTCATGGTAAAAAGATTAAACTTCTTAAGATTAAATTATCACCAAAAAAAATTGGGCATATTCAGAGTACTCTAGGGTTGCCCCAGATTTCAAAGGATAGGCTCTTATGTGTCCTTAGAAGTTCAGAAACATACTTTGAATTTTAATTTCCACTCCATGATCTGAGGAAAGTAATATTCTTAGCAAGTACTTACACAGTATTTACTATGGGTCAGACATAGTATGACCCATAGTATGCTAATTTGTTTAATCCTCACCACTACCCTATGTGGTAGGAACCAGTGTTATTCCCATTCTACAGATGAAGAAGCTGAGGCACAAAAAGGGTGAACCACTTGAACAAGGTCACACAGGGATTGTATAGTAAAATTGGGAATCAATCCCAGACCATCTGGCTCTAGAGGCTGTGCTCTTAATGCCTGTGCAAAATGCTCCAGGAGAGTCATTGATAGAGTTGGTGGTAAAACAATAACAATTTTCAGTAGAACTGAGTAAATTTAACAGATTAATATGGAGTAAATTCTGAGTTGCCATTCAATTCATCTTTAAACAGTGTGATAATTACTTCCCGAGCACAAACAGATAACCCCAAGGATGGAAATAACTACACATTTTAGCAAAGTCAGAATGTGGACTGCATGTTACTTTTTAGTCATTTTACTAAGGATCTTCTAATCTTACCCACCACAAAATACCACCAATATGAGCTTCTGGAAAGATATGCAATTTTCCTGCTAATTTAACACCTTATTTTTAAACTGAAATCATTATTATTTCAGGCAACACGGTTGAAACAAATTTTTTTCCAGGACAGTAGCCAAATTGATTTTTTAAAGGATAGACTTTTATTCTTAGTATCTGTTGCTTATTGAAAATAAGCAGAAGGTTTATTTAACAACACATATGTACAGTATTAATTGCAAAGAAGTAGAAAGTGGTCCCTTCTGACCACTCCTGAAAATAGTAGTAAAGGGTACTGTAATTCTCTTTTCTACATAATACACACTTTGCAGTTAGAATTAAGGGTGGTTTTAGATATATCTTGCACAGCATGCGTCAGCTAAAGTACTATAGATCAAAAGCTGAATCCCTAAGGTAATAATTCACCCTCATTTTGCCCTTTTGCTAAAATCCAGGACTTTTTAACATCACAGCCCATAGTTACATTTTTAGATATACATTTACTGACCTTTGAAGACAATTGAAAGGAATAAGCTGTCTCTTTAAATAGCATTATTATGGTCAGATCCATAGCCATTTGAGGCACAGCAGGAAAGCTCAAAGTTACATAGAATAAAAATTTGATACCTCATGTTTCATTTATTTATTGAACGCTGAGAGTCTATCTTCTTTTAGGTTAGCAGAAAACATAGTCTCTGCCCAGCAAGCTCACTATTAAAAAAAAAAAAAAAAAATTAAGACATAGAACTACTAGTAGCAGAAAATATATGAAACTCTCAGTGCTATGAGGTAGCTTACCTGTAGTGGAAACACCTCCCCTCCGCCACTTCCTCAGTAGACTCTCAACTTCAGAATGGAAAGGAATTATTTGAAAGCTTCTTTGATGCCGTATCAATGCTTTCATTTTTAAAAAGGAGCCACACAGCCTTCTTTCTTGGGATATCTTTTAAGGGCAGAAGTTGGAAAACTCTAGCACACAGTGGACACCATCACCAAAAAAAAAAAAAAAAAAGTCTATATTTTTCTCGCATTTAGAATCCTTGTGATGACAAACGCCACAGAGATATTTGGTCTAAAGAAAAAACCTGTGATCGCTTACCAAAATTCTTGGTAATAGGACCCCAGAAAACTGGTGAGTGCTTTTTATGTCTTGATTAACCAACCAGTATAAAAATCCTAATGACTAAACTATGAGTTATCAAAATGAGTTCTTACACTTCCTAGAAATGCTAATGAACAAACAACACATTTTGTGTTCTGACTTAGTCTTTCCTTGTTCAATAACATATTTAAGCATTTAACAAAGTGTTTTATTTTTTAATTAAGGAAAAAAGTTGAAAATAGATGTCACACAGCTTGAGTATTCAGCAGGAAATTCTGTGAGAAATGCTATTTTTTTCCCCAAAGATCTTAATTGAAAACTGTTGTTACTGACATTTCTAAAATCAAAACTAATCAGGTGTTTAGAGAGCAGCTGACAAGATTTTGTCAGAAGTCAAGAGGGACACATATAAATACCTACAACTCTTTATAAAAAAAATCTCTTCCAGAAAAATGAGTCCCTTAGGCTTTCATCTTCCTGATGTGGTTTATTTCTAAACTATTGCTTGCAGAGAAGACTATTTTTTTTAACAGTCTAGAAGATGTCTGACAAGCACAATTCCCAGACATAAACAAAATTTTGTGCTAAGAAAGGTATTTATCCATACCCAGGAGAAATCTTCCATACTTTTTTCTTAAATTGGTGTGCAATTTTTTTCCCTATAAACTTGTTTCTGTAAGAATCAGTATTAAAATGAAGCCCAGTGGAAGTGTTAAGATGCTGGACATTCATGCTGCATCCTGAATGATTGGATTTTGGCCTCACAGAAAACAGCCATGTCAACCATACCTCTTCCTAATGGGAATACATCCCCTCTCCTCATCTCTTCAGAAATAACTAGGAAGAATTCTATATAAAATGCACAAAGTTTAGCCCATTCATTTTCTATCTGTCACATTTGCAAATATCAATCTGAAAACAATAATAAATAGGATAAATATTTTCTTACCTGGTAGCATAGTGGCTAAGGCATTTGACTGCTATCCAGAAGGTTGGCGGTTCCAACCCACCAGCCACTCCTCAGAAGAAAGATGGGGCAATCTACTTCCGTAGTGATACTGCCTCGGAAAGCAAAGGAGGGATCGCTATGAGTCAGGTCCAACTCGATGGCACATAACGACAACAACAACAACATCTATTTCATGTCCCTTTATTTATTTAAAGTTGAGAGGCAAATGGAAAAATATTTAAACTAGTCTTTTCATCAAACTCCCATTGCCATCCCATAGCCTTGACATTACTTGTCACAACTTCTTTCTGAAGCTTGGTATGGTCCGTGTATTGGGTTTGCTACAGAAAGCCCTGCAGGACATGCTTTCTCTCATATTGTGTTGAATATGCAGACCTTTTTTAATATCATGGTAAGATGGCAGAATTAATTGTCACCTTAAGCAAAATTGGGTTTCCAAATGTTTGTGTTACAACTTTTATGTGACATTTAACTTTGGAAATGATTTTTATTAATCTTCTTCCTATAGAAATTGAATTTTTCCCAGCTTTATTGAGGTATTAATTTATGTGCAGTAAAATTCACCATTTTCATTGTATAGTTTGGTATATTTTGGAAATTGTATGCAGTGGGTAACCACTGCCGCAATCAAGATACAGAAAAGCTCTGTCACCCTAAAAAGTTTCTCTATGCCATTTGCAGTAGATCCCCTCCCCCACCGCCAGGTACAGGCAACCACTGATGGTTCTGCTTTCTGCCACTATAACCAACCAGCCAGTTGCCATAGAGTCAATTCCGACTCATGGAAACCCCATGTATGTGCTCCATAGGGTTTTCAATAGGTGACTTTTTGGAATAGATTGCCAGGTCTTTGTCTCAAGACTCCTTTGGGTAGACTCAAACCCCCAACCTTTTGGTTAATGCTTGAGGGTGTTACTCTTTGTACCACTCAGACTCCACTGCCACTATGATTTTGTCCTTTCTACAATTTCATAGAAATGAAATCATACAGTGGGTAGTATTTTATATTTGACTTCTTTCACTTAGCGTAATGCTCATGAGCTTCACCCATTTGGTTGTGTGTATCAATAGTTTGTTCATCCATTTGGTTTTGTGTATCAATATTCATGACAATTAGTTTCATTTTTTAACTTTAATTTTGTCAAAAGTATATTTATGCATAATTTTTATAGACTTATACTAACCTAGATATTCAGATATTTTTGTGTTGAAACTGACAAAAATAGAAAATGTGAAGCTTTACCAATGGTTATTTGAATGTATCATGTCTTTGATTATGTAGTTGAATTGTTGTTCTTGTTAATGGCTTGCCATGGTTCTGACTCATGGTGACCCCATGAATGACAGATTAGGACATTGCCAGGGCCTGTGCCATTTACTGTTAAAATACATATGCAGGACAGTTTATTCAGACCCAAAACCATGTGTAGGTAAAGAAAGAATTCAGAAATTACTATGTCGTTTTTTGACCACTGATAAATTCCATTATGACTTTTACTGACGATGCAAAGCAATTAGATCATACCCATTCTTTCCTGTTTGCCTGATTAATGCTAGTCATGAAAGGCTACTAAAAGTAAATAACATAATTTAATACCATTCTTAAATGTTAAATTTAGAAAAATATTTCAATTGATCTAAGGAAGAAATTAATTTGTTTTTTTCTTTTCACATTATAATGTCCATACCCTTTTCCCACAAAGATTTGTTCTTATCCGTTTTAAAAATGCCTTACTGAATTATATCTAATTAAAGCATTATTTTTTTTTTAAATCTTACTAATACTCAGATATGAAAGATGAGCACTATTTAGGTACCTTAACATAGGTTATCTTTTTTTGACCCTCTTAAACCCTGATAGCTAAGTATTTTCTTCCCCATTACACAGATAAGAAAACTAAGACTCATTAAAGGTAAATAAATTTTGTTCAAGTTGTCATAGCTGGGTAAGTACTAGAAATAAAACTACTGACCTTAGGATTGTACCTGACACCAAAGACCATGCTTTTTATTACTTTACTGTGGATTTCAATTAATAAAAGTTGAGTTTATTTGTTTTATTTTCTCCCAAAAAGTTTTAGATTTTTTCCACATTTCTTCTAAGTCAGTGTTCTCAAAGTGTGGTGCCCAGAGCATCAGCTGGGAACTTGTTAGAAATGAAAATTCTTGGCCTGACATAGACCTGCTGAATCAGTCTCTGGGAATAGGGGCCCACCTGCCTCTGTTACAACAAGCCCTTGAAATGAATCTAAGACACGCTAAAGAGTGTTGTAAGTAAAGCTTATAATGGCCATTTCCCTCTGTATATAAGAGATTACTTAAAAAAAAAAAAAAAAAAGAGAGCGAGAGAGATCACTATGCTTCATGTCCTATAGTTATCCATGACGATAGATAAACTGTTCATTGTTTAGCTCAAAAATAATCTAGAAACACTGCCTCTTTCGATTCATTTGCAGGCAATATTGCTGTTGACAGGGTTATTTAATTTTTTTTTCTGTTTTATAGGTATAGTAGATTTAATTACAGTACAAAAGAAAGCTTATCAGAAAAGTAAGAAAACAAAAACATGTATAAAGATGGCAAGAAGGCATTACTACTTAGTAAAATTAGAACAGTAATTTATCCATGTGAGAGCAGCGCAATATTATAAGGCCATGTCTGATTACCATTGCTAGCAATTGACCTGTAATACAATTACCAATTCCTGCTCCATCAGATTATAGAACGGTGTAAATTTCATTAAGGTGGAGATGTGGAAAATCAAGGGTATATTTCTGTCTTAGAAGTACTAAATAGACCATAGCCCAAAAGTATTTTACAGTATGATCTCATAAGCGCCTGGTTAAGTCTTTGGCAAATTGAATCTGGACTGCAGTACTTTCTTATGTGGCACTCTGACTAAACTATACCCTTTGGCTCATAAGTTAGGCTACAAAACACTAATCTTATAATTTCTGACATTACTTACTCTAAAAAACTATCATACCCTTGCTCCCTAATAGTTACAAATGTAATTTTTATGTCACTAAGGAAAAGCACCAATTTTTTTGTTTAAATTTAGTAACTTAAACAGTTTTTGATACTACCATTTATAAGCATATAAGTACATTCAAACTTAAAAAAACTTGTTGAAAGATCAAATTCTGCCTGGAGTTTAATAAGCTTTCAAAAGCTTCAGGAGGAAGAAGTTCATAAGAGAATCTAAGGATCAGTTTTGGATTTATTTCATTTATTTACTGTTTTACTTATCAGGTACACTACGTCTTTTCATGCTCAGATAAACCCTATAAATATACAAAGCAAATGATTTCCCACTAGGAAAACTAGAAAAAGAGAAGCTAAAAACCAAAGTCACAGAGCAAATCAATGGTTGAGGTGGGAGCAAAAGATAGTTTTCCCAAACCCCGCCAAAGACCTATTCTCCTCACATCATACTCTATTTTTAGAATCTGCCTCTTTTAAAAGGCTGGATAACTAATTCAAGCAGAGCTTATGATGTATCTTTTTGGGTCATTGTAGTATTGACTTTATTGATTACTTTGAAATGCCAATACTAAGAAATTATTATTTTCATTTAATTAATCTCTAAATCTTTCTTGTCTTCCAGGTACCACAGCTTTGTATTTGTTCCTGGTTATGCATCCTTCCATCCTTAGTAACTCCCCCAGCCCAAAAACCTTTGAGGAGGTACAGTTCTTTAATAGAAATAACTACCACAGGGGGATTGATTGGTAAGATGGGTTATTAGTATAAATATAAAAGCATATGTACTGTACACAGCATAAAATTAGCAGTAATATTTTTAAACATACGTTTATACCACAAATAAAATTATACCCTGTACCACTGATAGATTGAATAATGTAAAAGAGCACAAGAATTATTTATAATAGTTCACTATCAGTTTTTCAAGGTACTTGTGGTGTGGTGCCTAAGGCACTTGACTACTAACCAGAAGGCTGGCGGTTCAAACCCACCAGCCACTCCTCAGAAGGAAGGTTGGGCAATCTACTTCCTTAGTGATACCACCTCGGAAACACAAGGAGGGGTCGCTATGAGTCAGATCTCACTTGATGGCAGTGAGTTTGGTTTTGGTTTTGGTTGACTCAGG
>NW_006921919.1:1474334-1479199 GCF_000298275.1 Orycteropus afer afer
CCCCTCAGGAGCTGATGAATGGAAAGAATTTTGAATGGAAAATAAAAAAATGGACTAAGTATAATTTTACCACCTACTAGGATTCGCATATATTCTGGTTTTTATATTTTTTTACTGTTAATTCTTCTATTCAGTGATGGATATTGATATTAAGTAACAGCCATGAGAATCGTGAAACTATCAAACACAGAGCAGCTATTTGGCTAGTGACTCAAATATGTAAGCTACTCAATAGCTTACAAACTCAAATAGCTATGGAATACTCAAATATTCTACTGTATACTTACAGTAGAATAAGGAGCTCGCGTGCTGTAGTGGATAAGGTCGGTGGTTCAAACCCATCAACTGTTCTGCAGAAGAAAGACGTGGTATTCTGCTCTGGTAAATATTTACAGCCTTGGAAACCATACAGGGGTCGCTATAAGTTAGAATCAACTCGATGGCAGTGAGTTTGGTTTTTTGGTATTTGGAGGTGAAGGGGAATGCAATACTACTTGGATTCCCTGGAAATAAAGAATATTCATGTGAATAATCTTTGTGAAAAAATAAACAGTACGTACTGTGTATATGCACTACAGTAGGAACAAAAAAGTCCCTTTCCCTTAAGCAATTTTTACAAGGAGATGACATAAATAAGCAGAAAGCTAAAGAGCAATTAAAGATTTTAATTATGACTCACTAAAAACTTCTCAAATACAAACATTTTTGATTGACAATATATGTTTATAAAAGGCAATTAACACAAATAACAAATGATACTAATAGCAAATTTCACTCTATTGGCAATAACTGTAGGAAGATGGGGCAATCTACTTCCATAGTGACACTGACTGCCTAGGAAACTCAAGGAGGAGTTGCTATGAGTCGGGTCCGACTTGATGGCACATAACAACAATGACAACAACATAGCATTGCTGTCAACAAGATCAAACGTATTCAGTCTTCAGCTAGCTTTGCCTCTCTATGAAGTGTCATGACCTCAGTAGTCCTTTGGGGTCATAGCACTAGAAGGCAGGAAATTGTGTGTTTCAGAAGCCAGAGTCACTTAAAAAATTAGCCCAGGCACAGGTAGCTAATGTGGATACATGAATCTGTTTTTCTTGGAGAATTGGATAAAACTCAAAAAAAAAAAAAAAAAACCCTCACTGCCATCGAGTTCATTCCATCATAGATCCTTACTGAAGCAGACTGCCCTATCTTTCTTCTGCAGAGTAGCTAGTGGGTTCGAACCACCGACCTTTTGGTTATCAGCCAAATGCCTTATCTCTACCCACCAGACCTCCTTCGGATAAAACTAAGACTGCATTAAACATCATTCAACCCGAGTACAGGCTAAGAGCATAAGCAAAGTAGGACAAATAAAAATGAGAAGAGTTTGCTTTGATAAACTAGTTAAGACTTATGATCAGAAGATCTGAGAAAAATGTTTAATTTTAGAATACATGTAAAATTTATGCTTATGGTTTGGTAGTATTATTTTTAATTATATGGAAATACAATAGAGGGTTGGAGTGGTACATAGAGAACCCTAAAATTTTAACATTTAAAATTTCTAATAAATATTAGTGTAGATCCTAAGACATTTGACTGCTAACCAGAAGGCTGATGGTTCAAACCCACCAGCCACTCCATGGAAAGAAGAATGGGCAAGCTACTTCTGTGGAGATACCACCTTGGAAATCCCAGGAGGGGTTGCTATGAGTCGGATTCGACTTGATGGCAGTGAGTTTGGTTTGGGTTACTTTTTTGGAATAAACATCTTAATCTGGTTTGAGCAAAATCATTTAGACTACTTAGGGTCAAACCAGGCAACAAATAAACGTACAATATTGCCAAAAAAAAAAAAAATCACACCTTGTAAAAAAAAAATTGTAGAGGTTTTTATATATCTCATGGAAGCAGAAAAGCTTAAGTGCTGCAGGCATTCACTTTTAACCCCTTAATTGCTACTCTAGTTTGCTTACCAATTCTTTTGATACATGAATTTTATTCTCCAAATTTGGCTCTATCTGGGGAGCTTCCAGGGTTCACCCTGATAATGTGAACCTAAATTCCTTTTATTTACTGTTTTATTCATCAAACATTTTTTTTTAGTTATTTAATTATTTATTTTTGCAGTATTTCCTCTCCTCACCTTCCACCCATGTTGTTGTTGTTATTTGCCCTCGAGTCAGCCCTACTCGTAGGACCCCTCCTTGGGTTTCCATAGTAACCAACAAAGAAAGTTTCCTTCCACATATAAACCTTCCCTTGACTTTTTTACAATAATGAAGTAATACAATGTTTGTCCTTCAGTGATTGATTTATTTCACTTAGCATAATGTCCTCCAAGTTCATCCACATTATGTGGTATCTTGTAGATTCTAAACATTATTCTTTAGTGTTGCATAGTATTGCATTGTGTGTATGTACCATAGTTTGCTTATCCATTCTTCTGTTGATGGGCAGCTCTGCAGCTCTGTTGTTTCCATCTTTTTGCTATTGTAAATAGTATGTGAGTGTGGATATATCTGTACTTGCCCTGGCTCTCACTTCTTTAAGATATATACCTAGTAATGGAATGGCTGGGTCAAATGGTATTTTTAATTCCAACTTTTTAAGGAATCACCATACCACTTTCCACAGTGGTTGTATCATTTTACAGTCCCACCAAAAGTGTGTGAGTCCCAATCTCTCCACATCCTCACCAGCATTTGTTATTTTTTGTCTTATTGAACTTTGCTATTAGTACTGGGGCCAGAGGGTATCTCATTGTTGTTTTGATTTGCATCTCTCTAATGACTAATGATCGTGAACATTTCTTCATATGTTTGTTGGCCACCTGAATATCTTCTTTGGTGAAGTGTCTATTCATGTCTTCTGCCCATTTTAAGTGCCTATATGTGCTAATCACTATAGTTAGAAAAATGTGGCTATAAAGACAAGTAAGAACTGGAGCCTGCCTTCTCTGAGAGCCTCTGTACCCAGATAAAAATAGATTATGGGTCCAAGATCCAGAACTGCTTTTGGAATTTTCTAGAGCTAAACTTCTCCAGCTATGGAGAGCTGCCAAGAAGTTAGGCAATTTTGGTAAGCTAAAAGTTAACTAATGTCAGCCCCTTTTGCCCTTCTTTTGTAATTTTTGGAGCCTTTCTTTGAACAAGCAAGCTTGATGACAAGCTTGGCATAAGAAGGAAACCAGTGGATACTTGGAATGACCTTAGCATCCCTGAAACCAAGGTGAGCTTCCATATGAGACAAAACCTGAAATTTAGCACTTTCTGTAAATAAAACATACAACAAAACAGAAAGCAGATCAGACTTTCTGAAAATTTTTGTATATCTCCTTTCCCCTTAAAGGATGCCAGAATGGCATATCATCAACAACGCAGAAAACATAAAATGATTTCTTTACTGCTCAGAGTCTCGAGACATCACCCTGTTGCACCAGCCAAACTTTGCAATATGTTAGCAACTGGAATCCTACCAGAATCTTTATCATGTGAGATGACTAAAAGAAAACCAACATACTATAAAAAGAAGTCATCACATAAATGTTAATGACTCTTTTTTTCTCTAATTATTGAACTACCTTGTCTTGGTGGCACAGAGTCATGGAAGTTTATGAATTGAAGAGGGTAGGCCATTGTTACCAAATTAAGGCTATGATGAAATATAAAATTCCTTGGAGGAAGTTAAATTCTTATATTCTCTCTGAAAAAGCCCTTTTTCCTCTTAAAGGTGACTCTTGGGGTCTCAGAAACAACTACTACTATATGAGGAACTAGTTATAGTTGACAAGTGTTACACGATTGGAACATTAAACAAAATCCAATATGTTCTTCATTTCAGTCCTTGAGCCTACATGTTATCTTTTTGTTCACTCTACTGGTGATTTAAATCCTCAACACACTGAAACATACTTAATCTGACCTTGGGAAATTTGAAGAGTTTTATATTTTGAAATATTTATGCATTTTTAAAACTTTTCTTATAATTATTCTAAAAAGAATATAAATGGCTCTAAATGGAAAAAAAATTAAGCAAATAAACAATGTTGACACCAGAGCCATTATGTACTTTAACACTTTATGGTTGATTATAACATCAGCATAAAACATTAGTGAGAATAGAAACTATTTTACTTGTGATTCAGCAAAAAAATATTTTGTCTAAATCCTTTAAAAATACCTTTGAACTGAACATATGTCATCTGTTTTTATCATATTTTCTTTTTGGTTGACCATGTTGATTTTTCTCTGTATTATATTTCTACATCTAAATACACCTTGTAGAGTTAGGCTGATTATTGCAGTTTGAGAACTCTTTGTCTACATTTTTGTTATTTCGTAGTCCTTTCTGCATGGTATTAAACAAAACAAAACAAATGTATTTAGAAAAACATTTCAAAATATATTATTAGCACTCTGGATATTTTTATCTTGCTGATTATCTGGAACAAATGCCTTTTAAAAAAAGAAAAGGCTTTAGTTTAGAAAACAAATGGATTTGTGGGACACCTTGAACATCTTCAGTTGCCAGGACAAGAGTAAAACCCAGAGTCTTATTTTGAGAAAAATGTTCCTTTTCTAGGTATATGGATTTCTTCCCAGTACCATCTAATGTCACCACTGACTTTCTGTTTGAGAAGAGTGCCAATTACTTCCACTCAGAGGACGCTCCTAAAAGAGCTGCTTCTCTGATCCCCAAAGCCAAGATCATCACCATTCTCATTGATCCATCAGATCGAGCATACTCCTGGTACCAGGTAAGGAAAATACAGTCAGAATCCAGCAGGAAGAAGTCTTACATAAAAAGGGAGTATAAGAGTTCTGGTGGCATAGTGCCTAAGGCATTTGACTGCTAACCAGAAGCTGGCAGTTCAA
>NW_006921919.1:1479399-1481316 GCF_000298275.1 Orycteropus afer afer
AAGTAATTGCATACATTCTTAATGCAATTAAGAATATTAAATTAAAATTCAATAAGTAAAACATTATGTATTTGTACATATATCTGTGTAGTTGCTTATCAGTGCTTTTACATATCAGCATTTTTAAAGTAAAATATTGTAATAATTAAAACCATTACTTTTCATGTAACATGTATAATGCTGCTACTATTATCTCAATTTAACAGATGAGAATTATGATTGATTCTCTAAAATAGAAGGCAGCAAAATTTTTCTGTAAAGATCCAGGTAATAAATATTTTAGGCATTGTGAGCTATCCCGGCTCTGTGGCAACTCTGCTATTGAAACACAAATGCAACCATAGACAATAAGTAAATGAGTAAGCATCACTGTGTTCCAATGAAACTTTATTTTTAGAAACAGGCGGCAAGCTGAATTTGGTCCATGGACTATAGTTTGGCAACCTCTGCTCTGAGGTTGTTATTGGCTGCCACTAAGTTGGCCCTTTACTCATGGTGACACCATGCACATGAGAACGAAACACTTCCAGGTCATACACCCTAACCTTGATTGGCTGCAGATCAGATCTCTGTGATTCATAGGGTTTTCATTGGCTGATTTTCAGAAGTAGATCACCAGGTCTTTCTTCTCAGTCCATCTTAATAGGAAAGCTCCTGACCCCTACTCTGAAAGAACTCCTAGTGGGGCAATTATTAAATGCTTGGCTGCTAACCAAAAGGTCTACTGTTCAAACACACCAGTGGCTCCACTGTAGAAAGGACCTGGTGAAATTCCATAAAGATTACAGCTTAAGAAACACTATGGGTAGTTCTATTCTGTCCTATCTATAATGTTGCTATGTGTCAGAATTGACTTAATGGCACTCAAAAAAAAAAAAAAACAGTGAAGGAACAACTTAATGACAAAGCTAAATATAAGAATTCTTTATCCTTGAAAGCCTAGCCAGTATAAATCCTGTTCTAAAGCTTCTTTCTTAAACATTCATTGTCATTATGTTTCTGATTAGAAATTATCATGGAAACAGTCACTTTGAAATAGTTTAAGGCTCAAATATAATACCTATATATCAAATAAAAGTCCCAGTGGTGCAGTGGTTAGAGCATTTGGCTGCTAATCAAAAGTCAGAGGTTTCAACCCACCAGCCACTCCATGGGAGCAAGATGAAGCAGTCTGCCTCCACAGAGATTTACAGCCTTTGAAACTCTATGGAGAAGTTCTACTTTTTCCTAAAGGGTCACTATGAATTGGAATTGACTGGATGGCAGGGGGTTTTGGGGTATATATCCAATACATTTTTAACACATCACTTAAAAATAATACAAAGAAAAATCTATCTTAGTGATATTTTTATTACAAAATGGGAATTTTCATTTAAAAGCAACCAAAATAAACATGAAAGCATAACAAAATTAATTGAGGAGATACCTGTAGTCTTTAGGATCCTTGATTATAATTCCTTAGTATTGTAATCTAAAACACACTTTGCTAATGTTCATGTGTTCATCCATTCACAAATAAATTTAATGCCTCACCACTCCTCGGAAGGAAAGTTGGGCAATCTACTTCCCTAGAGATACCTCCTCAGAAACCCAAGGAGGGGTCGCTATGAGTCAGGGCCGACTCCACGGCAATGGTTGTGTTGCATTTACTGTATAAAAAGTAGAATCCTGGGTGATGCAAATGATTAACAAGCTTATTTGCTAACCAAAAAAGTTTGGTAGTTCAAATTCACCCAGAGATGCTGTCTTAGTCTGGGTCCTATAGAGAAGCAAAATCAGTGAAGCTTATATATATATTCATATTTATATGTGTATATGTATATATATATGCATGTGTGTATACATACATATGTATATATATATATATATATATGTATGTGTATGTATGTATATATATTGTTGTTATGTGTGATCAAG
>NW_006921919.1:1481416-1501327 GCF_000298275.1 Orycteropus afer afer
TGTGTATGTATGTATATATATTGTTGTTATGTGTGATCAAGTCATCTCTGACTCATAGCCACCTCATGTACAACAGAATGAAAGACTGCCCAGTCCTGCACCACCCTCATGATCCCTACTGTACCTGAATCCATCAAGGCAGCCACCATGTCAATCCATCCCATCTTTTGTTGACCCTCCACTTCACCAAGCATGATATCCTTATCCAGGGAATGCTCCCTTCTGACAACATGACCAAGTAGGTGAGACAAAGTCTGGCCATTCTCACTTCCAAGGAGCATTCCAGCTGCACTTTTTCCAGGACTGATTTGTTAGTTCTTTTAGCAGTCCACGGTACTTTCAGCATTCTTCGCCAACATCACAACTCAAAGGCATCAACTCTTCCTCAGTCTTCCTTATTCATTGTCCAGCTCTCACATGCATAAAAGGCAATTGAAAATACCATAGTCTGGATTGCTGTTGTTGTTGTTTCATGCTGTCAAGTTGTGTCTGACCCCAAATACTGGTGATTCTTCTTTGTTTGCAACTTTTGCATTCCAATCACCAGTGATAATCAACACACCTTGATTACATGTTCAGTCAATTTCAGACTGATGAAGTTGATAAAGATCTTCAATTTCCTCATCTTTGGCTTTGGTGATTGTTGTGTAAATTTGAATAATAGTGGTATTAACTGATCTTCCTGGTAGGCATATGGATATTATCCTATCCCTGACAGCATTGTACTTCAGGATAGATCTTGATACATTCTTTGTGATGATGAATGCCACACCATTTCTCTTCAATTTTCATTCCCAGCATAGTAGATCATATGATTATCTGATAAAAATGGCCAAAACCAGTCCATTTCAGCTCACTAATGCCTAAGGTATCGATCTTTATGCATTCCATTTCATTTTTGACAACTTCCAATTTCCTAGATTCATACTTCATACATTGTATGTTCCAATTATTAATGGATATTTACAGCTATTTCTTCTCATCTTGAGACATGCCACATCTCACGTGGCACATGAATGGGGGTCCTGAAAGCATCACTCTATTCACATCATTAAGGTCAGCTCTACTCTGAAGAGGCAGCTCTTCTCCAGTCCTATTTTGAGTGCCTTCTGACCTGAGGGACTCATCTTCCAGCACTATATCACACAATATTTCAGGGCTATCCACACAGTTTTCCAGTAATATATCAGACAGTGTTTCACTGCATGTGATAGTTGGAACTGTGTATCAACTTAGCTGGACCACAATTCTGTGTGGTTTAAGCAGTTGTGATGTGGTTATTCCCATGATGGAATCAGATGAATATGTTTTGAGCAGCCAATCCATTGAAAGGGAGTTTCCCTAGGGGTGTAGCCTGCTTCCAGTATATTTATGGACATCCTGAGAAAAGATATATTCTTCTGTGGATCGGGATTCTGTTGTGCTGCCTACAACTGTCTGTGAGCAAACAATCCACTATTCAGTGTGGAGAACTTGGATTCATCATTCTTTGGAGTCAGCAGCCAGTATACTGTCTGCCAGCCTTGAGCTCCTCAGCCCCTGCAGCTGCAAGAGCTGGGAAAAAGCCTCCAGCTTGATGTTTGATCCAAGAACTTTGGACTTGCTAGCTTCTATAAGTGTGTGAGCCATTTTCCTAAGATAAATTTATATATACACACACACACACACACACACATAAGTTTTACTGGTTTTGTTTCTCTACAGTCTAACACACTACTATTCATAAGGTTTTCACATAAGGCTAATTCTTTGAGAAGTGGATGATTTCTTCCTTCTTCTAAGTCTGTCTTAGTCTGGAAACTCCGCTGAAACCATCCACCATGAATAATCTGCTGGCTTTTGAAACACTGGTGGCATAGCCTCCAGCTTCACAGCAACACTCAAGCTACCACAGCACAACAAACTGACAGACAAGTTTGTCTCCCTTAGCTGTTTCAAGCTGCTCTACTCATTTGCTGGTCTGCCCTGGCCTGATTGCTTACCTGCCCTGCCTCCATGCACACAAACTCTCCCCTTCTGCTGCTTTTGGGGCTGGCTTACCACAGCCTGCCTCCACGCACGCTATAGAAATTTATCTGTAATGAGAGAGAAATTTATCTCAAGGGAATGGCTCATGCAATTTCAGTGGCTGGCAAGTCCCAAATCCGTGGATCAAACATCAAGCTGGGGGCTTCTCCTGACTTACGCAGGTACAGGGCCTCACAAACTCAAGATTGGCAGGCAGTATAGCAGGCTGCTGGTTGCTGAGGCTGATGAATCCAAAATGGGCAGGAAAAATATCAGATTGTTGTTTCACAGGCTGCAAAGGCAACAATCCGAAGATAGGCAGGCAATACGCCAAGCCACTGGTTCAAGTCCAAGAACTGGAGATGATGATGGCCAAATGCAGGATCCAAAGTGAACAAATAGCCAGAGACTTTCCCAACGCTTTTCCATACACACTGGAAGCAAGCCCCGAAGGCAACTTCCCTTCAACTAATCAGGTGCTCACAGCAGATTCCACCCTGGAGGTGATTATACCACATCCAGTCACATCATGGGGAAAAACTGCATCACAACTGTTAAACCACTCAAAATCACGGCCCAGCCAAGATGACATATAACCTTAACTACCACAGATGCCTTGAAAGAAAGGCCTGGTGATCTACTTCACAAAGATCAGCCACTGAAATCTCTATGGAGCACAGTTCTACTGTGCATAAATGGAGTCCCTATGAGTTGAAATATACTCGATGGCAACTAGCTTTTGGTGTAAAAAGTATTGTTCTGAAATAAATTGAATGTGGATACTACTTTCAAATGTGGGTGCTACTTTTGGGGAAATATGTATAAATAACCAACACATAAGTTAGAAAGTAATAAATGACACATGAGCTACAGGCAGTGTGCTATGGGAGTTCAGAGTGAGAAAGTCCATCTGATAAAGAGAACCAATGATAAATCTCAGGACAATTTAGGTTTATTAACGGGCTGTGGCAAGAGAGCCCAGAGGAACTATGTCATTTTCCTCAAGAAGGTAAGAGATGGGATTATTGTAGGATCTGTGAGAGGAGAAATTTAGGTAAGAACCAAAATGAAGGGATGTGTTGAGAGGGATGAAGCAGGGCAGTATGAAAAGGAGTTATCAGCAGGTGGGGGCTGAAAAGCAGGCTAAGGGTCCTAGTTCCTTAGAAACTATGAAGTTCAGATAAAACACAGAATGTTGTATCCATAAACCCCTTATCTGAAACTCTGCACCTGGCTGGGAATCAAGGCTGCTTTCCCTGTTAAAGTGATCCATATGGTTCAGATCCTTCAGGCAAAAGTGGAGATGCTCCATTTTCACTGATATTTACTCGATATTTCCAACAACAAAGTTGCTGACAACCTATGATTTCAGAGAATAAGGTTTTTCTGCACTGGCTCCTTTTCTTCTTTAACAGAAGCAGTTTTCCAGGCTCACAAGAGGAGGCAGAGATTGTAAGGGAAGGCTTCGAGGCTGGGACAGAGTGGGGAAGGTCATAGGAAGTAGATGGAATCTTAAATAGGTAATTGATAATCTGCATAGCAGGGACTGAAAAACGCATGAAAATCCACAACTCCGTGCTAATCATTCATGCTAAACTCCTAGAACCATATTTTTAAAATCAAAATATCCAGTAATTGCAAACTGACTGATTTGATTTTGAGCCTTTCACTTCTTTGTACCAAGTATCTGGAGAAAAGAGAAATAAGCCTTAATTGACTCAAACGGAAAGTAGAAAATTGGAGCTCGGCAACCATTTACTCCTTGAAAAATTGAGAATTTACTGAGAAAGAAATTCTCAGGGCTGCAAGCTAACAAAACATCCTAAATATTGCAAATATATTACTCCACAGTGGCAAAATGCAGGCCTTAACAAAGTCCAGTAGAGTTTGCAGTACACTAATTTGAATCCCAATTGGAGCAGACTTGCTATTCAACTAGATGTGATGAACATCCACAAACCCAACACTAAGCCTGAGTATTTATTGGTCAATTTACGGAAAAGGTGCTTTCCTCAAATCCATGGGCCTGAGCCTGAGCCATTATAAAACACTTTCCTGTTTGGATTGCTGCTTTCTGCATTTTCTGCACAATAAATGGTTCTGATTCACCACAAAGGTCACCATTAGATAAGATAATATTGGCTTTTAGATGCTAGGTAATATATGATAAAAGCTGTGAATTTCAGATAATGTACATGTCAGAGTTTTCGGTATTTTTTTTCCATTTAAAGTAGCCAATAGAGCTTTTCTAATCTAAAACTGCATTACTAGAAGGAGCAAAACTATTTGGAAAAACTAGTAGAGTGTTTTGTGCATTATGGATAGGCACTGGGTTTAATAAATGAGTTGTGTATGGACTGAAAAGGAGGTATTAATCCAGGTTCAAAAGTTTACTTCTAGAATAAAATACATACACTAAGGAAACTGACTCCAAAAAGTTGGTGACAAAAAAATCCTATCTATTAAGAATTCAGCCTCTACAAAATAAATTCTCAAAAATATAATCTCATCTGTGTCATAACTTCCAATCCTGATGCTCGAACCAAACATTTTCATCTTTTATTAACCACAAAACAAATAACTCTCCACCAGTGAGATGCTCCTTCCTTTAGCTTTAAGACTTGTTGCAAAGATTGATTTTTAATTATTTATGCCTATGATTCCAGTTAGTTTAATTATTCTTATTTTCATCATAGCATCAGCGATCACATGAAGACCCTGCAGCTCTGAAGTTCAGCTTCTACGAAGTAATCTCAGCTGGTCCCCATGCACCCTCCGAGCTTAGAGCCTTGCAGAAGAGATGTTTGGTCCCCGGGTGGTATGCCAGCCACATCGAGAGATGGCTTGTTTATTTCCCCCCCTTTCAGGTACTGAGCAATAAAAATTTATACTATGTTATACTCTCATTAAGCTGATGACTTTGCCTCTAGGATAGAGGAAGTTTTTAGTCATTACAATGTTACAAGCTTTTACTCTTTTGTTGTAAATAATGAGAGTACAACAAAGAATAATAGATAAATAGAGGTAGAAAAGCTGTTTCCTTTCTTTCTAAGAGTATTTCAGGATAATTCTCCTTGCTTTATTTTCTAGTACATAGCTTTCCTGATTGTGAAATGCTTCAGAAGTTTTAGAGCCCTTATTCTTATTCTGAGAAGAAAGATTGAGAACCTCTTAACTAAACAAGACAAATCTTGTTTTGCTCAATTAAGTGCCATTATTTTCCTTTCAAACCACCTTGTTCCATTTTCCTAAGTCCTATGTTTCTCTTGGCTTCCTTGTTCCTCTGTTTTGCCAGGCATCAACCTAGGTTATAAAATCAGCCCTTATAGAGAATTTCACAAGCAAACCAAGTACAACAAATGCAGTATATGTGTGTTTGCCTAGAATCGCACTGTTGAATATGATAGCTACCACAAATGGGTACTTAAATTTATTTTAAAGCTAAATAAAATTAAAAATGTTGTTCCTCTGTCACTTCAGTCACATTTCAAATGCTCAATGACCACATATTAGACAGAGCAAGTGTATAACATATCTGTCACCACAGAACTGGACAGTGCTGACCTAGACTAAATGGAGTACTGTTTTAGGGAAAGGTATGGGAAAGGGTTACATTGCAGGACTTGTGGCTTTCCATTATGGTCCCCTGTCACTTTATCTTGTAGAACCACTCCTCTCCCTCATCAGAGTATTAAGTCAGTGCTTCCCCTTAGTCTGTTGAACTTCTGTCCTCACTCAGGTTCTCTGAAAGTCTTGTATTCTTCTCCAAGGAGATCATCAGAGCACTTCTTTCAATGTTACTGGGCCACTCTTGAAAGGAAATGTGAAGAATAATGTGTCCTCCTCTCATTACATCTGGTCTTATGCACTCCTTTCTGGCTTGAATGATGGAATCATTATTTGGTTTGTTTTTAATCTTGGTTCCCACTTGTAATTTTTGTAGTCACATTTCTAAGCTGTCTTGGCCCCCTCCAATGGCTTCTTTGTTTTCACAGTGCCTGCAGTACTTCTCAGATTACAAAACATGAATGCATTTAATTGAGGTGACTTATTTCTTGTTCCAGGTCATTAATGAGGATGACCTGGTTAAGTCTAACAGCAATGTATATAAATCCCTTCAGGACCCTGTCCCTCCTTGAATAAGCTCAGAGTGTAGAAATTTTTCATTGTACAGTTAACATGCATTGTCTATTTTTGTTTATTTCTTTTGTAATTTAGTTGCTAATTATTGATGGGCAACAGCTAAGAACTGATCCAGCTACAGTGATGGATGAAGTACAGAAGTTTCTGGGAGTGTCTCCTCATTATAATTACTCTGAAGCTTTAACGTAAGTTCATTTTCTAATTAATTGATAGACGTGTCAACAGAGAACTGATTTTAAAGAAATTGTAGTTTAATGATGCAGTTGTCAAGGTAGCTATTTTCTTATGGTTGTTATTAGGCACCATTGAGTTCATTTTTTGTCTCATAGCAAACCCATGTGAGAGAGTAGAACTACCCCCATAAGATTTCCTAGGCAGAAAAGGTTTTTCTCCCACGGAGACAAATCACCAGCCTTTCTGTTAGAAGCCAGTTAACCATTGCACCAGCAGGGATCCCACCTATTTCCTTACATACTGATTATTTTCCAGTTTGACATTAAGCACTTGGGAAAGAATGTTTCAATAGTATGACAAAGAAATGTAATAAATCCTCTGCTGATGGCTAAATATGCCCTTGACCCATTTCATAATACCAGATTGCAAAGATTTCCTTGGAAGGAAATTAGGAAAACAAAACAGTTGTAATCCTAAAACAACAATGAACCCTAGAAGAGGCTACTTGAAATATAAGTTGGTAGTGACTGAGCCTACCTATAAGACAGTAAGTATTAAGGCCTTTTGTAAATATAAAGGTTAGGTAGTTTATGAGCCAACTCCTTTCTCCACTGTGCAATTCCAGAAATAACATCATATAGCAAGAAATTGCCCAAAAGGTGACTGGCTAGGCAGAGAGTAGTATTGCTACTATTATTACTGTCACCTCTCAGTGTAGTGGTTAAAGCATTTGGTTGCTAACTAAAAGGTAAGCAGTTTGAACCCACCAGCTGCTCCATGGCAGAAGGATGAGGCAGTTTGCTTCTGTAAAGATTGACAGCCTTGAAAACTCTATAGGGAAGTTCTACTTTGCCCTAAAAGGTCACTATGAGTCGGAATTGACTTGTCAGCCATAGATTAGTTCTCCTTCAGAGGGCTCAGCAGTTACAGGGCTTGTTTGTTATTCTTTTGCTAGTTCCTTCTGATTTTCTTAAATATTGAGCTCTGGTAGCATAGTGACTAAGGCATTTGACTGCTAACCAGAAGGCTGGCAGTTCAAACCCACCAGCCACTCCTCGGAAGGAAGGTTGGGCAATCTACTTTCCGTAGTGATACCACCTCAGAAACCCAAGGAAGAGTCGCTATGTGTCAGGTCTGACTCGATGGCACATAACAACAACAACCACAACAGAGCCAGAACTAGGGTAAAGGGAGAGGCACTGGGATTCAAAATTGAAGGAGGCATTCACTCTCAGGCATATGTAACTGCCCGCATGTAATCACTTACTTAAATTTTGTGTCTCCTGTCTCACCCTAGTCTTGGCACTGGGTTTTATTTAGTATCTAAGTTCTCCATTTTTCCTTGTCCATTTATAATGCCTGACAGTCACATTTATGAGAGTTGTGTTTGTTTCTATGGTCCATACATCGACCAGCTCAAAGCTACTGACTTGGATGGATCTTCCTCTATATTTATTTTCATTATTTTAGGCTCATAGACGAAGCCTACAAAAGACTCTGTTATATAA
This sequence comes from Orycteropus afer afer, assembly GCF_000298275.1. NCBI lineage: Eukaryota > Metazoa > Chordata > Mammalia > Tubulidentata > Orycteropodidae > Orycteropus > Orycteropus afer. Next base: position 1,489,249 of record NW_006921919.1, read on the forward strand.
TTTTCCATTATATTTCTCAGTATAAACCACCATTCTGTAGATAATGAATATTCCTATATCAGTACAGGAAGTGAGAAGCAGGTTTCCTTTAATTTCAGCATCCCTTGCAGTAAAATGTTTGGCAAGAAAACATAAACAGCTTATATCTTATATAAACTATATGAGGAGACACATGTAAGAGAGACTTTTGGTTTGGAGGACAAAGAAGTAGGTGAAACTCTGGAGTTTTGAGCTTCTGTTCCAAGAGTCATTTACTTTGTTGTTACTATTAACCTCTGATCTATGTCTTTTCTATATTACAAATAAGTTAACAGCTTAAGATTCAAGTACCAACACAGACACCAGCCTTAGGTATTTAACATTCAGCCTGACCTTAAAGAAAACTGAGTGATTTTAGATTGTAGTTAGAAATTCAAGTCTACCTTCTGCTTTATATATTTTTAAGCATCTTTTAGGGGGGAAAAAAAATAAAAGCTTTTGTTTTCTAAACAGTTTTCTATTTCTGTTGGCTTATCTTTGGGTCTTTTTTATAGAGTATCTAGCAAAGCATTGTATTTCAGAAGAAAGTATCGTATTCTGTAAAGACATAATCTCCTTTTTCTTTATGGCATGGTCCTTGACTTGCATGCTGTGTATTTGTCCCCTCTGCATCCAGCTCAGCAGCAAGCTTTTTATTCATCTCCACAACCAAGAAAAGGCAATGTTAAACTTCAGAGAATTAATATCAAAGCAATGTACTGTATACAAAGAACCATGGGTCACTTTGCACCTGACTAAAATTACCCATTATATGATTCTTTAACCTGGTTGGAGGCTCAGTGGGTGAAGTGGCAAGATAAGATATGTGTAGTCCTTGAAACCACAGTTTCCAGTCTAGCAGGGTTGCCCAAGGCCTCACCCTGCTGACAGAGATAATGTACTTCTACTCAGATTCTTTTTATATTTTCTTGTCAGTCATCAGTTGGCCTGACATACCTTATAAAAACCAGCAGTGCACCTGGTTGTAGAATATTTGGAAGTTTCATGTGATTGTCTTGGGTCTAAATTGTTCCTCCTTCACCTCATGCCCTCTGTGGTTGTTTATCTGAACGTGCTGTCACGGATGGAGTAACTGTTTCTATGGGAGGTCTGGTGGCACAGTGCCTAAGGCATTTGACTGTTAACCAGAAGGCTGGTGGTTCAAACCCACTAGCTACTCCTCAGAAGGAAGGTTGGGCAATCTACTTCCATACTGATACTGCCTCAGAAACCCAAGGAGGGCTTGCTATGAGTCAGATCCGACTTGACAGCAGTGAGTTTGGTTGGTTTTTTTGTTTTTTTTTTGGTTTTTGGGTTTTTTTTTTCCATAACTGTTTTGATAGTTTTTTCTCTTACACTTTGAAAATGGTAGGGATGACTAGGGGTTCAGAAATTTATGTTCTCAGAAATGCCATCTATACCAGTTGGCAAGAGATCCTGTGTACTTTGATATTGCCTATTGATTTATCTGCTAGTGACAGGGAAGACTACCACTTTGGTACAAAAGAAGAAAAAAAAAGTTTAATAAGTCCTCTAAGAATGTACTGAGCTGCCAATATATATGAATTCTTAACTCAGCACATAAATCCAGTGCTTTGCACACAGTAGAATGAATAGATGAAATTAAGTCTATACAAAAGTTTTACTATACAATCTTGGCATGAAAGAATTCTCAAATTTAAGAGCTTCCTAAACTAGTTATCTTCAATATAGCAAATTCCAATGTCAAAATTATTTTCAAGAAAAAGAGCAATAAGCTTCCATTGTAAAGTGTTGTTTATTCTTTTGCACAATCTCTAAAGAAAGTGTTCAAGATTTCAGAATTTCATACAAAGTTAATAGTTAGTCTGTGATGTCCTAAAAATGACTTAGTAATATCATTATTTCACAGTGGCTGCAACATTGAACTCAGAGATAGCAATGAGTGGGAAGATAGCTCAAGACCAGGTGACATTTCATTCTACTATACAGAGGGCCACGATGAGTAAAGCTGACTCAACAGCACATAACAACATCATCAGGATTTAAAATGATTTAGTGCATATGTAAGAGAACAAATATGATTTTCTTAGTGAGTATGAATCTGATTTGACATAAACAGTGTAATCTTCAAACTCTATATGAGGGAATTTTCTCACTCACTTATGTAAATTAACATTTTACCATTCCAATTCAACATCATCTAAATTGTAAATAGTCTTGATACACTGACATTACTGTAGTTGACTGCCATTGAGTCGAACTTGAGTCATAGCAACCCCTCCTTGGGTTTCTCAGTCAGTAGCTCTACGGAAGTAGACTGCCCAATCTTCCTTCCAATGATATAGTATTAAAACATACTGATCATTTGGGAAAAAACACAAAAAATAATGCTTAGCAAAGAATTCTGCTAATTTATGTAAATCTCAAAATAGACAATGAGAGTTTGAAGGCCGGAGATTGACTGGAGTTGTAATTGGTTTGGTTGGTTGCTTGGTTTTGTTTGGTGGATGAGGCTCAGTTATGTTGTAAAGAACTGACACTACTTCCAAATTCAGAAGGATTTCAATTGCTTTAATATCACACCCACAGGTAACCAAGTATGTATTTCTCAGGGTTCTTTCCCAGCTCACTTGAGATGAGTTTGAGTCAAAATGTGCCATATTAGAACATTTTTTAGTAGCAATAAATAGCCATGGTATCTATTATCTGCTAAAATCTATTGATTCCCCAGATGACCTGTGAAAGATCACCTAGGAATGCTAAGAAAGGAAAGAGAAGAAAATTGTCTACTGCGGTTTCTTTTGATGAATTTGTTTTTATAAGTGGTTGTAACATTTCAAAATCAGTATACTTTTGTATATTCCTAATATTTTACATATGTTGCCTCAAAATAACACTATGTGGTAGGTAATATTAGCTTCATTGTTTTTCAGATGAAAACACTGAGACAGATTAAAAATAAGCCAAAAGTCATTCAGTAAGTAAGTTCAGGAGGAAGGATTGAAATTCAGTCAGTCTAGCTCTGGAGCCTACACTGCTAAATTCTAAATTGGCACAAGATATTAGAACCAGAGAAAAACATTATTGTAATTTTTTACTAATGAATAGTGTATCAACTGGAAGTACTTCCTTCAAAAAAAAACCCTGAAACTACACATGAGCTTTTTAAGTTGTCTCAGACGTTATTATGAAAATAATCTATTTCCAGACACACTGAATATCACTTTGCATGATGTGTAATCATCATGGGTTGTTGTCAAGTCAATTCTAACTCATGGTAACTCCATGTGTTACAGAGTAGAACTGCTCCATAGGGCTTCCTTGACTTAATTGCCCACCTTTTCTTCCACAGTGCCACAGGGTGGATATGCAAATTAAAACCACATTATGGTACTACTGCATACCCATTGGAATGGCTATAATCCAAAAGACAAACAACATCAAATGTTGGCAAGAAGGTAGCAGAACTGGAATTCTCATATAACTACTGGGAATGTAAAATGTACAGCCACATTGGAAAACAGTTTGGAAGTTTCTTAAAAATTAACAGAGGCTTACTGTACAACCCAATCCTAGGAATGTACTCCAAGAGAAATGAAAACATGTGTTGATAAAGATTTATATGTAAATGGTCATAGCATCATTATTTAGCCAAAGACTAGACATAATACAACTGTCTATCAACCAGTGAAAGGATTAATAAAATTTGGTATACCCATACAAAGGGATACCACTCAACAATAAAAAGGAGATGCCCAGAAAAAAGTAAAGTTAGCATCAGAAAGCAGATCAGTGGTTTCCAGAAGCTGGAGGTGACACCTAGAATGAACTGGAATGGGCTCAAGGGATTTTCAGAGTAATGGGAAATGTTTTAAAATTGGATTCTGGTGATAATTATTGTTGTTGTTGTTGTTATGTGCCGTCGAGTCGGCCCCGACTCATAGCGACCCCTCCTTGGGTTTCCGAGGCAGTATCACTACGGAAGTAGGATTGCCCAACCTTCCTTCCGAGGAGTGGCTGGTGGGTTTGAACCGCCAGCCTTCTGGTTAGCAGTCAAGTGCTTTAGCCACTATGCTACCAGAGCTCCCGGTGATAATTATACGAGTATGTAAATTTGCTAAAAATTGTTAAATTGTACACTGATAATTGGGAGCTCTGGTGGCGTAGTGCCTAAGGCATTGACTACTAACCAGAAGGCTGGTGGTTCAAACCCACCATCCACCCCTTGGAAGGAAGGTTGGGTAATCTACTTCCTTAGTGATAAAACCAAAAAACAAACTCACTGCTGTCGAGTCAGATCTGACTCATGGTGACCCCTCCTTGGGTTTCTGAGGCAATGTCACTATGGAAGTAGATTGCCCAATCCTCCTTCCGAGGAGTGGCAGGTGGGTTTGAATCACCAGCAACCACCTCAGAAACCCAAGGAGGGGTCGCTATGAGTCGGATCCAACTCAACAGCAGTGAGTTTGGTTTGGGAATTGATTAATGTTATGACATGTGAATTATACAAAAAAAAAAAAAAAAGGCTCTTAAGTCGCCAGATATTAATACATGATTGTTTTGATTTTGAAATTTACCTGTATTATATGAAATTCCCACCACTCATCTGACAGTTTTTCACACTGTGGTAGCTTGCATGTTGCTGGGATACTGGAAGCTGTGCCACCAGTAGTTCAAATACCAACAAGGTCACTCATGGTGGACTGGCTGCAGTGGAGCTTCCAGACTAAGACAGACAAGAAGAAGAATATGGCCATCCATTTCTGAAAAATGTTGTCCACTGAAAACTTTATGAATAGCACTATCTGACATATTACTGGAAAATATTATGAATAGCAGTGAAACAGTGGCTGATGTAGTGCCAAAAGATGAATGCTTCAGGTTGGAAGTCAAAATAGGACTGAGGAAGAGCTCCATCCTCAAAGATTTGCCCTTAATGATGTGGATGGAGTACAGCTTTCTGGACCTTCATTTGCTGATGTGGCACAACTCAAAATGGGAAGAAATAGCTGAAAATATCCATTAATAATCAGAATGTGGAATATACGAAGTATAAATCTAGAAAACTTGCAAATAGTCAAAAATGAAATGGACTGCATAGAGATCAATATCCTAGGTATTAGTGAGCTGAAATGGACTAGTATTGCCCATTTTGAATCTGTCAGTAACGTGCTCTACTATGCTAGGAATGACAAATTGAAGAGAATTGACATTGTCTTCATCATCAAAATGAACATTTCAAGATCTGTCCTGAAGTATAGTGCTGTCATAGGATAATATCCATACATCTACAAGGAAGACCAGTTAATATTACCATTATTTAAATGTATGCAACAACCACAAAAACAAAAGATGAAGAAATGGAAGACTTTTACCAACTATTGCAGTCTGAAATTGACCAAATTGAAATCAAGATGTATTATTATTAGTGGTTAGAATGCAAAAGATGGAAACAAAGAAGCAGCATTGGTAGATGGAAAAGAGGGCTTTAGTGAAAGAAATAACACTGGAGATCTCATGATAGAATTTGCAAGACCAATGACTTTTTCATTGCAAATACCTTCTTTCAACAGAATAAATGGTGACTATGCACATGAACCTCACCAGATGGAATGCATAGGAATAAAATCAACTACATCTGTGGAAAGAGGTGATGGAGAAGCTCAATATCATTAGTCAGAACAAAGCCAGGAGCTGACCATCAATTACTCATATGCATGTTCAACTGGAAGCTAAAGAAAATTAAGATAATTCCATGAGAGCCAAAATATGACCTTGAATGTATCACACCTTAATTTAGAGACCATCTGAAAAATAGATTTGATGTTTTGAACACAAATGACTGAAGACCAGATGAGTTGTGGGATGACATCAAGAACATCATACATGAAGAAAGCAAAAGGTCATTAAAAAGACAAGAAAGGAAGAAAAGAAACAGAATTTGGGTGAAGGGAAAGGCAATATGAAACTCTAAAAAAAGAGAAAAAAAAATGACCAAAAGGGATGTCAGAAGACGCTCTGAGACTTGCTCCTGAACGGAGAGTAGCTAAAGCAAATGGAAGAAATGATGAAATGAAAGAGATAAACAGAGGGTTTAAAAAGGCAGCTCAAGCAAACAAAGTAAAGTGATATAATGAAATGTGCAAAGTACTGCAATAAGAAAACCAAAAGGGAAGAACACACTAGGCATTTCTCAAGCGGAAAGAACTGAAAGAAAAAAAAAAAAATTAAGACTTGAGTTGCAATATTGATGGATTCAATGGACAAAATCTTAAACGATGCAGAAAGCATCAAAAGAAGATGGAAGGAATACACAGTGTCAGTGTACAAAAAAAGAATTGGTCAATGTTTAACCATTTCAGGATATAGCTTATGATCAAATCTTCCTTATTTAAGGAAGAAACCCAAGCTACACTGAAGGTTTTGATGAAAAAAATAATAAAAAAATAACAAAGTCGCTGCTGTCGAGTCGATCCCAACTCATAGCAAACCCCCCCCCCCCTTGAGTTTCCTAGGTGGTATCTCTAGGGAAGTAGATTGCCCAATCTTCCTTCTGAAGAGTACCTGGTAGGTTTGAACCACCAGACTTCTGGTTAGCAGTCAAAAACAAAGCCCTAGGAATTGATGGAACACCCATGAGTTGTTTCCACCAACAGATGCAGCTCTGGAGGCATTTGCTCATTTATGGCAAAAAATTTCAAAGACAACTACATGGCCAACAAACTGGAAGAGATCCATATTTGTGCCCATTCCAAAGAAAGGTGATCCAACAGAATGCAAAAATAATGGAACAAAATCATTAATATCACATGCAAGTAAAATTTTGCCAAAGATAATTCAAAAATGGTGGCAGCAGTATATTAACAAGGAACTGCCAAAAATTCAAGCTGAATTCAGGAGAGGACATGGAATGAGGGATATCATTGCTGATATCAGATAGATCATGGCTGAAAGCAAAAAATACCAGAAAGATGTTCACCTGTGTTTTATTGACTATGCAATTGCATTGAACTATGTGGATCATGGCAAATTATGGATAGCATTGTGAAGAATGGGGATTACAGAACACTTAATTTTGCTCATGAGGAAACTGCATAGACCAAGAGGCAGTCATTTGAACAGATCAAGGGAGTAGTGAATGTTTAAAATCAAGAAATGGGTATGTCAGGATTATATCCCTTCACCATATTTATTCAATCTGTATGCTGAGCAGATAAGCCAAGAAGCTGAACCATATGAAGAACAATGTGGCATCAGCATTGGATGGACTCATTAACAACATTGGACTCATTAACAACCGGCAATATGCAGATGACACAACCTTCCTTGCTGAAAGCGAAGAGGACTTGAAGCCCTTACTGTTGAAGACCAAAGACTACAGCCTTCCATATGAATTACACATCAACATAAGGAAAAATAGAAAAAATCCATACAACTGGACCAATTAGCAGCATCACGATAAATGGAGAAAAGACTGAAATTGTCAGAGATTTCATTTTCCTTGTATCCACAATCAATGCCCATGGAAGCAGCAGTCAAGAAATCAGACAACTTATTGCACCGGGTAAATCAACTCCAAAAGACCTCTTGAAAGTGTTAAAGAATAAAAGTGTCTCTTTGAAGACTAAGGTGCACCTGACTGGAGCCACTGGATTTTCAATAGCCTCATATGCATGTGAAAGCGGGACTATGAATAAGGAAGACAGAAGAATTGGTGCATTTGAATTGGTGTTGAAGACTACTGAAAATACCACAGACTCCCAGCAGAATGAACAAATCTATCTTGGAAGAAGTACAGCCAGAATGCTCCTTAGAAACAAGAAGGGCCTGACTTCATCTCACGTACTTTGGTCATGTTGTCAGAAGGGACCAGTCCCTGGAAAAGGATATCATGCTTGGTAGAGGGTCAGTGAAAAAGAGAAGACCCTAAATGAGATGGATTGACACAGTGGCTATCATGATGGGCTCAAGCATAGAAAATATTGTGAGAATGGCACAGGACCAGGCAGTAATTCATTCTGTTATATGTAGGACAGCTATGCATTAGAGCCAACACAACAGCACCTAACAACAACAACAACAACATATGCAATATTCTTCCATGGAAATTATATTTCAATTTAAAGCCATTTCAAACAAACTTTCTAAATATAATCTGAATGTTCCCTAAGCTTCATCTATCTGCCCAAGGGTAGAATTGTCATATTTTTGTTAATATAGAAATGTTACCAGTCTGAAGGTGAATCACTGGGTATCTTAGTGTCCTTCTCTACAAATCTCTTCCAGCTATTTCTAGCTGTTCCCAGATGATACTCCTCACAAGCTTAAAACCCACATTAACAAAGTTTTATTGAATGACTATTTTGTGCATGAGTCTGTGCATTCAAGTAGGAAAAATCCCTACCTCCAGGACAGGGTAGAGATAAAGATACTAAACAACAAATGAAATTTTTCCTACATGCTTATTGTCTACAAACTTTAATAGAAATGCTGAGCCATGGTCACTGCTGCCAGTGCCTATGTAAGAAGGTTGTTTCCTTGCTATTCCACCAGACACCAGTGATACATAAAGATATTTTTTTATAATTGACCATTGAACAATGTGGAGGTTAGTGGCACCATCCTCCTGTGTAGTCAGAAATCCGTGTATGACTTTTGACTCCCTCAAAACCTAACTACTAATAGCTTACTGTTGACCAGAAGCTTTACTGATGACATTAAGTCGATTAACATAATTCTTGCCAAATAGTGTTAGATTTCACATGAAGACATATACATATACAACAGATAAGTTTATTAACTTTATGGAATGATGATTATTTATTACTCACTAAGTGAAAGTGGATCATCATAAAGATCTTCATCCTCTGTGCATTCAAGTTAAGTAGGCTGAGGAGGAGGAGGAAAAGGAAGGATTAGTCATGCTGTCTTGAGGGTGGCAGAGGAGGAAAAGGTGGAGGAAGTGGAAGGGGAGGCAGAAGAGGCAGGGACACTCATTGTTACTTTACAGAAATATATTGTAATTTCTGTCTGACTTTTTCCTTTTCCTTTCTCTAAATATGTTTCCATATGGTGTCAATGCTTTTTCCACCATGTGCTTTAGTTTCAGTGCTTACATCGTAGAAGAGTCCATGTCATAAAAGAAGACAAAAGCAGTCTGGAACCCTTCTGCCAGACTATCTAATTTGTTTTCTGGCATTCCTTCTTCTATGTCTGTTTCCTCATCATCTGGCACCGGTTCAGAAGCACTCATCTCCATCAAATCATCTGCTGTTAATTCTTCTGGTGTGGTGTCTATTAGGTCTCAAATTTCTCCAAGATCCATATTGTTTTCTTAAAAAAAAAAAAGTATATCTATAAGTAGATCCACACAGTTCAAACCTGTGTTCTTCATGGGGCAGATGTATTTGGAGGGACACTGCTGCTGTGTAAATAAATAGGTAGAAAGAGATCTTTGTCCAACTTCTGTTAGGTTTTTCAGTTGGGCTTCAGATAGCTTTGCTTATGTCCTCAAACTCACAAGTTGTTTCATCAACAATAGTCCTTTCACTTTCTGTCTGGGACTGTTCTCTCTAGCTGACCCAACATAGAAAACAGACATGATCTCCTTTTCCACCTTCCTCTCCCTTTCAACCTCATGCAGACAGACATCAGTGCCCATGAGCTAATGTACATAAATGCCTGCCTAATGTACATTAGCGCCTGGATGTCAGCTACACTCACTCACACACACACACACACATACAAACAACTTTGTTTCCTCAGTAAAGCCTGGCACAACACCCCACTGCACAACATTGAATCAATCAGCAGAGATGACAAAAAAAGCAATTTTTCTTTTGATTCATAACATGTGCATGTTTCTTAGAAAAACATTTTCTCAAAAGACCTTCACTTTAACTTAAGTTATATGTATGCTCCAGTTTTGTATCTATTGTGTGGTGCATTAACAAAAAAATAATAACTGGTTTGGATTCTTAGATTTTATCATTTGAATACCTTATAAATGAGTTGGATTTAAATTGTGGAAGTTGCTAATAGCAAAATGTTAATGGTAATTACTACATCAATAGCAGACTCCAGAAATTGGTTTTATTAGTGCTTCCAGGCCTTCATGTACACATTATTTAAATATTAAGTCTTTATTTATGATCTTGTACTTCAAAGTATGACACTAATTAATTCAGTTGCTTTACTTATTCGAACATGGATATAAACAAGATGAAGACATACCATGTTGTATTCTGATTTCACACATTGCTTTAATAGCGATGAGAAATGACCCTTGCATAAGTAAGGTGAGATTAATCCTTCATTGCCTCTAATACTCAAAGCAGTAGGTACAGAGGCAGAGATCTAAGTCTGCATTCTTTTCGTAGGGGTATGTCCATAAATGCTATAAGGTTAGCTGCATAAACAAAGACTGCCTAAACAATAGACATGGCTACAAGGAGATCAATAATTCTAGGAAGATACAGACTCCTTAAAACAATTAACCATTTGAGATCAAAAGGGTAGTGTTTGCTTAAGGACAAAGTTCAGAAGGCAGGACTGATTAAGAGAGAAGGAAGACTGGAATGAGAAATATAGGGTGGAAGTGGGAGGAGTGATGTTACATTAAGGTGATTGTAATCAATTACACAAAACAAAATGTGTGTGAATTATTGAATGGAAAACTTATTTGATCTGTAAACTTTCACCCAAATAACAATAAAAAGTTTTAAAAAAATAAAATAGCTGGGCAACTAGGGGTTACACAAGCCCCAAACCCAGAGAATTAACTGCAAGAAGGGAAGGACATGATGCAAGCATGTATATTCATAGATTAGTTGGATGATAACCATGCATTAAAGCTACAATTACACATATTCACTGAGGACCCAACAAAAGCCTTTCCTGATTTTTAAGAAAATGTAAAGAACGCGACATTAAGATTGGAAAAAGACACATTAACAATCTGTGATATGCAGATGACACAACCTTGCTTGTTGAAAGTAAAGATGACTTAAAGTATTCACTGATGAAGATTAAAGACTACAGTCTGCAGTATGGATTAAACCTCAACATAGAGAAAATGAAAATCCTCACAACTGGACAAATAAGCAGCATCATGATAAATGGCAAAAAGATTGAAGTTGTCAGGGATTTCATTTTACTTGGATCCACAATCAACATCCTTGGAAGCATTAGTCAAGAAATTAGATTTCACATTGCTCTAGTCACATCTGGTGCAAAAGAACCCTTTAAAGTGTTGAAGAGCAAAGATGTCACTTTGAAGACTAAGGTGCACCTAACCCATGCCAGGGTATTTTCAGTCACCTTATATGTATGTGAAAGCTGGACAATGAATAATGAAGACAAAGAAGAGTTGATGCTTTTGAATTGTGGTGTTGGTGAAAAGTACTGAAAATACCACAGGCTGCGGAAAAAAAAAAAAAAAAAAAAAATCTGTCCTGGAAGAAGTGCAGCCAGAGTAGAGTGCTCCTTGGAATGGAAAATGGCCAGACTTTATCTCACCTACTTTGGTCATGTAGTTGCACAGTAATGTATCAGACAGTGTTTCTCTGCTATTCATAAGGTTTTCCCTGGCCAATTTTTTGAGAAGTGGATAACCTTCTTCCTCTTCCTAGTCTGTCTCAGTCAGTTGAAACCTGTGCACCATGTGCAACCCCGCTGGATTTGAGACACTGGTGGCACAGCCTCAAGCCTCACAGCAACACGCTACCATAGCAGAACAAACTGACAGACAAGTTTGTCTCCCTTAGCTGTCCAAAACCTCTACACCCTCCCCACCCTCCCCTTACATAGATTGCTGCCTCTTTCCTGCTGCTTGGGAGGGACATGTGTGGCCTAGGTCCCTGGCCTTACCTGGATCCCTGCCTCTGCTTCCTCACTCTGTCCTGCCCCCCACACACACTTTTTCTTTGCTTTCCCACCACCTGGGAGGGCCATGGTCTGGGTCCCTGCCCTTACCTGGATTCCTGCCTCTGCTTCCTTGCAGAAGGATGACAGAAGGATGTCATCCTCATGAATAGATGACAGAAGGAGACTCTGAAACTTGCCCTTGAGTGGAGAGTTG
>NW_006921919.1:1503296-1504759 GCF_000298275.1 Orycteropus afer afer
GGACTGGGTGGTGTTTTGTTCTCCTGTGCATAAGGTCGCTATGAGTTGGACACAACTCAATGGCACCTAACAGCAACAATAACTTTGGTCATGTTGTCAGCAGAGACCATTCCCTGGAGAAAGATATCATGCTTGGTAAAGTGGAACATCAGTGAAAAAGGGGAAGACCCTCAACAAGGTGGATTGAGACAGTGGCTGCAATGATGGGCTAAGGTATAGCAAGGATTGTGAGGATTGTGCAGGTCCAGGCAGTGTTTGGTTCTGTTGTACATAGGGTTGCTATGTACAACCGACTGGAAGGCACCTGTCAGTAACAACACTGAAGATCCAGTGACTAAGGGACCTAGACCTTGGAGCTTCCTCTTCAGGGGCTTCTTGGATCAGTGAGAACATCCATGAAAAAGAGAGATTGGCCACTTCCTGGAAATAGTGAAGGTCTCATGCCAGAAACTCTTCCAGACCTTACCTGATGTGTCTCTTGCTTGTATGCATTCTGGTTATAATAAATGCATAACTGTAAGGAAAAATTTTAAAAAAGAAGAAGAAAGAAAGATAACCTCTTACAGATCATACCCACAAATACACATGTACACATTAAAGGACACTATAATTTTTCAGGTATGATTTTATTAATGTATAATTTACATGTAACATTCATCCATTTCAAGCGTACAGTTCTATGATATTTGACGAAGGTATATAGTTGTATACATCACCACAATCAAGATGTAAAGTATTTCCATTAATCTGAAGTTTCCTCATGTCCCATTGCAGTCAGTATTTTCCCCTCACTCCTAGTAACCTGCTTTTACTTAGCATAATGCTTTTGTGATTTGTCATTTGTGATTTTTGCATGTTGTACAGGTATCCATAGTTGGTTCCTTTTAATTGGTTTTTATTCATTATGTGGATATACCACAATTTGTTTATCCATTCTCCTGTTGATGGATGGATAGGTTGTTTCCATTTGAGGGCTATAATGAACAAAGCTACTATGAGCATTTGTGTACAGATCTTGCATGAACACTTGTTTTCATTTCTCTTGGGTAAATACAGTGGATAATATAATAAGAAGGAGCCCTGGTAGGGCAGTGATTGAGTGATTGGGTGCTCTCCAAAACGTTGATTGTTCTAACCCACTAGCAACTTCACAGGAGGAAGATGTGGCAGTCTGCTTCCGTTAAGATTAAAGCCTCAGAAACCCTATGGGGCAGTTCCACTCTGTCCTAGAGGGTCGCTATGAGTTGGAATTGACAACAGGAACAAGTTTCATTTTGGGAATATGGTAAGGCTATGTTTAACTTTATAAGAAGCCTTCCAAAATGACTATAATATTTTTTAATTCCCATTAACAAGACATGAGAGTTTAGGTTGCTCCACATCTTTGCCAGCATTTGGTAGTAACTTTTTAAAGTTCAATCATTGTACTGAATGTTATTTCATTTGTGATTTTTATTCTTCTA
>NW_006921919.1:1510283-1515155 GCF_000298275.1 Orycteropus afer afer
TTATGGTTCATCATAAGAAATCATTGCTTAATCAAAGTTATAAAAAAATTCTATGTAATATTTTGTCCATTTTTTAATTTTGGTTTTGTTGTTGAGAATATACACAGCAAAACATACGCCAATGCATCAGTTTCTACATGTACAATTCAGTGACATTGATCACATTCTTCAAGTTGTGTAACCATTCTTATCCTCCTTTTCTGAGTCATTTCTTCCCAGTTAACATAAATTCACTGCCCCTAAGTTTCCTACCTAATTTTTTGAGTTGCTGCTGTCAGTTTGATCCCATCGAGATAATTCTTAAAAGAGCATAATGCTCATGGAAATATTTTTTACAAGTTAAGCTAAACTACTGCTTTCTTTTAAGAAGATTTCAGAGGGTATTTTTTGGTTTAAGGTTTAAAGATTATCTCAGGACAATAGTTTCAGGGGTTCATCCAATCTTCATGGCTCCAGGATGTCTGAAGTCCATGAGTATTTGAAATTCTGTTCCAAATTTTTCCCCTTTTGATCAGTAATGTTCTATGGAGTCTGTGAGCAAAATGTTCAGTAATGGTAGCTAGGCACAGACCAGATCTTCTGATCTCACAGCAAATGAGTCAGTTATTCATGGAGGCAATTAGCCACACATTCCATATCATCCTATTCCTGGATGTCCTCCTTCCTCTGTTGTTTCAGGTGAATAGAGATCAGTTGTGCATTGGAGGGCACTTGCAAGCTTTTAAGACCTCAGGAACTAGGAGGTAGAACAGAGGTACTCAATATGTTATTAAGCCAATCAACTGGAATGTCTCATGAAGCTATGACCCTAAACCTCCAAACCAAGAAATCAAATCCCATGAGATATTTGATTGTACATAAACAGCCTCAGCAGCTACTCATTTTTTCTTTTTGTTGTCATTGTAAATGTATCTATCACATACCTTTGGCCAATTCAGCTTTTTACAGGTGTACAACTTATTGACAGCAATTACAATAACCAGCTGTGCAACCCTACCCTTAATCAACATATTTCCATCTTTGTTAACCATCCCTTATTCCCTCTCTCTCCTACCCCTAGAGAAAAATAAACTTTAGCTTCTGTACCTATGCCTTTTCTTGTCTATTCACTGCCGTCGAGTCAATTTGACTCATACCGACCCCTCCTTGGGTTTCCAAGGCAGTATCTCTACGGAAGTAGATTGCCCAGTCATCCTTCTGAGCAGTGGCTGGTGGATTTGAATCAGTTAAATGCCTTAGGCACTATGCCACCAGAACTCCTAAGGTTATACAATATTTGCCCTTTTGTTATTTACTTATTTCACTCAGCTTAATGTCTTCAAGCTCCAACCATATTGTAGTATGTTATCAAGACTTCATTTCTCTTATTAGCTGAGTAGTATTCCATTGTATGGACATATCATTTTTTGTTTATTCATTCAGTTGTTGCTGAGCATTTAGGCTGTTTCCACATTTTGGCTACTGTAAATAGTGCTGCAGTGAACACTTGCATACAAATCTCTGTCCAAGTCTCTGTTTTCAAGTCTTTTGGGTATATATCTACAGATTGCTGGGTCATATGGTACTTTCATGGTATTTTCAATAGTCTCATATGCATATGAACCTAGGCAATGAATAAAGAAGACTGAGGACTTGACATATTTGAATTGTGGTATTGGCCAAGAATACTGATTAAGAGAATCAGTATTAAAAGAATATTGAGAATACTGATCATGACATTTACAAATAGAGATAATTTTACTTCTTTTCCAATTTGGATACCTTTTTCTTCCTTGTTTTACTGCTCTAACTAGGACTTCTAATACAATACTGAATAGAAATGGTGATAGCAGGAACTCTTGTCTTGTTCCCAATTTCAAGGGCAAAGCTCTCAGTCTTTCTCTATTAAAGTATAATGTTTGTTGTTGGCTTTTCATATATGCCATGAATTATATTGAGGAACTTCTCCTCTATTCTAATCTTCTTCAGAATTTTCATTAAGAAAAAGTGGTATTTCATCAAATTAGTTTTCTGCATTCTTTGAGGTGACCATGTGGTTCTTTTCTTTTTTCTATTGGTGTGGTGTATTATGGTGGGTCAGTGAAAAAGGGGAAAGCCCACAATAAGATGGATTGACACAGTGGCTGCAATGATGGGCTCAGGTATGGCAAGGATTGTGAAGCTGGCACAGGACCTGGCTGCATTTCATTGTATTTTGCATAGGGTCACTATGAGTTGGAGCTAATTCGATGGCACCTAACAACAACAACAATATGTTGATTGATTTTCTAATGTTGAACCATTCCTGCATTCCTGAAATAAATTCCATTTGGTCATGATGTATGATTCTTTTAATATATTATTGGATTTTGTTTAACAGAATTTTGTTTAACAGAATTTTGTTGGGGATTTTTGCATCTATGTTCATGAGAGATTGGCCTATATATTCCTTCCTTCTATATCTTTTGGATGAGTTTAAACAGTATTAGTGTCAATTCTTCCCTACATGTTTGGTAGAATTCCCCAGTGAAGTCATCTGGCCAGGATTTTTGTTGTTGTTGTTGCAAGGTTTTTGATCACTGATTTGATTTCTTCATTAGATATTGGTCTGTTGAGACTTTCTATTTCCTCTTAAGTCAGTTTGGGTAGGTTATGTGCTTCTAAGAATTTGTCCATTTCAAATAGGTTATCCAGTTGGTATACAGTTAGTTGTTCATCGTATGTCATAATTTTCTTTATTTCTGTTGGGTCAGTTGTAATGTTGCCTTTTTCATTTGTTATTTTGGTTAATTGCATCTTTTGTTTCCTTTGTTAGTCTATCTAAAGGTTTGTCTATTTTATTGATCTTCTCAAAAAAACAACTCCTGGTGTTATTTATTCTATTTTCTTTTTTCTGGTTTCAAATTTATTTATTTATGTTCTGGTCTTTGTTATTTCCTTTCTTCTGATAGGTTTAGGATTAGTTTGCTCTTTCTTTTCTAGTTCCTGGAGTTGTTGAGATAGGCTGTTAATTTGAGACCTTTCTTCTTTTTATGTAGGCATTTATTGCAATAAATTTCCCTCTAAGTACTGCTTTGCCTGCATACCATAAATTTGGGTATGTTATGCTTTCATATTCATTTGAATCTAATAAATTTGTGACTTCTATTTAGATTTCTTCCTTGATCCATTGGTAGACTGTGTGTTGATTAATTTCTATATGTTTGTGTATTTTCCAGGTTTTTCTTCTATTGATTTCTAGCTTCACTCCATTATGGTCAGAGAAAATACTTTGTATAATTTTAATCTTTTTAAATTTGTTGAGACTTGTTTTTTGACCTAAAATATGGTCTATCCTAGAGAATGATTCATTTACCTATGGGATTTTTTTTTTTTTTATTTTCTCCAGAATTTTTATAGTTTTTACCTCCTAGGTTTAGGTCTATAATCCATTTCAAGTTGAATTTTATATACAGTGTAAAGAGTCAGTGTTCATTTTTTCCAAATTGATATCCAGCTATTCCAATGAAATTTATTTAAAAGACTAACCTTTCCTCTCACAGATATAAAATAACTAGGAAAGGCAAATGTTTAGATAATCAGAGATTAATAGTGGTTATTTACAAAAGACAGGAGGAAAGGGAAATCATTGTTTAGGAAGCACTGAGTTTCTTTTTATGGTAATTAGAACTTATGACAATGGATATTGGTGATGGTGGCACAAAATGATTGATGTAATTAGTCTCAATAAATTGTACACATGAAAAATGCTGTGTGGGCAAACATTGGTTATTTATATTCTTACAACAATAATTTAAAAAAAAAAACTTATTCTTTCCCATTTAATTACCTTGGCTTCTGTTTTTGAACATCAGTTGACTATATATGTGTTGGTCTATCTCTGGAGTCTTTATTATGTTCTGTTGATTAGTGTCTCTATCTCTATGCCAGAACTACAGTGTCTTGACTACTATAGCACTATAATAAACCTTCAAATTAGGTAGTATAAGATCTCCAGCCTTTCTTTTTCAAAATTGTTTTGGTTTGACTAGGACCTTTGCAATTCCATATGCATTTTAGAATCATCTTTTCACTTTATACCACAAAAAAAATCTAATAGAGTTTTGACTGGGACTGCATAGAATCTATACCAAAACCAAATTCACTGCCATCAAGTCAATACTGATTCATAGTGACCCACTTTAGGTTTCCAAGGCAGAAAATCTCTATGAAAGTAGATTGCCCGGTCTTGTTTCTGTGGAGTGGCTGGTGGGTTTGAACTGCCAACCTTCTGGTTAGCAGTCAAATGCCTTAGGCACTATACCACCAGAGCTCCTATAGAATCTATAATGCAACGCAACACAACCACTGCTGTGGAGTCGGACCTGACTCATAGCGACCCCTCCTTGGGTTTCCAAAGGAGTATCACTATGGAAGTAGATTGCCCAACCTTCCTTCTGAGGAGTGGCTGGTGGATTTGAACTGTTAGCCTTCTGGTTAGCAATAGAATCTATGGATACCTTAAAAATGTCAAGTCCTCTAATCTATGAGCATGGTATACATAGATTTTTTTCAAGTATTTAATTTTAGCAACATTTCATAGTTCTCAATGTAAAGATATTGCATATATTTCAGGTTAAATTTATCCCTAAGTTATTTCATGTTTTATGCTAATTTAAATGTGTTTCTATTTTAATTTCCAGTTGTTCACTCTTCACTCCATGATTTTTAGCAAAATGTTCAAAGCAGCACTCTGAGAAGTATTATGGATTAAAACAAAAGGAAGAAATGCTCCTAAATGATAACTCCATCTGATGAAAGAGGAAATATAGCAAATCATTGAATAACAAAAATAAACGTGAAAAAGTTATCTTGCAGACTATTGTTGTTGTTGTTATGTGCCGTTGAGTTGGA
>NW_006921919.1:1517494-1522416 GCF_000298275.1 Orycteropus afer afer
TCTGATTCCTGTGTGTTCCATCTGGTGAAGTCCACGTGTACAGCCTCCATTTGTGTTGTTGAAAAAAGGTGTTTGCAATGAACAAGTCGTTGGTCTTGCAAAATTCTACCATACGAGTTCAATCATGAAAATTACTAGTTTATTCACCATGAACAATAATACAGATATACCCAGAGAGAAGTGAAGGAAAGAAGGCCCTGGTCCTAGAGTTAGGAAGCCTAGACTTTAGTCATGATCTGTATACTAAACAAGTCTAAAGTTTATTACCTTGGGAGCATATTCTTCATTTTAATTTTTTATTCAACTAATATTGATGAAACTTCACATAGTGGCAAACCCTATACTAAGTACTATAAAATGGGAAGAATTCTACTGCCATAACCTTAAGGGCTCAAATAAGAAATTGATGAAATACTGTGGTAAAGTATAAATTTAACTTGTTACTGTTATTTCAGTAATAAATATGAAAATTATGTCATTTATTACTGAATATGACACTTATATATACTGTTACTTTAATAAGGAGCTCATGAAGAAGGGAAGAATAACTCTGGAAATAAATTAAATGGATTATAACCAGAAGATTCTTAATCATGCCATGACCCACCGAAATCCTATCCCTTCCATTACTCTGTAGCTGTATGGTACAAGTAACGTCTATATCCATAGACTTGGATGGAGCCTGACTTGGCACTTTTATACTCTGCAAAGGAAAGGAGTAGATTTGAAATTCATATATTTTCTAGACCAGATGATAGAGGTAGGGTTATTAATTTCTATTAATAGGAGACCTTCTGCTGACAATTTTTCTATTAGGAATCTGGCAAACTCACCAATCTGACAGATGGGCTGAGAATTCAGAAGTTTGCCAAAAGACTTTATGCAATGGGATTTAGTCAAAAATTATGCCAATTTCCCTGCTTATAAATTAATGATATCCAAATGAAAATGTTCATGTCTTTGGTCATTATATCTCATAAATGGCTTGAAAAAGACTTTTTGTTTTGTTTTTTGTATATTCTTTGTATTTTTTTATTTTTTAGATTTGATTCTCATAAAGGTTTCTGGTGCCAGTTATTAGAAGAAGGTAAAACAAAATGCCTTGGGAAAAGCAAAGGAAGAAAATACCCCCCAATGGACTCTGACGTAAGTATGGAGCTTGAAAACACAAACTCAAAAAGCCAAATAATAAATAATAATACCATAACCAGTTTCTTAGAAAAGTAGTTAAAGTAAAAATTCAGTCTTTCTCAAACTTTTAAGTCTGGATCAGAAGTGACATTTGGATTTCAATACATCTAGGGTGCTTCTTTTAAATTTTTCCAGTGAAACCTGTCATGCAAGCATAAAGGAAAACAATAGAATCTTCATTTTGAATCAGAACAAAGCAGGTAATTTCTCATTCCAAAAAAATAATAATAATACCTTCACAGAAATTTTAGCACCAAAAATGTTAACTAAAACAAGACCTGAAATACGTCAACTAGAGATTGAAAGAGGGTAATAAGATATTTTTAACCACCTAATTCACTCTCTAATAAGTGTGACCTGAGTAATAATATTAATTATTGATATAAAAAACTAAGCTTTGAACTGTTAATATACTGAAAGATGAAAGGATTAATATATTTCCTAAATGTCTAACATACTAGCAGGTAATTTGGATGTTTTGCAGAATGGAGACATGGACACTTTGATGTATGTATCTAGTATCTAGTATTTCATGTTCATTCTGTTTAGAATGGTAACATGGTGATTACTTACTAATTTTTTTCAGTTTGTAGACACTGTATTTTAACTTTAATGTCTATTTCCTATATATTAATATATACTAACTTATATTAGCTTAATTTCATTATTGGTCCAGTTGGTATACAGAACCAAAAACACAAACTCACTGCCATCAAGTCACTCCAACTCATAGCGACCCCTCCTTGGGTTTCTGAGGCGGTATCTCTATGGTAGTAGATTGCCCAGTTGTCTTCCCAGGAGTGGCTGATGACCACTAACCCACCAGCCTTCTGGTTAGTAGTCAAGTGCCTTAGGCACTATGCCACCAGAGCTCCCAAGTTAAGAATGCAAATAGATTAAGATTTGTAAAACAAAAAATAAATAAATAAAACTAGGAAATTAAAATAGAATTTGGGATTTCCTCCCCCACCCCGCAAGTTTAATGTGGAAGCTTTGGTGGCGTAGTGCCTAGGCATTTGACTGCTAATCAGAAGGCTGGTGGTTCACACTCACCAGCCACTCCTCAGAAGGAAGACTGGGGAATCTACTACCATAAAGATACCGCCTCAGTAACCCAAGAAGGGGTCACTATGAGTCAGAGTTAACTCGAGGGCAGTAAGTTTGGTTTGGGTGTATGTTTAATATGTTATGTTAACTGAAAATCCTATAGTGATCTGAACTTACTTGATTATTATCATCCAAGACTTTGAGGACCTTATTTGTGCCCAGCTTAATGAGATTTATACTTAAGAGTGTATCCTGAATAAGCTCATAATTAAATTCTATCTAAAAAGCATTGTGGAGGTTTTTTTCCTGTTGTTTTCATAAATAAATTGCATTCTCAGAACTCTTAGCCTTCTGGGTATAGCTTTCAAAGCACTTCAAAAACAATCCTAACACATTAAAATAAGTTGAGGAGCAATTTCTATAGTATTTTATGAAAGTAATATAAAATATATAATTTTTATTTATGTAATAGCTATATTCCTGTACATTTATGAAAGCTAAAATGTTTAAAATACACTGTATAATATCTTTCTTAGGATTGTATTTTACTGGGATGTAATACCAAATTTGGTGGTAGAGAAAAAAATTAATAAACACAACATTTCAGGATATCAGTTCTATATCTTTCAACAAGATTTTAATGTAATATATACTGGGCTTATTTGTGGGAGCAAAGTAACTGATTTGTGCAAATAGGATCCACAGAAGAAGCAAAATAAAGGAGCCTCTGTAGAGGTAATGCAAACATATAAATGTAGAATGGTTAGTCAGTACTGTCTCCGTGAAGCAGCTCTGGTGGTATAGCACCTAAGACATTTAACTGCTAACCAGAAGGTTGGTGGTTCAAACTCACCAGCCACTCCACAGAAGGAAGATTGACCAATCTACTTCTGTAAAAATTTTCCACCTCAGAAACCCAAAGCGAGTCACTATGAGTTGAAATCAACTCGATGGCAATGAGTTTGTTTGTTTTTCGGGGGGGGTTGGGTGTTCCCCATGATGCGTCCCTGTCCTCCTAGTATAGAAAAATGCCAATATCCCTACTCAGTATTGTTATCAAATCCTAGGAAGCACTTGATTTGGTTAGTCAAGAATACTGTTTGCCTGTCCTCATTCTGACTTTATTTATCAAAATATGTTATGTAATAGGATAAAAGCAGACATGTCTTAACACCAGTAAGTTTATTAGTTCTCCAAATTGAAAGTGAAATATTGATTGTTTCATTTAATAATTGGCCAATAAACAACCTGATGTGGAATCTACTATTGACTCCTTCATATTATCTTGTTTGTTATATTATCAAAGCATTTGTTGTTGTTGTTGTTGTTATTGTTCGGTGCCATCCAGTCAGCTCCAACTCATAGCATACAGAATATGTTTTTGCATACTCAGTGAAACACATATAAACATCTTTCTGGTATTCTTAGCTTGCAGGCAAGATCCATCTGACATAGCAACAGAATGAAACACTGCCAGTTATATGCCATCCTCACAATCCTTGCTATATTTGAGCCTATCATTGCAGCCACTTGCAATGATCATTGCAGTCATTGCAGTCAATCCATCTTGTTGAGGGTCTTCCTCTTTTATGTTGACCCTCTACTTTAACAAAAATTATATTCTTCTCCAGGAATGGTCCCTTCTGACAACATGACCAATGTGGTTGACACAAAGTCTGGCCATTCTCAATTCCGAAGAGCATTCAGCTGTACTTCCAGGACAGATTTGTTTGTTCTTCTGGCAGTACATGATATATTCATTATTCTTGGACAACACAGTAATTCAAAGGCATCAACTCTTCTTCACTCTACCTTATTCATTGTCCAGCTTTCACATGCATCTGACCATAAACCAAACCACACTTACTACCATCGAGTCAGACCCGATTCATAGCAACCCCTCCTTGAATTTCTGAGGCGGTATCACTATGGAAGTAGATTGCCCAACCTTCCTTCTGAGGAGTGGCTGGTGAGATTGAACAGCCAGACTTCTGGTTAGCAGTCACATGCCTTAGGCAAAATACCAGGGCTTAGGTTCGGTGCACCTTAGTCTTCAAAGTGACATCTTTGCTTCTTAACACTTTAAAGAAGTTTTGGCAGCAGAATTTCCCTGTGCAATATGATGTCTGAATTCCTAACCACTGCTTCCATGGGTGTTGATTGTGGATCCAAGTAAAATGAAATCCCTGGCAACTTCAATCTTTTTGCCATTTATCATTATGCTGTTTATTGGTCCAGTTGTGAGGATTTTTGTTTCCTTTATGTTGAGGTGTAATCCATACTGAAAATTGTAGTTTTCAGTCTTCATCAGTAAGTGCTTCAAGTCATCTTCACTTACTGATGAAGCAAAGCAAAGTTGTGTTATATGCATATCACATGTTGTTAATCAGTCTTCCTCTAATCCTGATGCTGTGTTCTTCTTCATGTGGTCCACCTTCTCAGATTATTTACTCAGCATACAGAATGAGTAAGTATAATGAAAGGCTATAACCCTGATGCACACATTCCTGATTTTAAACCATGCAATATCCTCTTGTTCTGTTTGAACAACAGCCTTTTGGTCTATGTACAGGTTCCTCATAGGCACAGTTAAGTGCTCTGGAATTCCCATTCTTTGCAGTGTTATCCATAATTCATTATAACCCACATGTTGTTGTTGTTGTTATGTGCTGTGGAGTTGGACC
>NW_006921919.1:1524181-1527725 GCF_000298275.1 Orycteropus afer afer
ATAATAATATTTGACTTCTTCAGCTGCCATCTTCAACTTGCATGTGAGCAACTGATGATCTGTTCCACAGTCAGCTCCTGTTCTTGTGTATAGAAGTATACATTATTACTACTTCTAATTATATTATTCCACATGAATTTGCATGGACTAGTCAGGATAGCCTATCTATAATCTTAACATCTAAAATATTTACCATTCTGAATGATCATCAGGTAACAGTGAGTATATAATGTTATTGTTGTTAGGTGCTGTCAAGTAGTATCCAACTCATAGCGACCTCATGTACAGCAGAACAAAACACTGCCCAGTCCTGTGCCAGCCCAAACCTTTGCTATTTCTGAGCCCGTCATTGCAGCCACTATGTCAATCCATCTCATTGAGGGTCTTCCCCTTTTTCATTGCCCCTCCACTTTGCCAAGCATGCTAGCCTTCTCCAGGGCGTGGTCCTTTCTTAAAACATGACCAAAGTAGGTGGTGAGACAAAGTCTGGCCATTCTCACTTCCAAGGAGCATTCCGGCTGCACTTCTTCCAGGACAGATTTGTTCGTTCTTTTAGCAGTCCATGGTACTTTCAGCATTCTTCACCAACACCACAACTCAAAACCATCGACTCTTCTTTGTTCTTCCTTTTTAATTGTCCAGCTCTCACATGCATATGAGACAACTGAAAATACTATGTCTTGTGTCAAGCGCACCTTACTCTTCAAGGAAACATTGTTGCTCTTCAGCACTTGAAAGAGGTCCTTTGCAGCAGATTTGCCCAGTGCTATGCAATGTCTGATATCTGGACTGCTGCTTCCATTGGTGTTAATTGTAGAATCAAGTAATGTGAAGTCTGACAACTTCAATCGTTTCTTCATTTATCATGATGCTGCTTAATGGTCCCAATGGGAGGATTTTTGTTTTCTTTATATTGAGGTATAATCCATACTGCAGACTGTAGTCTTCAATCTTCATCAATAAGTGTTTCAAGTCATCCTTACTTTTAGTGAGTGAAGTTGTGTCATCTGCAAAATGCAGGTTGTTAATGAGTCTTCTTCCAATCCTGATGTCATGTTCTTCTTCATATAGTCCAGCTTCTCGGATTATTTGCTCAGCATACAGATTGAATAAGTATGGTGAAAGAATACAACCCTGACACACCCCCTTCTTGATTTTAAACCACGCAGTAGTGTCCCCTTGTTCTGTTCAAACAACAGCCTCCTGGTCTATGTACAAGTTCCTCATAAGCACAATTAAGTGCTCTGGAATTCCTATTCTTCTCAATGTTATCCATAACTTATGATCCACACAATTGGATGCCTTTCCATAGTCGATAAAACACAAGTGAAAATCTGTCTGGTATTCTTTGCTGTCAGCCAAGATCCATCTAACATCAGCAATGATAATCACTCATTCCATGTCCTCTTCTGAGTCCAGCTTGCATTTCTGGAAGTTCTCTGTCAATATGCTGCTGCAACCATTTTTGAATTATCTTCAGTAAGATTTTACTTGCATGTGTTATTAATGATATTGTTCAATAATTTCCACATTCTGTGGGATCATCTTTCTTTGGAAAGGGTACAACTATGGATCTTCTCCAGTTAGTTAGCCAGGTAGTTGACTTTCAAATCTCTTGGCATGGACAAGTGAGTGCCTCTAGTGCAGCATCTGTTTATTGAAATATCTCAATGAGTATTCCGTCAATTCCTGGAGCCTTGTTTTCTTGCCACTTCCTTCAGTGCAGCTTTGACTTCTTCTTTCATTACCATTGGTTCTTGATCATATGCCACCTTCTGAAATGGTTGAACATCATCCAGTTATTTGGTACAGTGACTCTTTTGATGTTTCCTGTATCTTTTTTTTTTTTTTTTTTAGAATCTTTCAATATTGCAACTCAAGGCTTAATTTTTTTCCTCAGTTCTTTCAGCTTGAGAAGTGCTGAGCATGTTCTTACTTTTTGGTTTATTAACTCTGGGTCTTTGCACATTTCATTATAGTAATTGGCTTTGTCTGCTCGAGCTGCTCTTTGAAATCTGTTCAGCTCTTTTATCTTGTTATTTCTTCCATTTGCTTTAGCTATTCTCAGTTCAAGAGCAAGTTTCAGTGTGTGTTCTGACATACATTTTGATTTTTTCTTCCTTTCCTGTCTTTTTAATGACCTTTTGCTTTCTTCATAGATGATGTTCTTGATGGCATCCCACAATTCCTCTGGTTTTTGGTCGCTGGTGTTCAATGCATCAAATCTATTTTTTAAATGATCTCTAAATTCAGAAGGGATATAATCAAGGTCATATTTTGGCTCTCATGGACTTGTTTTAATTGTCTTCAAGTTGAACTTGCAAATGAACAGTTGCTGGTCAGTTGTACAATCAGCTCCTGGCCTTGTTTTGGCTGAAGATATTGTGCTTCTCCTTAGCCTCTTGCCACATATGTAGTAAATCTGATTCCTGTCTACTCCATCTAGTGAAGGCCACATGGATAGCCACGTTTGTGTTGTTGAAAAAATATATTTGCAATGAATAAGTCATTGGTCTTGCAAAATTCTGTCATGTGATCTCCAGCATTATTTCTATCTCCAAGGCCAAATTTTCCCACTACTGATTCTTCTTGGTTTTCAGCTTTTGCATTCCAGTCGCCAGTGATAATCAGCACATCTTAATTGCATGTTTGGTCTATTTCAGACTGCAGAAGTTGGTAAAAATCTTCAATTTCCTCATTTTGGCTTTGGTGGTTGGTGCGTAAATTTGAATAATAGTAGTATTAACTGGCTTTCCCTGTACGCATATGGATATTATTCTATCATTGACAGCATTGTATGTCAGGGTAGATCTTGAAACATTCTTTGTGATGATGAATGCCACGCCATTCCTCTTTGTCACTCCTGGCATAGTAGATCATATGGTTATCTGATTCAAAATGGACAAAACTGGTCTATTTCAACTTTCTAATGCCTAGGTTATCAATCTTTATGCATTCCATTTCATTTTTGACAACTTCCAATTCTCCTAGATTCATACTTTGTACATCCCATGTTCCAATTATCAGTGGATGTTTGCAACTGTTTCTTCTCATATTGCCACCTGGGGGCTGTCCCCCAGCCACTGTATCTGTTCCGGCCACTGGCCCTGAGTGTATAATAAGCCCTGAGAGGGCTTGATTATGGATATATTTGAGATAAACCAGGCTAAAGATAGTAATACACACATAGTAGGGCACAGACCAAGATTTTTGCTACAGAAGTGGCACTGATATATGCAGCCAGGTGATTCCAAATCACATCCAAATGGCTAATGAGCTCAGGCATGACTGAAATAATTCTCAGTATTAAGAGGTTTAGTCTAAACTCCAAAGGAATGGATGGAAGAAATGAATCCCAGAAAGTTCAATTCCGAAGTCAGTTAGGATATTGGACTTATACATCTGGGAAATATTAAGAATCAAGCTGGCAGTATTTCCATGGCCCTAGACTCTGGTAGCATAGTGCCTATGGCACTTGACTGCTAACCAGAAGGCTGGCGGTTCAAACCCACCAGCCACTCCTCAGAAGGAAGGTTGGGCAATC
>NW_006921919.1:1530596-1531958 GCF_000298275.1 Orycteropus afer afer
GACCATAGTCACAGGGGACATCAAGCTCAATTGGCATAACATACTATACAAAACATTTTTCCACCTCCTACTCTGGCGAGTAGCGACTGGTATCTTAAAAGCTAGCAAGCTGCCATCTAGATTCAATGATGGGTCTCTCCTCTTCCAAAGAAAAGAAGAATGAAGAAAACCAAAATTCATGGAAACAATTAGTCCTAGCAACTGGTACACTATCTGATCTGCAGCCTATACGACTATGAGACCAGAAGAACTAGATGGTGCCTGGCTACCACTGTCATCCACTTGAAAGGAGATCTATGTAGGAGATCCTTGATAGAGAGGGATAACAATGTGGAACAAAACTCAAAATTATTTGGAGAAAATAAAAAAAGATGGGGACCAGTTTTGCTGGTGCGATAGAGCCTGGTGGAACCACTGAGACTATGACCTATAGCTGCCTTTCAGGTCTGGAATTGAACCCACACCTGTGGTTTCCAGCCAAACAAAAGACAGGCATATGAGTTGAACGTTTACCTGAGGTAGATACACTCCTTGGAGAGAACTATCATGGAAGAAAGAAGGGCTGCTTATGCACAGTGAGACATCTCAGGGGGCAGGAGTGCATGGAGGGATGGACACTGGGAAGGGGAGGAAGTGGGAGGGGAGCTGTTG
Organism: Orycteropus afer afer; assembly: GCF_000298275.1. Classification (NCBI taxonomy): domain Eukaryota; kingdom Metazoa; phylum Chordata; class Mammalia; order Tubulidentata; family Orycteropodidae; genus Orycteropus; species Orycteropus afer. The sequence goes on from NW_006921919.1 coordinate 1,531,248, forward strand.
CATTGTGGTAAACTGTGGTCAGTGTCATGAGACAAAGTGTATGTGAACTGCTGTATGGAAAGTGAATCTGCTCTGTAAATCTTCACCCAAATCGCAAAAAAATAAAAATATAAAAAAAGTAGCAGACACACACACAAAAAAAGAATTATCTATATGGGATCAAAGTGATCACATTATAAGGGACAGTGAGTTTACGTTAAAGGGGGAGGAACAACTCAGAAAAGGGGGATAAGAATGGATGCACAACTTGAAAAATGTAATCAATCTCACTGAATTGTACCTGTAGAAAGAGTTGAATTAGTGTACATTTTTTCTGTGAATATTCTCAACAACAAAATTGTAAAGAAAAGGAAATAATACTTGTCAAATTTTAGTACCAATATCAAGAAAAATATCCACAATTATCTGAAAAGTCTCTTAATACACATCTCCTTTTTCCAAATATATATCTTTGTGAAGCTAGATTTTCTTCATATACCTATAAAAAAAAAAATATATATGTGCAAAAATGACAAGGAGGCCACATCTTCTGACCTCCTCTAACCGCACAAGAGGAAGACAAAATCACCATCAATAGCCCAAGGCCTATTACTGCATGGCCAGACATGCTGCCTCCCTCCAGCCCTTTCACCAACCGTTCCTCACAAAGCACCCACCACCTTTCTCCTGGGTTTGATAATTCACTGCAGTGGCCACACAGAACTCACAGAT
>NW_006921919.1:1532058-1541919 GCF_000298275.1 Orycteropus afer afer
GGTTCAAACCCACCAGCCACTCCTCAGAAGGAAGGTTGGGCAATCCTACTTCTGTAGTGATACTGCCTCGGAAACCCAAGGAGGGGTCGCTATGAGTCCGGCCGATTTGATGGCAAATAACAACAACAACAACAGACTGCTGCTATTCCAAGCAAGGCCTTAGTCATAAAGAAGAACAATGCAGAGTGAGATGTTAAGAGAGAACACAATGAGGAAGAATTTCAGGAACTCAGACACTACACAAAAACCTAGCGTGCCCCTCCCCCTGTCCCCAAACCCACCCCATCCCCCTGGATTCCAGGCCAGGTTGGCAACAAAGGAGGCCATCCAGTAGCTAGGCTTCCAAATGTGATGTATGGGAAATACAGCTTAAGTTCTCCAGCCTGAGTATGCTAGCTGAGCTCATCAGTGGTTTGAGAACTAATATCTGAGGGAGACTAAGAACAAAAATTAAATAGGGACTGACACACAAACAAATTACAGTTTGAGTTCTCTCTTAAAAACAATAGTGGCTAGAATAGAGCACAAATATTCAATTTCATTCTGATGATCATGATGTAATGTAATGTTAGATATCTCATTATGTAACCAGGAAGTTATCAATACAGAATGAGCCTTTTTCCATAGCATTTAAAATGGTGTACCACATATGACAATTCAAAAGATTAGCACAAAAAATTAAATAAAAACTGTTTAAGGGTTTAACTCAACTAAAAACTTCAGAATAGTTTGGGAGGTACAGATGCAGGAATCCCCCCTTCACAACATTGCAGACAGTAGTCCACTAAACTATATATATAAACACTTTAAAGATAGGACACACTCTCTCACAACATAGCTCCTTCTATTTTTAGACAACTTCAGTTATTAAAATATCTTTCTTATTAAGGGACATGTACAGCTCTATAAGTCTGGATAGTTTAGAAGGCATTGCTTTCTTTCCTTAGGTCAATTAATTAATATATACCACATAAAGGCAATAATAAGATACTGGTTTACTTACTGAATTTGTTTAAGGCTCTTACAAAACTATTTTTAGCAGTGACCATTTTGTATACCTTAAACTACCTCTTAAGAATGTTATTAGTCCCTAAGTCTAAATATAAAACTGATGGTAAAGGAGTATTTCATATTGTAGATTTACCAAACTATCTCTCCAAAACTAAAAAGACTTTAATGGAACATAATAATAAACCTAAATAGTTGTGCCTAAGGCACTTGACTGCTAACTAGAAGGCTGGAGGTTCAAACCCACCAGCCACTCCTCGGAAGGAAGGTTAGGCAATCCTACTTCTGTAGTGATACTGCCTCGGAAACCCAAAGAGGGGTCGCTATGAGTCAGGGCTGACTCAACGGCACATAACAACAACAAATAGTTATAACTATATTTCTGGCAACTCAGTCTACTTATTTTAACATTTAATTCTGTAATCAAATAAGTTACATGTTTAATACTAAAGCTCTTTTCCTAGCAAAAATAGTGTGTGTATATAGCATATATTTTGAAAAAGAAATTCATTTTGTATTTATAGTGTGCTAAATATTTGCCATGTGTAGTCCAAATTTTAATCCAGATGTGAAATACTTGATACTGATTTAAATACCATGAGAGAATATGAAATATATTTTAATAAACAAAATCAAATGTACTTTCATATCCTCCTTCCACCTCAGAGCAGAGCATTTCTGTCGAGCTATTATCGAGATCGCAATGTGGAACTCTCAAAGCTGCTGCACAAACTGGGGCAGCCTCTGCCATCCTGGCTGAGACAAGAGCTGCAGAAAGTGAGATAGCATCAAGAGAAAACATCTTGAGGATTCATCTTCTATGGAACACTCACCTTTTCTAAAGCTTCCAGAAGCTACCAAAAGGCTGTTGAAAAATATACCTCTTCAAATGAGAAAAAAAGAACAAAATTCTTTCCATGTGCTGGCATATGGATGGTAAAAAAATAAAAAGAAAGAAATATATATATATATATATATTACAAGACTTGAGGCCTATGGCCTTTCTCTTAACCCATATCTGAGCCTGTAGACTACTGTGCACTCATGTGGAAGTCAATAATAGCAACCAATATAAATATCAAACTCAAATGCAGAACTGCTCCATTTCATAGTAATATTTACACTTTTATATGTCAAATAATTGTGTCTCTGTAGATTTTTAGACCACTGTTTGCCTGTACAATATTTTCTTATTTTTTGATTCTGTAAAGTGACTCTCAAAAGAAGTAAAATAAACATCACAATGTAGCATTAAATGCCAAAAGTATAACACCCTTGAAAAATGCTTGTCAAAATACAAATTCACTCAAGTGTTGAGAAAGACTTGTAAATTACAATTTGTGCTAGAACAGAAAGTGAAGTGGCATATGAGCTTTATCTGAGTTTTTTTTTTTTTTTTTTTAAAGAAAAAAAAAGCTAAGTGCTATGGCAAAAAAAAAAAAAAGCAGTTTATCAGATTACATTGTCTGGTACATTTATGTAAAACTTAGTAACTCTTCTATTGTAACATAATTGTTACACTGGTATATAGAGTAGAGTTGTTGAATAGTAATAGAAACATATGAATAAACCAAAACAGTAAATAATAAAATGTACTAACTAAATCCTCTAAAAGGGATAAACTGGAAGGGTCTAAAAATGTATCAAGGAGCCCTGGTGGCACAGTAGTTAAAGCATTTGGCTGCTAACTGATAGGGTGATGATTTGAACCCACCAGCTGTTCTACAGGAGAAAGATGTGGCACTCTGTTTCCATAAAGATTACAGCCTTCAAAACCCTATGGGCCAGGTCTACTCTGTCCTATAGGGTTGCTATGAGTTGGAAGCAACTTGAAGGCAATGGGTTTGAAAGATACATCACTGACTATCCCTTGCTGTGAATTGCAAATCTATTCTAATAGTCCTCACTGATTCTACAGAAATGCATGTATAGAATCTGAGGTATGTGTCATTTCCAGAAACAGATTGACTTTTAAATATGAATAGCTTTTTTTAAAAAAATGTTTCCCAAACAAAACCTATTAAATGAAAACTAAGGATAGATTCCCTAGATGATGTGTTTAGCTGATTTACATTCAAATTATAGAAAAACTACATTCTTTGTCAGGTAGTTCAAAACAAAACTGTGTAATATAGAGACTTAAAACAAAAAAGAATTAATATATGATTAGTAATCTGTTATTTGCAGTGATATTTTTAATACAAGAAAAAGGAAGCAGGCAAAGTTTAGAATATCTCATATACATCACTATCATTGAAGACAACAGCACATAGTTAAATTTAAGGATCACCAACAAAATTAAATGTAAGAAAAACAAAGATTAGTAAGGCATGATTGTTGAAATATTATATTTGTAATTAAATTTTAAATGGCATAGATGACTAATAAAAGTGTTCAAAAAAGAAAAAAACAAGGTATCCTTATTTTCCATTGTTAATATTTACTTTTATGTGTACTGCATACATAAATAAAATTTTATTAAATAAATTTACTACTATAATTAAATCATTTTTGTAAAATGTTATCAAAAGAACTAAGATATACAAGGAAAATCCATAGCCCAATACTATCATTTTCATTGTAAAGTGTAAAACTAAACTCTATCAATTATTCTCTAAATATGAAATCCTTGCAGTTACTATAATATTTTTAAATTTATACAATAGTTATTAATGATATTCATTTAAAAGTTTTTATGTGCCTAAAGGATACACTAATTTCTAAACAATTAGAAAAAAGAATTGGAGAAAGAACCAGTTTAACAACTGGTTTAACAACTGGTTAACAACTTAACAAACTCCTGCTATAAAAGCAAAATCAAAGGCATTTGGGTAAATACAATAAACTCAGTCTTTTTGTTTACTGCTGCCTCTTTTGAAGCAGCACTTGCTCAATGAGCATAATCTCATCTCCATTAATCTAAGGAAACCGAATTAAGAGGGTCAAACATTGGTCCCAGCAGTTGCGAACGCTGTCATGTTATCATTTTAGCAACAGTATTACTGCTAAAAGAAAAGAAAAACATACATTTGTGCTTTAATGATAAGATGCACATTTAAACTTATAAACAAAGCAGCCTGAGTTAACTGAACAGTTCACCCTTTAAAACAGATATAAAAACATGGATGTTTGTATAATGGATGCTTGTATTGTGAAAGGAGAAAAAAGCAAGAGATCATACAAAAATTTAATCATTCACGAATACATGTATTCTGCTGCCTAGAGCAGCAAACCTTTGAAAGGATTTTTGACCACTCAGTGTGTGTTGGAGACAGCACCAAATATCCTAGAAGACATGCATACTTTTTACATTATCTACTCTAGTGGGTTATTATGCTATTTTGAAAGTAACATAAATACAGATGAGAAAAGAATGAGAGATGATGTAATTTAAAACTAGCTTTGTACAGAACCCCCTTTTCATTGCTTAAAATATGAAACTTCCTCAGGAAGAAATGAAATGGTTATTTCAATGTTTATAGCTATAATATTCTTGTCATTCACATTGAATGAAAATTACTGGAAACACTTTTTTCTCTGAGTTTTTTAAAATAAAAAACCTGGATATGATTGTGATAGTTGCATGGTACCTCATGTACAATAAACTCTGATAAGAAAATGAAGAGGTTGGGTCTGGTGATTTTAGGTAATAAGTAGGTATTTGGTTGATTATTTTTGCCTGGGGCAAAGAGGTGGTTATAGAATGAACACAATTCAAAACGAAGAGAGGTTTAAAAAGTTTCACATAGATATAGATATATAAATATCTTTTTCCAGATCCTTTTCCTTCTAAAATTAGGAGTTGCTTGCGTGTTTATGGAGCGCTGGTGGCATAGATCCTAACGCATCTGACTGCTAACCAGAAGGCTGGCAGTTCAAACCCACTAGCCATTCCTCGGAAGGAAGACTGGCCAATCTATTTCCGTGGAGATACCACCTCGGAAACCCAAGGAGGGGTCACTATGAGTTGGAATTGACTCAACGGCAGTGAGTTTGGTTTGGTTTTGAGTTACATGTTTCTTTGTTTTTGTTTTTTTAAGTTCTAATAGCTATATAGCATAGTGGCTAAGGTACTTGACTGCTAACCAGAAGGCTGGTGATTCAAACCCACCAGCCACGCCTTGGAAGGAAGGTTGGGCAATATACTTCCATAGTGATACTGCCTCAGAAACCCAAGGAAGGGTCATTATGAGGCCGGTCCAACTTGATGGCACATAACAACAACAACAATAGCTGTAAAGCAGCTCCTAGGTCACTCAAGGAACCTTAGAATAAGAGAACACTAGAACCCACAGATGATTTTTAACAGACATGAGGACCTGATTAATAGAATTTCTTCCTCCCAGTACTCTGCTCTTCTCCTCACAAATAGGCTTTTTTAATCCATAATGCTTTAAAGGGTGTTAATTAGTGTATCTTTTACAAAAATCTAGACATCGGATGGTCTCATGTTTCAACCCCCACTGTCTTGGTACACCAATGAGATTTCCAATAGGCTTGCCTCTCATACACACAGTGCTCCAATCTGGAATACATATGACTCCCAGTTTTTTAACCAAATATGCCATCTTATCTAAGGACCCCTGGTGGCACAGTGGTTAAGCACTTGGCTGCTAACTGAAAGGTCGACCTCCACTCCAGGACTGATTAGTAACTGGTTAATCTGATAAGCCACCATCAATGTTAGTGGTTTATAATAGTTTATAATATGCTTTCCAGAGATAATCAGCACTGCAGTTTCCTTGATGAGGAGCCACTGAACTGGTTAAATATTTTAGCGTGAAAGGCTTTCTCTAATTTCAAATTAAGCTCGATAGCTGAGTCTGCCTGGTTACACCTACAAGATAGCTGCTGCCTTTTTCTGCCCTCCACTTCCACTTACGCACAAACAGTTGGCAAGTCATGGGAAAGGTGATGCATAATCTACAATGGATAGTCCTTAAGAAAGAATTTTTCTGAAGTGATCACCATCTCTTCACTTACCCAAAGGCAGAGTACTTCCATAAGCTCAGGCCAAGAATTTGGCATTTGAAGATGAAGGCTAAGGATACTGTATGACATTGACTTCCGTCTCCAAGGAAATCTAGGATCTACTTGAAGTAAGTCTCTCATCTGTGGCCAAGGGTACCTAATAGAATTTGGTGGCCACTTCCTCCCATCAAATGCTACTAGCTCTTGCCATTTATTGTCCCCAATGTGCTGTCTGCAAGAGTACTTTATTATTCAGTGCTCTTCAGAGATGTTACAGAGTAAAATTTATTCACTCATTCATTAGTACATGAAATTTATTTTTTTAACCTCCCCTTGCACCTTCTTTCATTAATCCTCTCATGATCTTAATTGTTGGGTTTCTATAATTTCTAAGTCTGTTCCCAAAAGTTACAAACACAGAAATTAATAATCACTAAAACTGGATCCACCTACATTTTCACTCTCTCCATTGTAGCATCTCCTAGACAAAGAACCAAGAGTGTCAATGAATATTTAAGAAAAGACATTTACTTGCTAGATTCAGGTCAAAAATGTACCTGGCAACCCCTTTCAAGGAAATCAAAGCAAAGTTCACAAATTAAATGCTCACAGCTCATTGTCTCCAAGACGTTGTTAAGAATGTATTTGCCCACATTTTACCATACAGAAAATTGAATTAAACTGAATGAAATGTGAGACATTTCCAAAGCACAAAGAATCTGTGAAAAATCCTACATAAAACTGTCTACATCAAGCTGCCACCTAGTTATGAGGGGATAAATTAAGTGTAGCAAATGCCTGCTGTCTACATTTCTCATGCCAAAATGCTCTATTTCAAGTCAATTCTGAAATGGAAATCAGATCTTGCTCTTAAATATTATACATAATTTATGCAGTTGGACCAGAGAAGATGGTCTGCTTTTCTCTATTTGGTAAACAGTAATCTGGATCTGAAGCTTTTTCAATTTCAACCACATTAAATGGAAATGGAAGCTCAAAATACTGTATACTCTTAGGGCTTTTGTGTATCATTCATTTCAGAAGTTAACTTATGTTCCTTAAAGCAAACAAAATCTTTAAAAGCCCACTAAACAAATACTAATAAGAAATAGTTTATTTTACACATGAATAAATAAATTGATCAATTCATAATAAAGATTATAATTTTTAAAATATAAAATTTATTAAAATACATTATTGATAAATTCTCATTCTCATCCATAATCAAGCTTATATGATCATATTGTTTCTATCCCAGATTAATCCATACAATTTAGAACATGAAAGAGGATATAGTGGACTGTAGTCCAACATCTGCTCTTAACTCAGTAACAATGAGTAGGTCACTTACCCTTTTTGATCCTCTATGTCCCCAACTGTCAACAGAAGTCACGTGATTATTGGTAGAGAGATGGGACCACTTTTTCCCTTGCTCCACTTTCCCATGCACAGATGCATTAGTTATATGGTATTCTTTGACTTTTCCTGGCCCTCACATACTCTGCCACAGAGAAGAGTCGTGAATTATCTGAGTGGTAAATGTGGGAGCAGAAATTGGTCTTGAGTAGCTACCACCTCATTTTCTTTAGGATCCAGTGACTTCAGAAAACAGTCACTCTAGTCTGTTCTTGGCCTGTGGTAAGATTAGCAGAAACAGATATTTAAGTAAAGCCACAAACATAACCAAAAGAAGAGAGACAACAAATAAAAACATAAATAGGAAGATGAACTATAGTGTAACTGAAGAATTAAAATATAAATGAGCTAAATGCCTCCTACTTTATGTGGGGAGCCAATTCCTAAAAGATGACAAATGAGGAAATTAAGGTAAAAAGGGCATTGGAATTATGGAGTAATCAACAGAAGAACTTAAAAAGAAATTGCATAAGGGGGTTATTTTTGATAGTGCAGCACCAGGGAGAAGTGTTTCAATTTTTATTTCCAAATGCAGGTGCTACTTCCATTGCTGATTATTTCATATTTTTAATAATCTATCATTTAAAAATAATATTTATGACCTACAGTATCCATTCTGGTGGAGAGAGCACAGAAGCAAGAGATCTAAGCAACAGCTGACTTTAGCATCAGATGTTGAATGTTATCCAGGAGATTTACTAATAGACAAGACCTCTGTCATGATGCAGAGCCTCAGTACATAGGAGAGTGGTCCCCAAAATACAGACTGTGGACCTCTAGCAGATTCAAGACTACTTCAGGGAGTGTGCAAGTTCTAAATTATTTTCATAATACTCATTCATTATATGCCTTTGCACTGTTTTGATATTTTCACTGATGATACAAAAGCAATGATGGGTAGAACCTCTGGTGCTTTAACACAAATTGAGGCAGTGGCACCAATCTGTAGTAACAGTCATTGTGTTCCTCACCATTACACACTCATTTAAAAAAAAAAAAAAAAGGTCAGTTCAGGCAAGAATGTCCTTGATGAAATAATAAAAGTTAATATTATTAAATTTCAACTCTTGAGTACATATCTTTTTAATATTGTATGAAAAAAATGTGAGTTATGCATAAAACCCTTCCACTGCATACTAAAGTATGATGGTTGTCTCCAGGAAAAGCACTTGAGCAACTGTTTGAGTTTCAACTTGAAATAGCCATTTTATTCTTAGAACATCATTTTTCCTTGAAAGACTGATTGGCAGAGAACTATGGTTATTCAGACTTGAGTAACATTTTCTCAAATATGAACAAAATGAGTCTGTCACTTCAAGGACTACAATTGACTGTATTTGTTGCTCATGATAAAAATTTTAGCTTTCAAGTGAAAATTAAAAGTTTGATAAGCACATTGCTGCACTATTTACAATAGTAAAGAGATGGAAATAACCTAAGCACCCATCAACAGAAGAATGGATAACCAGACTATAGCACATACACACAAGGGATACTATGCAACAATAAAGAATAATGTAGAATCTTCAAAACACTGCATAACATGGATGAACTTGGAGGACATTATGCTGAGTGAAATAAGTTGATCACACGACAAATATTGTATTAATTCATTATTCAAGGAAAGGTTTATATATGAAAGGAAATTTTATTTGTTGGTTACCAGGGGTGGGAGGGGAGGGGAGGGAACACTGCTAGATAGGTAGAGGCAAGTATTAATTTGGGTCAAGGGAAGGACAATGTGCCAAATGTCAGCAGCCAACACAGTGGCACTGAGGAAGAGGAAGACAGAAAGAGGTACATGGGTGGTACAGATAACAATGATGAACCCTTCTGCATATATAGTACTGTGTTGTCAGTAATGGTAAGCATTGATCTATGGGTGGTTAGATGGGAGGACAGGCTGTACGATCACATATGTCTAGGCAGGGAGTAATGTGTCCATGACCATGTATGGCGTTGGCAGACAATGTTTCTACAAGTGTATGTGCTGTAAGAATGTCCAGCTGTATAGTAGAGCTAACAAGATACAAGGTTGTGGTGACTTCCAGGCCACAACCAGCTACCCAGAGGGAGTAAGTAGTTGGACCTGTGAGCTCGGGACCATGGTCACAAGGGATATCAAGCTCAATTGGCATAACATACTATACAAAACATTGTTCTACATCCTACTTTAGTATAGTGACTGGGATCTTAAAAGCTTGCAAGCAGCCATCTAGATGCAACGATGTGTCTCTCCTCATCCAGAGCAAAGAGGAATGAAGATACCCTAAGACACATGGAAATAATTAGTACAAGGGACTGGCATACCATGTGATCCTCAGCCTATATGACTATGAGACCAGAAGAACTAGATGGTGCCCAGCTACCACTGTCAACTACTGAGAGGGGGATTGGTACAGGAGATCCTGGATAGAGTGGGAAAACAATGTGGAACAAAACCCAAAATCATTTAAAAAAAAAAAA
>NW_006921919.1:1545814-1551612 GCF_000298275.1 Orycteropus afer afer
CAATAGATTGAATGGAGAGGTAGATATGAGAATGCAAGTGTCTTCTATTAAGCCAAACATTAAAGCCAAACATTGTGCTACATTTGCTAAATGTAGCACAATGCCACTCTTTTATTTTTTGTTTCTGTTTTACAAAATGTTTTTTTTTTTAATTAAAACCATGGTTTAATTATAGGTTTGTTATTGTTATTTTTAATTATTTTTTTATTTCTCAGTTTTATTTGTAATATAATACATATTGATATGCTTAACTGATATTTAAAAAAAAAAAAAGAAAAAGGCTTTTGGGCTCCTCAGTAATCTTTAAGAATGTAAAGTTTGTGATCAAAAATCTGAGAGCTGCTGGCATGGTGGTTGCAAATCATTTAAATATAAAGCCAAGATTTACACATATATAAATAGACTAGAAAGAAAATAGAAAGTCAGACTACTGTGTACCTCTCCTCTGCCACCTTCCCACTCCATTTCCACACTAGAAGTGGCCTGGCTATAGATGAAGGCATACTGGAAAGAGAGAAGAAAGATAATGGGTATTGGTTTTTTCTCCCACTGCCCTTTCTCCATACCATCAAACCAAGTCCTGAAAATGAAAGAGATCTTCTTTAAGAGTGAAGATCCAAGAGTAGAAAAAGCTTGTGTTCTGTTTCCTATCTAAAACTCTAGAAGGCAGCAACTTCATCTATGTGCTCTGCCAATCAATGATGCAGAATATGCAGATGACACGGTAAAAAAAGCAGATAGTATTCTAGGCATGGATGGTCTGAGATTGCACAGGTTCCACAGTGGCACAGGAGAACACATAAAAGTTCCTGTTCACCAAGGAAGTTGCAAAAATCACGGGGAACAAGTCTTTAGACCCAAAGGGACTTGGCAGTTGGGACTGAGAAGCCGCCAAATGATCTACAAAAAGTGGTGAGTGGAGGCTATGGGAGGTAGGAGGGAGCCCAGAGCACAGCAGCTAGATACCACTTACCAAGGACCAAATTTGATGAGGTTCATCCAGTGCAAGCAGAAGACAGATGATGACTGAGGCACAGATGCTGTCTTCTTACCCCATGCCCAGTGCCATGAGGATTTTCTTGGGGAGGAAAGGGAGAGGGGAAAAAAAAAAAAAAAAAAACCTGACTTGGTTTTCCTGAAAGAGATTTAACCAGAAACCAACTGCTATCAAATTAACTCCAACTCATGGCAACCCCTGTGTGTCAGAGGAGAACTGTGCACTACAGGATTTTCAATGACTGATTGTTCGAAAGTAGACTGACAGATGTTTCAGTTCTGAGGTGTTTCTAGGTAGACTGGAACCTCCAATCTTTCGTTAGCAGTTGGGTGCCTTAACCGTTTGCACTTCCCAGGGGGAAACCCTTAAAGCAAAAAAGCATATCTTGAATGGGAGAAATTATAGAAACTAAAGAAAGCTATATTTCTGCACAGACTGTGGGTCATAGAATGCAATTCCACTGAATAAGTACTATATACTCCAGGTATAATTAGCAATGATGGTGACTCAAGGGAAAAATAAGCAGTCAGGGTCAAGGCTACAGATTCACTCTACCTCAGTTAAGATGAACCAGAGGTGAGTGTAGTGATATAGTTGGAGGCTTGAGGTTGCAGGTGGTATATTTTTATCTTCCTCCAAAATAATCTGCTCTACCCTGTGGTAAAGGAGCCCTGGTGGAGTGATGGTTAAGCACTTGGGGACTAACCAAAAGGTCAGCAGTCTGAACCCAGCAGTGGCCCAATGGGAGAAAAGAGCTGATAATCTGTTCTCATAATGATTACATAAAGAAACCCTAGGGAGAAGTTCTACTCCGTCATATAAGGTCAGTATCAGTCAAAATTGATGTGACAGCACACAACAATCCTGTGGTAGGCACACCCTAAAGTTACCCTGTAAGTATTTTTTTTTTCTTTATGTTCCAATATAGTCCATACTGATGAAGGCTTTTTCCTTCATCAGTAAATGCTTCAAGTTGTGATCACTTTGGGCAAGCAAGGTTGTGTCATCTGTATATCTCAGTTTGTTAATGAGTCTTCCTCCAATTCTAATGCCACAATCTTACTCATAGAGCCCAATTTCTCAATTATTTGCTTAGCATATAAACTGGTGTGCTATCTCTTTCACTGTCTCCCTAGCTTCTAATAGACATAATGGCTATTAATGGACACAAAATAAAGTATGTGCCTTAGGGGAAGATGATTGCCCTCTGAAGAAACCCAGAACTCTGTTAAGCTATTTTAGTGGAGTAAAGGGGAGAAGGAATGCCCCTGGTGCCAGTAAATCTAGAATAACCATAAGGAGATGGTCACTCACCTTAAACAGGGACAATGAATGATATCCATTAACCACAGGGAGCCTTCCACTTTTGTTACCCCTTTTACCTTTTATTACCCCTTTCTCCTTCCTGTTCTCTGTACACACCATTTGGCATGTTAGTATTTAACCCTGGGAGGGGCTTTGACATTCCTATTCCATAGTGCAAAGCAAGACAAGCTTGGATACAATATAGCATTACCTTAGGACTTGGAGCCTAACTTCAGGGAAACTTGACTGATGAAGTGTTTGCTGTTCTGTTCATCCCTATTCTGTTTATTCTATGAGTAATAAACACCTTTTGATCACACCATTAGAACAGTGTCTGGTCTGTGCTCTGCTCCAAACAGTCTTCACTTTGGAGAACTTATGGATATGGTACATTGCAAATAAGTAAGGTGAACACAATACTACCACAGACTGTTTTCAATTTTAAACCATACAATATCTCCTTATTCCATTCTACCGACTGCCTCTTGATCCATGTACAGGTTGTATGTGCACAGTTGAAAGTACTATAGTATGAGTCAGGCATAACTTAGTTATGAAAATGACTTTTTGTTTTTTAACATTTTAAAAAGGTCTTTTGCAGCAGATTTGTCCAATTAATACATTGTTTGATTTCTTGACTTCTGTTTCCATCAGCATTGATTATGGATCCAAGAAGAATGAAATCCTTCACAACTTCTGGAAATCCTATTCTTCACAATGTTATTCATAATTTCTTATGACCCACACAGTTGAATGCCTTCACATAGTAAATATAGCACATGTAAACATCTTTCTGGTATTCTCTGATTTTGAGTAAGATCCATCTAACATCAGAAATGATATCCCTCATTCCATGCTTTCTTCTGAATCCAACTTGAACTTCTGGCAGTTCCTTGTATGGCTGCAGCTCTTTTTGAATTATTTTCAGAAAAAATTTTGGTAGCCTGTGTTTAATAATTTCTACATTCTGTTTGCATGCCTTTCTTTGGAAGTATAAAGTCAGGTAAAAGTTTAGAAATTCTGAACATTATAATGTTTTTTTACATCTTTTTTCCTTTTAAAAATTTTAAGTATTTTTGCATAAGATGACAGGAACTCAAGAGAGAAGGCACTCATATATGTCATGAAGAGATGGTTTAGACCCCATGATTCCTGTCTCTATTGTTGAGCTGCTTCCTCCTCTCCTTAAACCTAGAGCCATTGTTCTATAGCCCTGAAAGGCAAGGAGGAAGAACTTTGGACTAACTATGTAATTATGGACTTGGAAAGAACAAAATTAGAAAATACATGACAAGGACATCTGAGGAGAGATGTGTGGATGGGCAAAATGAAACTTGATCCTAGCCCATGGAAACTGTGAGATGATAAACATATGATGTTTTAAACCACTGAGTTTGTGGTAATATGTTACATACCATAGAAAACTAAGGTTGGTTCTACTCTGATGAGGCAGCTCTTTCCCAGTCCTGTTTTGAGTGCCTTCCAACCCAAGGGGCTTGTCTTCCTGCACTGTGTTGGACAGTGTTTCTGAGCTATTCATAAAGTTGCCTAGTAATATATAAGACAGTGTTTCTCTGCTATTTATAAGGTTTTCCCTGGCCAATTTTTGAGAGGTGGATGGCCTTCTCCTTCTTCCTAGTCTGTCTTAGCCTGTAAGCTCTGTTGAAACCTGTGCACCATTGCAACACTGCTAGTGTGTGAAACACCAGTGGCACAGCCTCAAGCCTCACAGCAATGGACAAGCCCTACAGGAAGATAAACTGACAGAGAAGTTTGTCTCCATTAGCTGTTGGAAACATTTGCGCCCTCCCCTTACCTAATTATTACGTGGAACCTGCCACGTTGTGGTCCCTAGCCACTCCCTGCCTTTCCTGGCTCTAGGGGGCTTGAGGCTCATCAGAGTAGAACCAACCTTAATGCTATGGATAAAGTAAGTCTTTCAGGACCTCTATGTGCTGACATGACATGACTCAAATTGAGGAGAAACAGCTGCAAACATCCATTGATAATCGGAAGATAGAATGTATGAAGTATGAATCTAGGAAAATTGGAAGCTGTCAAAAATGAAATGGAACACATAAAGATTGATATCCTTGGCATTAGTGAGCTGAAATGGACAGGTTTGGGGCATTTTTAATCAGACAACCATGTGATCTACTATGCCAGGAATGACAAATTGAAGAGGAATGGCTTGCCATTCATCATCACAAAGGATGTTTCAAGATCTGTCCTGAAGTGCAATGCTGTCACTGATAGGATAATATCCATACACTTACAAGGAAGACCTGTTAATATCACTATTATTCAAATTTATGCAACAACCACCAAAGCCAAAGATGAGGAAATTGAAGATTTTTATCAACTGCAGTCTGAAATTGACCGAACATGCAATCAAGATGTGTTGCTTATCACTGGTGATTGGAATGCAAATGTTAGAAACCAAGAAAATTTGGCCTTGGTGACAGAAAGAACGCTGGAGATCGCATGACAGAATTTTGCAAGACCAACAACTTATTCATTGCAAATACCTTTTGTCAATAACATAAATAGCAACTATACATGTGACTTTGCCAGTTGGGGTACACAGGAATCAGACTGACTACATCTGTGGCAACAGGACATGGAAAAGCTCAATACCTTCAGCTAAAACAAGGCCAGGAGCTGATTGTGGAACGAACCATCAACTGCTAACGTTCAAATTCAACTTGAAATTGAAGACAATTAAAACAAGTCCACAAGAGCCAAAATATGACCTTGAATATATCCCTCCTGAATTTAGAGATCATCTAAAGAATAGATTTGATCCACTGAACACCAACGACCGAAAACCAAAATTGTGGGATGACATCAAGAACATCATCCATTGAAGAAAGCAAGAGATCATTAGAAAGACAAGAAAAGAAGAAAAGACCAAAATGGATGTCAGAAGAGACTTTGAAACTTGCCCTTGAGCAAACAATAGTTAAAACAAATGGAAGAAATGACGAGATAAAAGAGCCAAACAGAAGATTTCAAAGAGCAGCTCGAACAGACAAAGCCAATTACTATAAATTGAAATGTGCAAAGACCTGGAGTTAGAGAATCAAAAGGGAAGAACATGCTTGGCATTTCTAAAGCTGAAATACCTGAGGAAAAAATTTAAGCCTCGAGTTGCAATATTGAAAGATTCTATGGGCAAAATATTGAATGATGAAGGAAGCCACAAAAGAAGATGGAAGGAATACACTGAGGCACTGTACCAAAAAGAATTGGTTGATCTTCATCCATTTCAAGAGGTGGCATATGTTCAACAACCAATGCTATTGAAGGAAGAAATTGAAGCTGCACTGAAAGAATTGGCAAAGAACAAGGCTTAAGGAATTGACAAAATACCCATTGAGATGTTTCAACAAATGGATGCACCATTGGAGGCACTCACTCGGTTATGCCAAGAGATTTGGAAGACAGCTACCTGGCCAACTGACTGGAAGAGATCCATATTTGTACCCATTCTAAA
>NW_006921919.1:1551712-1553163 GCF_000298275.1 Orycteropus afer afer
GGAGATCCTGGATAGAGTGGGAAAACAATGTGGAACAAAACCCAAAATCATTTAAAAAAAAAAAAAAAAAGACCAGGTTTGCTGGTATGATAGAGCCTGGTGAGACCCCTGAGACTATGGCCCCTAGCTGCCCTTCACGTCTGAAATTGAACTCATTCCTGTGGCTTCCAGTGAAACGATAGGCATATGGGCTGAACATTTACATCAGGTAGATACATTCCTTGGAGTGATAAATCATGGGATAACAAAAGGGCAGTGTATGCACAGGGAGATAGCTGGGGGTGGTGGTGCCAGGAGTGCATGGGAGAAAAGGACACGGGAAGAGGTAACAATGGGGAGAAAGTGGGAAGAGAGCTATTACATTGTGGGGAATTTCAGTCAATGTCATAAGACAAAATGTGTATGAACTGCTGTATGGAAAATGAATTTGCTCTGTAAACTTTCACCCAAATCACAATAAAAATTAAAAAAAGAAAATTAAAAATTTGTAAAACCTGTATCTGTGACCATGAGTTTGACAGCTTCAAAATATTTAAAGACCTCTTCTGATAGGATTGGTAGTGATATTAAACAAATATGATTTTTAAAATATTATATAATAAAATGTATCAATGTTTGGAAGATCTTCATAACTCAGTGATCCAATATTTTCCAAATACCAACACAAAAGATTACAAAATCATGTACATGATAAAATCACTATAATGATAAATTATCCATTCTAATAGAAAGATCAACCAAAACATTTTAATGAAGCAGAGTGTGAAAAGTTCATTGACTTCATTTCAGATTCCACACTGCAAATATCCTTTAAGGGATTACTAGTTGATCAGTCTGTAGAATAATTCATATCAAAAGGGGAAGAAGGCAAAACAGAATTTCAAATTCTAATGGACTCCACACTTTCTGGCACCAAGAAAGCTGGATGAACCCTTGAGACTATTAAGAACTTTAAACCTTAAACCAAAAATATCCCCTGAAGCCTTGAAAGCAAAGAGTCTAGCTGAACTGTAAAAAAATATCTGCCTTGAGCATTATTCTCTTTTAAGAATTATCTATATGGTTATTGTAAAAGTTAAGGAAAGGTTTATCTATAGAAGGAAATTTTCTTTGTTGGTTACCAGAGGTGGGAGGGGAGGGGAGGGAACACGGTTAGATAGATAGAGATAAGTATTGATTTGGGTGAAGACAAGGGCAATGTACCAAATGTGAGTGATCAATATGGCAGCATTGAGGATGAGAAAGACATAGAGAGGTCCATGGGAAGTACAGACAACAAAGATGAATCCTTTTGCAGATACAGTACTGCGTTGTCATTGAAGGCAAACATGGGTATATGGGTGGATAGATGGGTGGACAGGCTGAACTATTAGGTATGTCTATGAAATGGGGAGTGTATCCAAGAACATGTATAGGGTTGGCAGACAATGGTTCTATAAGTTTATGTGAAT
>NW_006921919.1:1561203-1564630 GCF_000298275.1 Orycteropus afer afer
AGAACATGGCATTAGGATTGGAGGAAGAATCATTAACAATCTGTGATATGCTGACAACACAACTTTGCTTGTTGAAACTGAGGATGACTTGACGTATTTACTGATGAAGATTGAAGAATACAGTCTGTAGTATGGATTACATCTCAATATAAAGAAAACAAAAATCCTCACAACTGGTCCTATAAGCAACATTATGATAAATAGAGAAGAGATTGAAATTATTAAAGACTTCACATTAATTGGTTCTACAATTGACACCAATGGAAGCAGCAGTAAGGACATCAGATGATATATAGCACTGGGCAAACCGGCTGCAAAGGACCTCTTTCAGGTGATGAAGAGCAAAGATGTCTCCTTGAGGACTAAGGTGTGGCCTGACACAAGCCATGGTATTTTCAATTGCCTCATATGCATGTGAGAGCTGGGCATGAATAAGGAAGACTGAAGAAGAATTGATGCTTTTGAGCTGTGGTGTTGGTGAAGAATGCTGAAAGTACCATGGACTGCTAAAAGAACTAATAGGTCTGTCCTGGAGGAAGTGCACCCAGAATGCTCCTTGGAGGCGAGAATGGCCAGACTTCATCTCACCTACTTCGGTCATGTTGTCAGAAGGGACCATTCCCTGGAGAAGGATGTCATGCTTGGTAAGGTGGAGGGTCGACAAAAGAGGGGAAGGCCCTCAACAAGATGGATTGACACAGTGGCAGTGGCAATGGGCTCAAGTATAGCAAGAATCATGGACCTGGCTCAAGACTGGGCAGTATTTCTTTCTGCTATGCATAGGGTCGCCATGAGTTGGAGATGACTCAACGGCACCTAACAACAACAACATAGAAAACTAGTACACAGCCACAAGCTTCCTCATCTCAGTGATTATTCTATCTTTCTAGTCTCTTAGGCCCAGAACTTTGGAGTCCAATTAACTGCTCTCTCTCTCTTTCACATACCACCTTAACCTGTCAAGAAATCCTGTGATAAGTATCAAGTGGGGTCTTCAAAACTAACAAGTGACCATCTAAGATCCAACTAGAGGGCTCTCCCCATCCAGAGGAAAGAAAAGTGAAGAAAATCAAAGATACAAGGCAACAATTAGTCCAAAAGACTAATAGATCACTCAAACCACAACCTCCACTATCCTGACACCAGAAAAACGATGGTATCTGCAGGACCAGAGAAGGTCCTGGGCAGAATGGGAGAAAAATGCAGAACAAAATTCAAAATCTTAAAAAACCAGACTTACTGGACTGATAGAGACTGGTAGAACCCCAAGACAATGACCCTTAGGCATCCTTCAAACCAGGAACCATACCTATTCCAAGGAATCACCTTGCAGCCAAACAGACAGGTCTATAATAAAGTGACCAACAGCATTTGTGAGGAATGTACCCCTCAGAATAATCAACCATAAGATAACAAAAGGGCAACATTTGTCCAAAAACAAAGCTCAGAAGGCAAGAGGGACAAGAAAGAAAGACAAATGGAAACACGGAGTCCAGGGAGGAAGCCAGAAGAGTGCTGTCACATTGAGGGAACTGCAACTAATGGTTACGAACAATATGCATATAAATTGTTGAATGGCAAACTGATTTGCTTTGTAAAATTTCACCCAAACTACAATTAAAAAAAGGGGGGAAGGAAAAAAGAAATCCTGTTGACTCTATCTTCAAATCTAACTAAAGCAACCACTTTTCACCTACTCCACTGCTGTCACTGTTTTGAGCTATCATCTTTATCTTGGATATCCTTCCTGCTTGTTTCCTACAATCTATTCTCAATCCAGTACCCAGAATAACACTTTTACAAATCAAACCAAAGTACTTCTCTATTCAAAATCCTGCAATTGCTCTCCATTTCATTCTGAATAAAAGTCATAGTCCCTTTATAATCTAGCCTTCATTGCCTTTGCGACTTTACCTCCTCTTCTTCCCCCACTTCCATTCTGCTCCAGCTTCACTGGCTCCTTTGCTGATTATCTTCAGGCTTTTGTGCCAGTGTTCCACTAGATAGCCACATGGCTAACTCCTGCACTTCATTCAAGTCTTTGTTCAAACCCAACCCAAAAATCCGTAGCAACTGTCAAGGAGGTAAATCTTTATGGAAGTAGACTGCCTCATCTTCCTTCTGCAGAGCAGCTGGTGGGTTTGAACTGCCAACTTTCTGGTTATCAATCAAATGCCTTAGGCACTGAACTACAGAGTTCCTTATGAGGCCAAAACTGACATCCTTATATAAAATTTCACTCTCCTGCTGCCCTGCCCAACCTGCACTCTTAATTGCCACTACCCTGATTACCCTCATTATTTCTTTTTTTTTAACCATAGGACTTATAATCTCATAACTATATGATTTACTGATTTACTGTATAATTAATCTGTTGTCTTCTATGCAAATAGGCTTCTCGAAGGCAGGAACAGTTGTCAGTTTCCTTTCATCACTGTGTTTACCTCATAACTGTTTATTTAGTAGCAATCTCTGGTGGTGCAATGGTTAAAGCATTCAGCAGCTAACCAAAAGTTCAGTAGTTCAAACCCACCAGTCACTCCATCAGAGGAAGATGAAGCAGTCTGCTTCTGTGAAGATTATAGCCTTGGAAACCCTATGGGGCAGTTCTACTCTGTCCTGGAGGGTTACTATGGGTCGGAATCAACTAGATAGCAGTGGGTTTGGTTTTTAAGTCTTTAGTGTCTGACATATAATACTAAATCAAAACCAAACTCACTGCTATCCAATCGATTCCAACTCATAGCAGTCTCCATTTGGTTTCCAAGGCTATAGATCTTCATGGAAGCAGACTACCTCATCTTTCTTCCATGGAGCACTGGGTGGATTTGAACCACCAACCTTTTGGTTAGCAGCCAAATGCCTTTACCATTACACCACCTGAACTCCTTGACACATATAGATAATAAATAATTGTTAAATGGATTAATTAATTTAGCAATAAATACCTGGAAAAGGCAGATGGAACTAGGCAAAAGCATGATAGTTTTAACATTGCATATTTTCCTATGTTTAAGCATTAGGAAAAATTATAACTTTTGATAAAGCAATAAATTTGATAAGCAAAGATATTTATTTCCTCAGTCAAACAAAGAATTACATAACTCTTCTTCTTCTAAATAGCAAGAATAAATTCAGAATTTAAATAATGAAAAATGAAAATTAGCAAAATAATTGTTACATCTAAGGGGAAGAAAAAAATGAAACTTTGGCTAGGTGGCACATGTGGTTTGTGATCAGCTGCTAACCTAAATGTTGGCATTTTAAACCCACACAGCAATAACACAGAGAAATGTCTGGCACTGTGCTTCCATAAAGATTACATTCAAGAAAATCCTATGAAGCAGTCCTACTTCGTAACACATGGGGTAACCATGAGTTAGAAGTTACTCAACTGAACGGGTTTTGTTATTTCCCAAATAATTCT
>NW_006921919.1:1588718-1593976 GCF_000298275.1 Orycteropus afer afer
TGAAGGTTAAAGACTACAGACTGCAGTATGGATTACACCTCAACATAAAGAAAACAAAAATCCTCACAACCGGACCAATAAGCAGCATCATGACAAATGGAGAAAAGATTAAAGTTGGCAAAGATTTTGTATTACTTAATCCCCAATCAACACCCATGGAAGCAGCAGTCAAGAAATCAGACATCGTATTGCACTGGGGGAATCTGCTGCAAAAGACCTATTTAAAATGCTGAAGAACAACATTGTCTCTTTGAAAACTAAGGTGCCACTAACCTAAGCCACGGTATTTTCAATCGTCTCATACACATGTGAGAGCTGGACAATGAATAAGGAAGACCAAAGTAGAGTCGATGCTTTTGAGTTGTGATGCTGGTAAAGAATACTGAAAGTACCATGGACTGCTAAAAGAACTAATAAATCTGTCCTGGAGGAAGGGCAGCCAGAATGCTCCTTGGAAGTGAGAATGGTCAGACTTTGTCTCACCTACTTTGGTCATGATATAAGACGGGACCATTCCCTGGAGGAGGATATCATGCTTGGTAAAGTGGAGGGTCAGCGAAAAAGGGAAAGGCTCTCAAAGAGATGGATTGACACAGTGGCTGCAATGATGAGCTCAAGCATAGCAACAATAGTGGGGCTGGCACAGGACCTGGCAGTGTTTTGTCTGTTGTACACTATGAGTTAGAGCCGACTCGTCAGTACCTAACAATGACAAACATATGAACTCCACATCTGTCTCTGCAGCTGGGGTTGGTGTAGAGAAAAATACACAATCATACTGAACATTTAAATTCATTATAATAACTCAAGTGGGTCCCAAATGTGGTCCAGCAATCCTACCACAGTTCTATATTCTAAAACCAAAAACCAAACTCACTGCCATCAAGTCTATTCCAACTCATAGCGACCTCCTTTGCGTTTCCAAGGTGGTAAATCTTTACAGAAGTAGATTACCCAGTCTTCCTTCTGTGGAGTGACTAGTAGGTTTAGAACCACCAACCTTCTGGTTAGCAGTCAAATGCCTTAGGCATTATACCACCAGAGCTCATTTTTCTAGAGTCCAATCATTTTAAGGGAGCTCTGGTGGCATAGTGCCTAAGGCATTTGACTGCTAACCCGAAGGCTCGTCGTTCAAACCCACCAGTCATTCCTTGGAAGGAAGATTGGGCAATCTACTTCTGTAGTGATACTGCCTCAGAAACCCAAGGAGGGGTGACTACGAGTCAAATTGACTTGATGGCAGGTGGTAATCATTCTAGTATGTCTCTTTTCTTTTCTCCTCAAATTTCCAACACTTCCTCTTCCATCCTCACTCTCATTTGATGATCTTGCTTCCTGTTACCCTAAAAGAAAACATTCAGCAGAAGAGATCATTCACAAGTTTGTACCACAACATTTACTCACCTAACAGCCTCCTTACCAATATATTCCTATTGTAGGATGAACCGCCTCAACTAATTAATATGTTAGGCTAACCTCCACCTTTGTGAATTAGATACCATGTCATTTCCCAAACAATTCACCAAATCTCTCCTTCATCATTAATTTTTCCATTTCTATTGGATCATTCCCATCAGAATACAAACATTTGTTAAGTTCTCCCATTCTTAAAAATAATCTCTCTTGATCCCACAACCCTCCCCAGATATTGCTCAGTTTCTCTTCCCCTGAACAGTGTAACTCCTCAAAAAAGTGTTGTGCAAGTTCACTGTCTCCAATTCTTCTCCTTCTATGCTTTCTGAAACTGTTCGTAATGAGATCCCAGATGATCTCCATATTGCTAAAGCCAATGGTCATTTTTCAATTCTCATCTTAACTGTACCATGAATAGTTGACCACTTCCTCTGACTTGAAAAACTTTCTTCTTGACTGTCAGATACCACATTCCACTGTCTTTCTTCCTAACTTTCTTATCAATTTCTTTTACTGGTTCTTGGTGGAGAAATATTGATTCAGTCCTTGACCCTATTTTCTGGCTATACTCTCTTCCTTGGTATTACAACCAATCTAATGATTTTACATATCATCAGTAGTTTGAGAACTCACATATTTATTTCTCTAGTCCAGACCTCTACCCAGCACTCCACACTCATATACTGAACTCCCTATACAGTATCTCCACTTGGTTATCTAAAAGATATCTCAAACTTACTATGTCTTAAACTCTGTTCCTGACTGATCCTCCACCAAATCTACTCTTTCTGCATACTTCCTCATCTCAGAAAATAACGACAACAAGAACTTGGAGTCATTTTTCTTATATCCTATTTTCTTTTCTCTCGTATCGTACATCCAATCTGTCAGCAAATACTGTCAGCTCTACCAGGAAAACATATCTATAATTGAATCCCTTATCTCTTCCACTAACCCAACACCATTCATTCCCTTGTATTATTGCCCTAACCTAACTGGTTTCTCACTCTATCCCTACCAAATCCCTAGAATCTCTTCTCAACAAAGTTTTGAGAGAGAATTTATAAATCCTAAGCCATATCATGTCACACCTTTACACAAAATCTTCCAATGGTAACTCACTCAGAAATCAGTAAGTAGACCTTAAATTACTTGAAAGGCCCTAGGCAGCCTGCCATTATTTTTCCATTGTATTTCTCACTTCCTTCTTGCTTATTTCATTCAAAACTAATCTCAGTTTTGTTCCTGGACCACGTTAAGTGTAGTAGTTATGGTTGTGTGTCAACTTGGCTGGGTCATGGTTTTGAGTGGCCAGGCACCAGGATGTAGTTATTCCTCATGATGACGTTATAATCACCTCCATGATGGAATCCACTGTGAGCAGCTAAGTAGTTGCCTGTAGGGTGTGGTCTGCTTCCAGTATATAAGGAGAAACTATAGATTTTTGGCACATTTGGATCCTGCATTCGGCCGAGTCTTCATCTCTAGTTCTGGACTTGAACAAGTGGCCTGTCATGTTGCCACTGATCTTGGGACTTTTCCTGGACCTGAACCAGTGGTCTGCATGTTGCCTGTCACTCTTGGGATTATGCCATTTTACCTGTCCATCTTGGGATTGTCAGCCTCAGCAGCCTGCCGCTGCCTGAGTTAGAAGGAGCCTCTAGCTCCAGTGGGCTGGAATAAGAGGCAGAGCTAAACCCTAAGTTTGAAGGGCCTTCACCCAGCCGCTAGAGCTGGCACTCTGAATTTAGCTTTTAGCCTCCTGTTCTGGTAACCTAGAGCCAATCTGACAAGAATATCCCACAAATGGGATGGCTTGAGCAAACAGGAGTTTATTCTCTTACAGTTTGGAGGCTTTAAGTCGAAGTTCAAAGTGCCAGGCACTAGGGTCTGGGTGAAAGCCTCTCAGCCTTGGGCTTCAGCTCTGCTTCCTACTCCCAGGCCACTGGAGCTAGAAGCTTTTCTTCTCTCAGACAGCTACTAGCTCCTGAGACTGACAAGCCCAAGGTTGACAAATAAAAAGGCACAGTCCCGACGTTACAAAACCACATGGCAGGCCACTAACTCAAGTCTATTGAAAGTCCCAAGGTTGGCAGAGCATGGCAGCTGCTGAATAATGACTTAGCTACATGCAGGGTTCAAGTGTGCCATAAGCTAGAGACCATTCCCAAAGCTGTTTCTTATATACAGGAAGCAGACCACATACCCAAAGGCAACTACTCAGCTGCTCACAGTAGGTTCTGCCATGGAGTTGATTACCAGTCTCAGCATGGGGACTACTACATCCAGCTGCCCAGCCACTCAACCAGGCCTAGCCAAGTTGACACACCAACTTAAGCACCACACCTCCTAAACTGTAAGGGAATAAATTCCTGTTTGTTAAAGCTATCCACTCGTGGTATTTCTGTTACAGCTGCACTAGAGAACCAAAAGACTACATGAGTAATCTATTGCTGCATAACAAATTACCCCAAATTTAGTGGTTTGAAACATTTATTATCACAATATTTGTTATCTTCTGTAGATCAGGAATCCAGGTGTGGCTTAGATGGATCCTCCATTGCAGGGTCCCTCACAGACTGCAATCAACAGCTGGGATTGTAGTCATCTCAAGGCTCGATTGGTCAAGGATCCACTTCCAAGCTCCCTTATGTGGTTGTTGGCAGGATTCAGTTCCTCATGGGCTACTGGTCTGATTGAATCAGTTCCTTGGTGACTGTTGGCCAGAGGCTGTCCTCTGTGCTTTTGCCACATGAGCATCTTCAACATGGCAGCTTGCTTCATCAAAGCGAACAATTCACAAAAGCAAGCAAGAGAGCACTAGCAGGACACAAGTCAGTCTTTTACAAGCTAATCTTAGAAGTGATATCCCATCACTTTGCCACTCAAGAAGTTATTACACAAGAGTAGGGGCAGAAGGAACTGAGGGTCACTGGAAGCTATTTTAGAAGGCTGCCTACTACATCAGGTGTGCTCCTACTCAGGAATCACTGGCTTCTTAGAGTAATCTTCTTCACAGATATTTACTAGTTTTTTTTCCTACTGCCTTCAAATCTTTGTCCTAATGTCACCTTCTCAGTGAGACTTTCTCTAAAAAGCCTTAAAATTACAATCCCCAGTCCTTACACACTTATCCCTCCTGTGGTAGACAAGGCTTTGTGTCAACTTGACTGGGCCATGGTTTTGAGTGACTGGATGTAGTTATTCCCCATGCTGAGACTGTAACCACCTCCAGGATAGACTCTGCTGTGAGCAGCTAAGTAGTTGCCTTTGGGATGTGGCCTGCTTCCAATATATAAGAAGCTTTGAGAAAGGTATTTTACCTCTTTGGCACAATTGGACCCTGAATGTGGCTGAGTCTTTCACCAGTGGCCCACTGTATTGCCTGCTAATCTTGGAACTATTCCTGGACTTGAACCAGTGGTCTTCTGTGTTGCCTGCAGATCTTGGGATTGTGCCATTTTACCTGTTGATCCTTGGCTCATCAGCCTCAGTAGCCTGCAGCTATCTGGATTAGAAGAAGTCTCTAGCTCCAGTGGGCCTGGAATAAGAGGCAGAGCTGAAGCCCTTAGGTTGAGGAGCTAGAGTACCATAGAGCCAGCACTCTGAATTCAGATATCTAGCCTTCTAAACTGTAAGAGAATAAATTCCTGTTTGTTAAAGGCAACCATTTGTAGTATTTCTGTTATAGCATTACTAGAGGACTAAGAGATCCCCCCCTCCTTGTTTTATTTTACTCCATGTTGTTGCTGTTAGGTGCTGTTAGTTTCCAACTCATAGCGACCCCATGCACAGCAGAAAGAAACACAGCCCGATCCAACGCCAGCTCCACAATCCCTGCTATA
>NW_006921919.1:1599497-1600249 GCF_000298275.1 Orycteropus afer afer
TTGACTCGACGGCACATAACAACAACAACAACAGGAAAATACTCAAGTTGATTGCAAGGGGTAATATGTATGGAGACAACTCACATGTCTTAGATTAGTAGTGTGACAACAGAAAAGGAAAGGAAAAGGTAAATACAAAATAATTCTAAAACGGTTATGACTTGGCTATTGCAGGAATCATTCACTGATATTTATGATTCTCCTCCTTCTAAGAACACAGTAGGATTCTACTTCTCCATCTTTTTGAAGTTCGGTTAAGACCATGCAACTTGATCCATGGTATGAGTCCATGTAACAAGTGTCACTTCAGAATAGAAGCATCTAAGAAAAAGTGTGTGATTCTCTAGCTTTCCTTCTCCCCTCCACAGTGTCTTGAAACATTACAAATATTTAGCCTGACTTTTTAAAACGGGCAAAGGAAGGAAAGAAACGAACTTTGGTTGTTTTAAGCCACTGACACCTGCGTTTCCGGAACAGAAATTCTAACATAAGGTGGAGGTCAGCGACAGCAGAGACAAAAATATCAGCTGGTTCCAGATAAATTAACCTACCAAACGGTTATGAAGCAGAGACCTGTCGAACCCGGTGCTTCTGTAACAGTGGCTATTAAAACAGCTCTTCTAAGTAAGTCAAGAAACAACACAATCTTCTCACTGTTCAGTTAGACGGCGCTCGCTAGCGTCAGGATTTCAGGTATTGGGAGAGCTTTTCGGCTCCCTTGCGCGAGCAATTTTGTGAATGTTGTTGTTGTT
>NW_006921919.1:1600574-1623180 GCF_000298275.1 Orycteropus afer afer
GTAGTGCCTAAGGCACTTAACTGCTAACCGGAAGGCTGGCTGTTCAAACCCACCAGACACAACTTGGAAGGAAGATCGGGCAATCTACTTCCGTAGTGATACTGCCTTGGAAACCCAAGGAGGGGTCGCTATGAGTTGGGTCCGTCTCCACGGCACATAACACCACCACCACAACATCACTACGGAAGAAAATTGCCCAACCTTCCTTCAGAGGAGTGGCTAGTGAGTTTGACCGCCAATCTCCTGGTTATCAGTCAAATGCCGTAGACACTACGCCACCAGAGTACTTAGAAATCGAGGGAAGGGTTGTGGCGAGGGAAGAAGCAGAGAAGAGGGCGAGGCCAGCAAAAACAAATGGCCCACGGAAGAGGTGGGACCAGGGCAGGACCCAGGCGGAGAGGAGGCCAAAACCGTGTGGCCCGCCCCTCACCGCGCTTCCCCCGGAAAAGCGTCATCAACGCTATAAAATAGCGTGAGCAGAACCATTGGGTCTTTTACATTGGGGAAGCGCTGGCGTGAGTTTTGAGGCTGGGTTGTGGGTTGCTGTGCTTCTTATGCGCTGTAATATTAATTAGGTCAGAGGTTTTGGGCATAATTAAAATGGAGACCATCCCAGACTACTGTAGTAGTAGGCCGAGATCGGTTTTGACATTCTGGTTCGCTAGCTTGGGCTTACTTAGAAGTTCATCTGGTCGCGCAGCGGCCACGTGCAGCTCTGCGTATGGCGCTCTAGGCTGACGCTGGTGAGCCAAGGGCCCTCGGATAAAAAAGTTAAATGTCCCGGGCGACTGGGGTGAAGAAAACGAGTTCTGCTGTCGGTGACATGTGGACATCTTGAGTCTATCCTCCGTCTCTATTAAATAATTACACAGCCCCCCAAGATCTGCCACATTTTCTTCCGGAGGGTAAGTAATCCCTTTGGGGTTGTGCTTGCTGATCACTTACGGGGTTGTGAATGACCATGTATCTTTGGGACCTGTCAGTTGTGGCAGTCTCCCTTCCTAGCCATGGAAGAGTATATTCTTGTTTATTGGCAAAGCTGTCACCATTTAATTGGTATCAGATTCTGACTTGCACAAGTAACATTCTTAAGTTAAAAAGCTAGGGGGTGCCGGGTTATTGAGCAGACGTCTGACTGCTAAAATGTTTCTAGGATGCTGAACTAACTCTAGAAGGAAGAGAGAAAACAGCAAGGTATTTGTCCTTTTTGTTACTTAAGCGTCAATCTGAAACCTTAGCAATGAAGAATTGGAATGTTGAAGTTGGCCTTACCCTCTGGTGTTCTGTAATTATAAAAAATAAATGGCTAATTGATGGGAAGTAACTGAATTAGGTGTGAAGAATCAGAGTAAAATAGTTAGATCTGAGTTTTATATGATGGTTTTTTGTTCTCTCGCAGATTTTCAAGAAATCCTAAGTGATGAAAGTGAAGTCTTTTTCAGCATCTTGCCAGTGGATCACCTAATTTGATTTTAAATCTTAACAAGTGGAGGATGTTACAGAAAGAGATCAGGGAGTACTTTAAGTAGGCTTACATATAATTTTTAAGGAGCTCTGGTAGCACAGTGCTTAAGGCATTAAGGTCACTAACTGAAAGTGGTAGCTTGCACTCACAAATTGAGGCGGTCTGCTCCCATAAAGATTTACAGCCTTGGAAACCCTTGGGGTAATTCTGCTCTGCCCCATAGGGTTGCTATGAGCTGGAAGGCACTTAATGGCAGTAGGGTTTTGAATTTAAAGCAGAAAATAAAAATTGCTTCTTTGTTAAGATTGAATAAAAATGTCTGATTAATTTGGCTAACCAAAGTTCTTTACATAATTAGTTGAAGATAAAATTTAAAAATATAGTGAACAGACTACCTCCTGTTCCTGGTAAGATCACATGTGGAAGTGATATGAATTAGGATATTTTATAGCGTTTTGAAAAACCAACTAGGTGGACTCGCAAAGGAAAGGATAGAGGCTCTCATGTACTTTGTACCACAGAAAATTTTGAGATGATTATACAAGGTAAAAAGTTCCTTACAAGAAAAAAAAGATGGTGGGGACCAGATTTGCTGGTCCAATGGAGCCTGGTGGAACCACTGAGACTATGGCCCCTAGCTGCCCTTCAGGTCTGGAATTGAACCCACACCTGTGGTTTCCAGCCAAACAAAGTACAGGCATGTGAGTTAAACATTTACCTCAGGTAGACACACGTCCTGGAGAGAACAATCATCGGAGAAGGGAAAGCTGCTTATGCACAGGGAGACAGTTCAGGGCAGGAGAGTATGGAGGGATGGACACTGGGAAGTGGTAACTATGGGGAGGAAGTGGGAGGGGAGCTGTTGTACTGTGGTAAACTGGTCAGTGACATGAGACAAAGTATATGTGAACTGCTGTATAGAAAGTGAATTTGTTCTGTAAATCTTCACCCAAATCACAATAAATAATAAAAAAATAAAAAGTTCCTTACACAAACTTGCTTTGAATACATGTACATTTACATTTTTAAAAAGTCACACTAAAAATTAGCTATACTAAAAGTTTGTATGGGAGCTTTGGTAGTGTAGTGCCTAAGGCACTTGACTGCTACACAGAAGGCTGCTGATTCAAATCCACCACCCACTCCTCGGAAGGAAGATGGGGCAATCTACTTCCATAGTGATACTGCCTCAGAAACCCAAGGAGGGGTTCCTATGAGTTGGGTCTGACTCCGTGGCATATAACAGGCATGTTTAGGGAACCATGTTATTAAGGGTTCAGCAGACTTCATTTCTGTTTCCTTGAAACACCATGGCCACTTGTAGCTGCTCTTACCAGGCAGTAGCTTTAACTAATAAAAAGCACCTTTAGATTAGCACCAGTTTACATTGAAGGGGGCACTATTAATGAAGAAACCAGGTGATTTAATTAAGTATTTACAAACATTCTTAATCCTAAAATTAACACTGGGTTTGAGGAAGTATATTAGCCATCATTATCCTGATAGGAATGGCTACTAGGATACATACCCATAGTGTTGTCAGTAATAGACTATATATTTGCTGCTTCTGAGATTATGTGCAAAATTGTTACCCGTTCCCTTTCCCCTTTTGGGAGAGAGCCAGGAGGGAAGACAATGCTTTAGGAGGGAAACTAACAAAAAGGAAAAGTCCCATTTGAAGAATTGAAGTCAACACCTCATAGGAACAATAGCTATTCTGGAGTTTGGAGCCAAAGCTTTTCAACAGCTGTTTCTCCTTGGCCTGTTTTCTCCATTTATTAATTGGTGTTAATAATTGCCTCCTCTAAGTGTATAGGCTACTTAGTGCGGTACCTGCCACGTGACTGCTGTTACTTATTTAAACAAAGTTTTTAAATCATGTTCCAGTACATAGAGGGGAGAAAAACAATAGTATGACTGTCTTGGAAAACATAAGTGAATTACCAGATAGGTGCAGTAGATGGCGTTCCTCCATCATTGTCCAAGAAACTTGATGCTAAGGTAGAATTAGGTTAACTAAAATTGGAGGTGGTGATCTGAAAAGTATAATTTGTACTCTCCCTATCAAAGAAACTGGAGTTATAATAGTATGCTAAAATCAGTGGTGATTTTATGCTGTTGTCAACAGAATTTTCTTTTGGAAAAGTTTGGGCAGGACATAAAACTTCTCTTGTCCTGCCCAATCACAATTATGTTAGGGTAGTTAGTTAGGTTTTGTTGCAAATTGGATTTTCAAAGAAACTGACCTGAAAATATTTTAGGATGGGATATTGGAAACTTGACAGGTAGACTCAGAATGCTGAAAAATGTGATTAAGGAATTTTTACATCTAAACTGCTTAAGCATTCTTTTTTATGTTAGAAACTCATCTAAATTTTACTAGTAGATTATATGAAAATACAATGTATTTTTCTCTTAAGGTTTCTATAGTGCTTGGTGCATACATGGATACTTGCATATATCAGATCACTTCATTTGGGAATGTATTGTGATAGGTAAATGGCCTTGTGGCTCAGTGGTCCATTCTTGTTGTTGTTTTGCCGTCGAGTCGCCCCCGACTCATAGCGACCCCTCCTTGGGTTTCCAAGGCAGTATCACTACGGAAGTAGGATTGCCCAACCTTCCTTCCAAGGAGTGGCTGGTGGGTTTGAACCGCCAGCCTTCTGGTTAGCAGTCAAGTGCCTTAGGCACTATGCTACCAGAGCTCCTTGGTCCATTCTAGTATATGAATTTATAATGGAATTTCTTTATACTTTTGGCCCTTGGTTTACTCAGTTGTTACCATATGAAGATTTATTTCTTGGAGCCTTTTGGACCAAAAAGATTGGATCTTAAAAACATTACATAAATTGAAAATGCCATTCTTATTTTGAGCACAGTAAAGGATTTTATCATGACTCTTAATCTATAACATACTGATTGAATTGTACAAAGTTAGCAGTCCCAGACAAGTGTGAAAACAACCTTAATGCAAAATCAAAATACACTTAATATCCCTGGAGAATGAAGCAAGAATTCATCTGCCTAGTGAAATTAATTTGAATAGGCAACTGCTAATTGAGGATAGTATTACAC
The DNA here is from genome assembly GCF_000298275.1 of Orycteropus afer afer. Classification (NCBI taxonomy): domain Eukaryota; kingdom Metazoa; phylum Chordata; class Mammalia; order Tubulidentata; family Orycteropodidae; genus Orycteropus; species Orycteropus afer. Next base: position 1,605,115 of record NW_006921919.1, read on the forward strand.
TGAGGTATCTGTAACCAGTAATGTTCACAACTTCTCAAAAGCAGCAAGGGATATACAAGTATGAAATGTGTCTACAATTTATATTACAAATAAAGCAGAAACATGGATCTTAGTCCCCATTAGCTGTCATCTGTGGCTCAGCACTAATCAGGGAGTTCCAGAAATTTTCCGTCATAGTCTTTAAATAGTTTTTCTTCAGATTTCCATGAACAATTACAGTTTGGTGACACTCTTTATCCAAGGTACAAAGGCTGAGACTTTGGTATAAACACCTGGAGAATCCTTGATTCCACAGCCATAACCCCAGGAAGTGACTCCAAAAACAACCCAGCTCTCTCCAGGCTGTTCACACATAAGTGGTCCTCCACTGTCTCCCTGGCAGCTGTCCACCCGTTTGTGTTCATGGAGGTTTCCAGCACACAGCATCCTCCCTGTAAACCGACCCTTATAACGTTCTTCACAAAACCTCTTGGGAAGCAGTGGGATGGGTGCTTGTTGCAGCGTTCTTGAATAGGCTCGTCCTACTCAGACCAAATATCTGAATTAGTCAATGACATTCCAGCCAATAATTCTAAAGAAATCAACATTTAGCAATTATAATGAACATTTTAAGTTTGGGTGGAATCCCTATTGTAGCATCATTTTAGTTTGAAATGAGTGATAATTATGACAGTGTCATTGACTGCCCTTTTGAATGTTGACACTTAACACTACCCATCACTAATCTGTTTCTCAGTACTGGGTTTTCATTGCATCATGAGTAACATCAGCATTTATAGGAGCACTGGTGGTGGTGGTGTGGTTAAAGCATTCAGTTGCTAATGAAAAAGGTCAGTGGTTTGAACCCACCAACTGCTTCGTGGTAGAAAGATGTGGCAGTCTGCTTCTGTAACGATTTACAGTCTTTGAAAACATATGGGGCAGTTCTCTGTCCTATAGGGTTGCTATGTGCCAGAATCAAATTGATGGCAGTAGGTTTGGTTTTTTTTGTTTGTTTGTTTGGTTTGTTTTTTGAACATTTATGGACTTGGTTATAGAGTAAAAAGAAAAAAAAAAACTCACTGCCAATGAGTTCATGGCAACTCCCATTGGGTTTCCAAGGCTATAAATATGGAAGCAGGCTGCCTCATCCTTCTACCACAGCTATAGAGAAAGTTAAACCTAAATAGAGCACATTTGTTAGTATTTGAACTTTTTTAAAAAGCTGTGAATGGATTAATGCTAGTTTTGTCTTCCGTGATATCCTTTTCTTGGTTATGGAGTCCACCATTCTCTGAACCTGTTTACTCAACTGGAATAACTAATCCACAATGAAATTTACTGTTAAATTTACTTCCTTGATCACTTCAATTAATTCAGTTTTGGTGTCTAAAGATAAATGAAATCATCCTGTAAGAAGAAATCGTAATTATCAACTCAAAATCATTTGGAAAAAAAGACGGACCAGATTTGCTGGTCTGATAGAACCTGATGGAACCACTGAGAATATGGCCTCTAGCTACCCTTCAGGTCTGGAATTGAACCCACTCCTGTGGCTTCCAGCCAAACGAAAGACAGGCATATGAGGTGAACATTTATACTCGGTAGATACACTCCTTTGAGAACAATCATGGGAGAATAGAAGGACTGTATGCACAGGGAGACAGTTCATGGGGCAGAAGTGCAAGGAGGGATGGACACAGGGAAGAGGTAACTGGGGAGGAAGTGGGAGGAGAGCTGTTGCAATTGTAGTCAATGTCATGAGACAAAGTGTATGTGAACTGCTGTATGGAAAGTGAATTTGCTCTGTTAACTTTCACCCAAATCATAATTTAATAAAAATAATCTTAATTGTCCCAGTATATTTTATCCTTCTCAGAGACTTGATTTGCCTCATGAGTCAGCATAACAGAGGGAGAAAAAAAAACAACACTCCTGTCTAATCTTACTCATAGTAGATTGCCCAGTCTTCCTTACAAGGAGTGGCTGGTGGGTTTGAACCTACAGCCTTCTGGTTAGCAGTCAAATGCCTTAGGCACTACCACATCAGAGCTCCATGAATTAGCATAGTAGACTAAAAAGTCATTTACTGAACTCAATTTTATCATTATGATATCCAATAAATGTTTCCTTCTTGGAATTTTGTATGTGTGGTTTACCTCAGGTTTGGTCCCAATGCTTTTTTAATATCCTAAATCTGCTATTAAAAAAAAAAACAAAACAAAAACTCACTGCCATCGAGTCGATACCAACTCATAGAGATCCCTCCTACTGGTATGAAAATTAAGTCTTAAATCCAGATTTAGTGTAACATGGAATAAAATAAACATCTACTGAATGAAACCTTATTGACACTATTATCTGTAGAAATATACTAATTCAACACTCTTCAAGAGTATAATTATTAGTGTAATTTTTTTTTTTTAATGGAAAGCCATCAACCTATCATTTCTCTATTCAATAGTAATTTGTCACCTATTGCAGGTGAGACCTCAGGTCTACTGTTTGGAGGACCATCTTGACCAAGTACTAAGTGATGTACATTGATCTAAAGCTATAGTGAGACAATACAGAAAGCTTTGTTCACCTGAGAGGAACATAAACTAATGCTTCAGCTATGCTCCTGCTAAGAAGCATTGGTGGCTCAAACAGTTAAGCGCTCAGTTGCCAACAAAAAGTTTGGTAATTTGAATTCACCCTATAGCTCCCCGGGAGAGAGAGCTCTGGAGTACCGTCATCAAGATGAAACTCTATGAGGCAGTTCTGCTCTGTCTCATGTGGTCACTATGAGTCAAAATCGGCTTAAGGGCACCTAACAACAACATGCTTTTGCTTGTTCAGAGTGCAGAGGAGGTGAGAGTGGTTAGGGGGATCTGGGAGAAATTTGAGTGGGCTGGATCTGCACTTCAACGTCAGTAGTTGTGCTTTGTCTTCTATATTTAGGAGTCTTCCGTAAGATTTAGTTTGATAAAAGGCTCCATTGCAAAGAAACAAACCATCAAGTACCAATAGCGGTTCTGAAGCTGTTTGCTGTACTGGCTACATCAAAATCATCTGGAAAAGCTTTTTAAAATACAGGCTGCCAGGCCCAAATCATGGAGTGAAGTCTTCAAATGTCTTCACTTATCCCCTCCCTATTTGGGGGAATTAAAAGTTTCAGGAGGATTCTCTATTCCTTAAGCCCCACCAGGAAAAAAATGATCAAGTATTCCACCTTTGTATAAAGACAATTGAATTCTTTGAATTTGTGGTAAAGGTCTGACTGGAACCAACAAATACCCTCCAGAATGTGAATCCAAACTATATGCATACATTTCACAATTGGCAGTATTTCCAAACGTCACTAAGTCTGAACCCATTTAAAACTTTGCCACCCTTTACACACTCAAATGAGCAGTAATCTCAAGAAGGTGCCTGGACTTCCTTATTCTTTTGAATTATTTACATTACCTGTGTCTCCCCATCCTGTTATGTAACAGTTGGGAGCTGTTTTCTGTGGTCTTTCTCTCTTGAGTGGTAAACAAGCTGGCAAAACGTGGCTACTGAATCTGGCACATTGTTCTTCTGGTCCTTGTAATCTAACCAAAGCAATGTCATAGTCACTGCTGTCTGGTCGATACTCGCGGTGAATCACAATCTGTTGAACTCCAATTTCTTCTTCAAACTCCTCTGGCACCAGAGTATGATAATCCCCAACTCGAACAGCATAGTTCCTAGTGCTATTACCATACCTGAGGGGCAGAGAGAGCTAATGAAGGGCTTGTTTCAAACACTGAAAATGAAAATTGGTGACTGTCAGCAAGAAACGTTACTACAGGTGCTGTAAGTCTTTGTACGAGTCATTAGTTTCCCCTTCGTACATTGAGCCTTTCCATTTCTCTGATCCAATGCTCCTGTGCCTCTACTTGAAAACATACTGTCATTATCTCTTTTCACTATTTAATCCAATTACCTTCTTCTCTTATTCTCTCATTCTTTAGAAGCAAACATGGGGATGAGTGGTAAATAAAGGAGAATCATTAGCTTGTCACTTCCCTGCCAAAAGAAAAATGATCAAGAGGGATAGATTGTATAGGGAAAGCTTACTGTCCTATATTTGCTGTCTTTATTTCTCTTATCATTTCCAAGACTGTTAATTCATTGTGGAGCTCCTAGGACAGAAACCATCTATCTTATATCCATCACAGTACTTAGGACAATCCACTTCACTCCTAGTAGGTGCACTCAACTTCTCCCATTTCCTGTGAACCAAATGCAAAGCAAAACTATACTTATAACCCAACCTGTATTCATTATATTTCCTCATCTCTTAAATCTTTGTTCAAATGTCACTTCAATGGGGCTTACTTTGATACCACCATATTTAATTGCCACCCACCCTTTAATGCCCTCTTAGCCCCAGAACTCCCAATACCCCTTACACGTTTCCTTTGGTATTAACATTTACCACTTTCTGACAAACTACCTAGTTTACTACTTTTTATGTGTATTGTTCCCTGACTCCTCCTGCTTGAATGAATGGCATTCAAGGGGAAAGGACCTTTGTTCTGTTCACTGATGTATCTTAATCACCTAGAATAGCAACTGCCCTAAATTAGGAATGCAACATATATTTGTTGAATTGTGAATGTATGAATGTATGATTTTAATGTTAATACCTAGTTCCATGAGCAGCTAGTTAATAAAAATTCAAACACAGTGTTTACTAGATTGATAGTTGTCAGGCTACTTTTCAACCAACATACCTTGATTCCAATACATCCACCTTAGCAGAGTTACTCCATTTCAGTAATATTGACATTTGGGGCCAAATAATTCTCTGTTGGAGGAACTGTCCTGTGTGTTGTAAGAAACTAGCCTCAATTCAGGAGATGGCAGTAGCACCCACCACCCCAAAAATGTCTCCAGATACTGCAGAATGTCCCCTGGGAGCAAAATTACTGATTCCCAGTTGAGAACTGGCCTAGCATACGTGACCCACCTCCTGGTTACTTCATCTTTCTCAGTGAAGATCGTAGCACCTTGCTTACTGTCTTCTCTACCACTACTTACAACATCCTTAATGATGTAATCTCCAACATCTTTCCCCTTTAGTTCTCTGACTTCCTCATCTACAATGAGTGTATTCTCCACCTCGTTGCAACCACCCAAGCTGACAGACCTAGACCTTGTTTTCACCAGATACACTTCTGAAAACTTGATTTCATGCATCTCATATTTTGCCTGTTACTTCCTGTCTTTGCAGCTCCACATTTCTTCAGTTCTACCAGACTGCAACTCTTGGACTCCGCTAGTTTTTCATTTCAGTTTCATTCTGATCATGACTTCCTTTCTTACCTGGTTTGGATTCTACCTTTGATTACTATGATTACTCTTTTGCAAAATTTCCCATTCCCTCTTTTCTTTTACCCACCAAAACTCCGACCTTGGTTTCATCACCTCTCCATTTACTTTGTGTTCACATCTGACTACAGTAGGAGAAAAGCATACTTCTAATGACTCATCTAAGGAGCCCTGGTAGCACATTGGTTAAGTACTCAACAGCTAACTAAAATGTCAGAGGTTCAACGCCACTAGCAGCTCCATTGGAGAAAGATGTAGCAATCTGTTTCCATAGAGATTACAGTCTAGCAGACCCTATGGGACTGGTCTGCTCTGCACTATAGGGTCACAGTGAGTTGGAATCGATTCAGCAGCAATGGGAATGACTCATTTTATCCTAACATTTTGACCAAAATTTGAGAGTCTTTCACTATATGCAAGATCTATATTGGAATATGAGTTTAGAAAAGTGACTACTGAGAAACTTAGATTTTGCTGGTGACTGTCTATTTAAAATATAGCCTCCCATTTGCTCCTTCAAAATTCCTGGCGGTTGTGAGATAACTAAACATTGTGATAGCTCTAAGTGGAGCTCTGACCCTCTCCCATAAATAAAGTAATTTTCTAAACTGTGTCAGCTCAAAAAACTATACCATGCGCCAAAGATGATTTGGCTTACACAGCTGCCTACTATACATCTACAACACTAATAATTCCTGATTAATCCTTGAGACTCTACACTTTCAATCTTAATCATCATATATCTTTAAAGCTCAGAAAGTTTTTATATATTGTGCCTAGAGACTGACCTCTTAGGAGATCCACGTCAAAATTTAAGGAAATTTTAGGATTATTTCACATCCTGAAAATGTAAAAAGTAATAGTAATGGAGAATTATCAGGTATTTAAATAATTCTCAGTTTCACTTTCTGTATACTAACATTACCAGTTTAAGAATACAATAAGCCTTATTAATAGTATATAAAAGTATTTAAAATAACACCCCAAGGGATTTAAACACCTTTCTAACAAGAATAATTGTCAATAATTGCAATGTAGTAAATCCACCAGCCACTCCTTGGAAGGAAGACTGGGCAGTCTACTTCTGTAGTGATACTGCCTCAGAAACTCAAGGAGGGGTCGCTATGAGTCGGGTCCAACTCAATGGCAAATAACAACAACAACAAAAAATTACCTGGCATGGCTTTTCTAGCCATAAGTCTTTGTAAACCCAGTGGTAGAATTTGCCGTGAGCAATTGAGGAGCTCCTGATTGTAAATGTTATCTACCTAGGATATTTCTGTTGGCTGTGGCAAAAAGCAATGTTCTGGGAAGTTTGCTCTCTCTCTCAGGTGTTTAGAATTCTGATGTTATGATTGGTTAGTTTGGCCACTCTGCCAGGCTCAAAAGGAGGTCTCCTATAGACAGAACTCTGACTGCTGGCTGAGAAGGACATGCTGCTGAGAGAAACGCGATCCCAAGGGAAACGCACTCCTGAGAGAAATGTGCTCCTGAGAGACACATGCTCCTGAGAGATGCGCTGCTGGGAAAGAGATGCAAGAGACATGCATTGCTGAGAGAGACACTGAGGGACATGCACTGCTTGGAGAGAGACTGTGAGAGACTGTTGGCTGAGAGATAGCAGGCTGGGAGAGAGACTGAGCATTTTTCCTGAACTTGAATTGTAGCCTGGTGTTTCCCTAATAAACCTCATGATCTGTGAGTTCTGTGTGGCCACTGCAGTGATTATTGAACCCAGCAGAAAGGTAGTGAGTGCTACAGGAGGAACGGTTGGTGTCAGGGTTGGTGAAAGGGCTGGAGGGAGGCAGCATGTCTGGCCTCACAGAACTAGGCCTTGGGCTACTGATGGTGATTCTGTCTTCCTCTTGTGTGGTTAGAGGAGGTCAGAAGATGTGGCCTCCTTGCCTCTTTAGCAATAATACATCATTAAAAATGCTCTTGAAGTGTTTCAGAAACCTTTGGGATGAAATTTGAGAAACTGTGTAGAGCTCCAATCGGAGCCACTAGTCACATGTGACTATTAAGCATTTGAAATGCAGTTAGTCTGAATTGAGTTGTGGTAAAAGTTTAAAATATATATAGGATTTCAAGTACTAAAATGTATGACAAAAAGTATATTAAACATTAAGTGACTCAACAGATAATTAATAAAATATTTTTGTTTTTAAGTGCTGTCAAATCATCTCCAACTCATAGCAAGCAACCAAAGAATGAAACACTAACTGGTAGTATGCCATCTTCACAATCCTTACTATACCTGAGCCTATCATTGCAGCCCTGTTGCAAAATAAAATATTAGATATTACAAATAGTTGTTTTTATACTGATTACATTTTGAGATATTTTAGATATACTTTGTTAAAAAACACAGAAGGAAGATGGGGCAATCTACTTCCATAAAGATTTACCACCTCAGAAACCCAATAGGGGTTGCTATGAGTCAGACTAAACTTGATGGCAGTGAGTTTGGCTTTTGGTTAAATAAAATATATTACTAAAATTATTTTCTTTAGCTTTCTTAAAGTTATATATGTGGCCCATATTTGTGGCTCACACTATATTTCTAGCACTAGTCTAGACAAATAATTTTGGATACATTCTTGTTAGTTGCCATCAAGTGAGTTTCAACTAATAGTGACCCTACGTACAACAGAACAAAACATTGACCACTCCTGTGTTTGAGCCTATTCTTTCAGCCAGTTTGTCGATCTATCTCATTGAAGATCCTTCTCTTTTTCACTGAACTATCTGATGTTCTTCTCCAGAGACTGGTCCCTCCTGATAATGTGTCCAAAGTAAGTGAGACAAAGTCTCACCATCCTCACTTCTAAAGAGCATTCTGCCTGTACTTTTGAGACCGATTTGTCCATTCCTCTGGCAGACCATGGTATTTTCAATATTCTTTGCCAACACCATAATTCAAAGGCATCCATTCTTCTTCAGTCTTCCTTATTCATTGTCTAGTTTTTGTGTGCATATGAAGCAACTGAAAATACCATGGCTTAGTCCAGGAGCACCTTAGTATTCAAAGTGACATTTTTTATTTTAATGCTTTAAAGAAATCTTTTCCAGCAGATTTTCCCAAGGCAAAACATTGTTTGATTCCTTGACTGCTGCTTCCATGGGTGTTATGTATCCAAGTAAAATGAAACTCTTGACAACTTCAGTATTTTCTCCATTTATCATGATGATGTGTATTGGTCCAGTTGTGAGGATTTTTTGCTTGGTTTATGTTGAGGTATAATCTATACTGGAGACTGTAATCTTTGATCTTCAACAGTAAGTGCTTCAAGTCCTCTTTGATTTCAGCAAGCAAGCAAGGTCATATCATCTGCCTATTGCAGGTTGTTAATGAATCTTCCTCCGATCCCAATGTTGTTTTCTTATTCATGTAGTCCAGCTTCTCGGGTCATGTGCTCAGCATACCAATTGAGAGGATACAACCCTAATGCACATCCTTCCTGATTTTAAACCATTCAATATCCATTTGTTCTGTTTGAATGACTGCCTCTTGGTCTCTGTACAGGTTCCACATGAGCACAATTAAGTGTTCTGGAATTCTCATTCTTTGCAATGTTATCCATAATTTGCTATGATTCACACAATTGAATGACTTGGTACAGTCAATAAAACACAGGTAAACATCTTTATAGTATGCTCTGCTTTCAGCCAAGATCCATCTGGCATCAGCAATGATATCCCTTCTGAATTCACATCCTCTTCTGAATACAGCTTGAATTTCTGGCAGTTCCCTGTCCATGTAATGCTGCAACTTTTTTCAAGTTGTCTTCAGCACAACTTTACTTGTGTGTAATATTAATGATATTGTTAAAAAATTTCCACATTCTATTGGAGCACTGTTCTTTGGAATGAGCCCAAATATGGATCTCTTCCAGTTGGTTGGCAAGGTATCTAGCTGTCTTCCAAATTTCTTGGCATACACAAGTGAGTGCTTCAAGCATTGCATCTGTTTGTTGAAACATCTCAATTGGTATTTCATCAATTCCTGGAGCCTTGTATTTGGCCAATACTTTCAGGGCAGATTGGACTTCTTCCTTCTATACAATTGGCTCTTGATCATAGGTTTCCCTTTGAAATTGTTGAACATCGTCCAGTTCTTTTTGGTACAGTGACTCTGTGTATTCCTTCAATCTTCTTTTGATGCTTCCTGTATCATTCAATATTTTGCCCATAGAAACCTTCAGTATTCCAACTTGAGGCTTAAATTTTTCCTTCAGTTCTTACAGCTTAAGAAATGCTGAGCATATTCTTCCCTTTTGGTCTTCTAACTCCAGGTCTTTGCATATTTCATCATAATACTTTATTATGTCCTCTCAAGCTGCCCTTTGGAATCTTCTGTTCAGCTCTTTTACTTCACTATTTCTTCCATTCACTTTAGCTACTCTACATTCAAAAGCAAGTTTCAGAGTCTCTTCTGGCATCCATTTGGTCTTTTTTTCTTTCCTGCTTTTTAATGAACTTTTCTTTTTTTTCCTTCATGGGTGGTGTCCTTGATGTCAGTCCACAACTTGTCAAGTCTCTGGTTGTTTGTGTTTAATGCATCAAATCTATTCTTGAGATGCTTTCTAAATTCAGATGGTATATACTTAAGGTCAGATTTTGGCTCTTTATAGGCTTAGTTTTCTTCAGCTTCAACTTGAACTTGCACATATGCAATTGATGGTCTGTTTCATAGTCAGCCCTGGTCTTGTTCTTACTGATGATATAGATAGAGCTTCTCCATCATCTCTTTCTACAGGTGTAGTCAAATAGAATTGTATGCATTCTGTTTGCTTGAGGCCCACGTGTATAGTAGCCATTAATGTTTTTGAAAAAGGTATTTACAATGAGTAGGTTATTGGTCTTACAAAGTTCTACCATATGTTCTCTGGTGCCATTTCTGTCACCAAGGCTGTCTTTTCCATCTACTGATCCATCTTTGTTTCTACTGTTCTTGTTTCAATCACCAGTAAATATCAATGTATCTTGATTGCATGTTTAATCAAATTCAGATTGTAGAAATTGGTAAAAATCTTCAGTTTCTTCATCTTTGGCATTACTGGTTTGTGTATAAATTTGAATTATCTGCATACACTAGACATCCTATTTTATTATATTTCATTAATTTGTTGCTATGTGCCACCAAGTCAGACCCAACTCATAGCAACCCCTCCTTGGGTTTCTGAGACAGTATCACTACAGAAGTAGATTGCCCAACCTTCCTTCCGAGGAGTGGCTGGTGGGTTTGAACTGCCAGCCTTCTGGTTAGCAATCAAATGCCTTAGGCACTATGCTACCAGAGCTCCTATTCCCTTATATTGCTTGTGACTTATCTTTCAAGTGTCATTTTTTATATCTTTTAAGATAATTATATTATTATTCAACCTATTAAAGATTCATTGCAATAATATTTTTCATTCTGTGAAGGAGTTGTGACATTTAACTAAAATAATCTTTGCATCTAAACTGACTATATAAATCTATTCTACATTATCTCTTAAAAACTGAGTCTTACAGCCAGAAAAAAAGAAACATGACCTTCCTACACCAAGGAAATTCATTTATTAAAAAATGGCAATATTAATCTCTTGGTTAATCTTGCCTTAATGTGCCATTTTGTGCCTGGACTATTGCAATAATCTGCTAAATAACCTCTCTGCTTCAAGTTTTAACTTCTTTAATCCATCCTTCACATTGCAACCAGAGTGGCGATTCTATCTGCTAGTAAAACTATTTGGGAGCTCTGGTAATGTAGTGCCTAAGGCACTTGACTGCTAACCAGAAGGCTGGAGGTTCAAACCCACCAGCCACTCCTCGGAAGGAAGATGGGACAATCTACTTCCATAGTGATACTGCCTCAGAAACCCAAGGAGGGGTCGCTATGAATCAGGTCTGACTTGACGGCACATAACAACAACAACAACATACTTTCAAAGTTTTCCTGATTTAAGGAAATGGATCAGCTCAACTTGATCCATGATTCCCACACTCCTGTAACTTAGATTATTTTTAGAATAGATTTAATGCTTGGAATTTGGAGAGCATGAGACTGGGTTGATTTGCCAACCAAATATTTGTCTTCTAGTGTCACCTCTCCCAGTGCATGTGATTATATCGTTCAGCAATAACACTGGCTGAAGTTATCAATGTGCCAACTTTAAAAGCATTTATATATGATTCTAGGCTTTCAAGTGATCCTCTTTTTCAACATATTTTAAGGCCTTTGTAGTTGAGCATTTGTTATTTTGCTAGATTTTATGATACTCAACAATGCTTCTAAAATAAACATTTCAGGTTTGAGCTGACACATCATTCATTTGTTTGCTTTGCTGAAATGCCTTCAACTCCCCCTCAAAAACTGGCAGAAATTCCCAGACAAGCTTGAGCAAGAGAGGATCTAAGACATAGCAGTTCAGTAAATTCCAATATCTCCAATTCTCTGAGACCTAGAGTCAAAATAAACAATAAAAAAAAAATTATTAGAATTAAAAATGTAACAATTAACAATTCAAGTTGTGGGATTATATTCTTTATTGTGTATTCTCTCCATGGATTCATCTCTAAAGAAAAAAAAAATTTACATCAGCCTGTGCACATCTGCTACTACTAAACTCTGTTTTTCTCTGCTGTCTGGATGGAATTCAAAAAGTGGTTGACAGAAGTTCAGCTTGTGGAAATGGTTCCAGTTGCATAGGGAAAAGTGCCCCTGTCTACAGATACTTCCATTATGCCTTTCATATATGTAGTGTATGCTCAGAAAATGGTTTTTGCATGACTGATGACATTATGTATATCACCAAAGACCATGTTCTTAAAGATTCTGCTTGACCATGTACTAGGTCATGATGGAACATATGTTAGACACCTGATACACTGTGTTCTTAAACATTTTCATTACCTTGTGGCTCATCTTTCTAATTACAAAGATATAAAAATTTCCAACTTTCAGAGCAACAATCTCTTAATAATTTCCAGCTGCTGTGGTGTTTCTAGGCAAAAAGTTAAAAAGATAAAATCAAGTAAAGATATATTCTTAGGAGAAATCAAGTTTGGAGTAAAATTACAGAAATAAGAGAGGCCTTGCTTTACATATATGTTTTCCTCCAAAACTTGTGCTTGTTTTCAGCATAAGAAATTAAAAGGAATTAGTTTACTACTCAGTAATTTTTGGGTCAATTATATTGCTGCACTACTATAAACAGAAAGTCATTTCATGCATGGTACTTGGAGTTGTGACTTAGAATAGAAAATAACAAAAGCAAGCAATTTATAGTGTGTAAAAATCACAGAACTACAAAAAGCTTAGCTAATCCAAGTTTCTTCTTCAATCTGCCAACAGGATATTGCATTCCAAAATCTGTATTGCATTAACTCGAGGAAAAAATGTGGAACATAAAAGCTACAAGGCCTTTAAATAGTGATTCACCAACTACCTCAGGTACTCTTGCTATTTATGTTGGACAGCTCACAATATATGAAAGTTATAGGGCACACAGGCAGATAAGAAATAGATTGCTAGAACTCTGCAGACTTCCAGTAAAGTATCTGAATCATGTAAAGAGACTATTAAAATGAGTGGAACTGAGGTTAGAAGAGCTGAGTAATTGCATTCTGATCTCATCCTCCCCAGGCCATTATTCCTAGATTCTTCTGACATGAGGATTATATAAAATTGTGACTAAGAGGGCAAAACAAATAAACATAAAAATTCTCATCCCATACAATAAAATAGCCTTGATGGTAATAATAATGAAATGGCAACTCAAGAGCCCTGGTCCATATCATCACTGCAAGAACTAGGCAACAACAGAGGCCCAGTGAATAAGAAAACTTTGTATATACAAAAGTCAAGTAGTCAACAAAACAGAAGAAATACAAATAGAAAAAGAAAGCAGAAGAGCTCATTTCAAAATATGAAATCCAGGTCCCCTATTAGTAGGCAGGATACCTTAAATTAGACTAAAATATCTTTTCCTCTCCCAAGAAATCTAAAAGGACTACAGTCTCTGCAATTCAACAGGAAATCTCTTGTAATCACAAAATCTCTTTTGTGATTAAAAAAGATTCCTTTAAATAATAGAACCCTGGGTGGTGCAAATGGTATGTGTTGGACTACTAAATGTTATCCATTTGAATCTTCTCAGTGGCACCATGAAAGAAAAGACTGGAGATTTGCTTCCATAAATACTACAGCTAATAAAACCCTATGGATCTCAGTTGTACTCTGTTAACACATGGGTCGCCATGAGTTGGAATCGATTTGAGAGCAACAGGTTTATTTGTTTTTGTTTCATTTCAAATGAAAGTCCCTGATCCCAGAAAAACAAAATGTGAACCTTATTCTAATCACTGGTTACTGGCCCTATGCCTTTTAATAAATTCATTGTATTACAGATGTGAGCTGTAAGCTCCTTAAACATTTTGAAATAAGAAGTCTACAAAATCTGATAAAAGTTATAGACCAAGTCAGATGGATACACATTGACAAAGTGAATTCCCTCCTACTTACCTTAAAAGAGCTCTAATGGCAAAGTGGTTAAAGCATTCAGCTGAGAACCAATCAGCCACTCTGAGGGAAAAAGTTGAGGCCATCTGCTTCTATAAAGATTGACAGGCTTGGAAACCCTATGGGGCAGTTCTACTTTCTCCTATAGGGTTGCTATGAGTTGGAATTGACTCAATGACAATGAGTTTTTGGGTTGTTTTCTTTCTTGGTTTTACATTAAAGGAATCTTCAGCATACCAAAATGCCACTCTTCAATTAACTGTCTTTATCTTATACTGTGCAGATAATGAGAAGAAATTCAGAATGACAGATGGAAGGAGTTACCTATTGATCTAGGATTAAAATACCACCATCTTCTAAAGGAGCCTACATTCTTAAATATAATCACTATCTGGCAAATAAGGAGCTCCGGTAGCATTGTGCCTAAGGCACTTGACTGCTAACCAGAAGGCTGGCGGTTCAAACTCACCAGCCACTCCTCGGAAGGAAGGTTGGGCAATCCTACTTCTGTAGTGATACTGCCTCAGAAACCCAAGGAGGAGTCTACAGGCCGACTCTGATGGCACATAACAACAACAACATCTGGCAAATAAGCCCCTATATTCATCATGCAACAATCACTTAGGGGTATTAACTATGTGTCAAGTGAGGTACTAAATACTTAGTTTGTAAACACAAATAAGACCATTACTGACTTTAAGCAATAATCTGGAAGGAGCAGGCTATAGGAGGAATAAGAACATGTAAACAAACAAATCCATGCATGTACCTAAAAATTATAAACACCCCTTTCCAGGGAAACCAAAAGTCATGCCAAAGCTTTCAACCACAAGTACATTTTTTGTGTGTAATTTCCTTACTTTAGGTCTTCAACACCTAAGACTGTAACTTTTAGCAGAGACTTGAAAGACAAGGAGTTTTGAACAAGAGGAAGATAATCTAAATTTACCAACTGAATCATTTTTCCTAAAGCCTAAACCCCAAAACAGGCTTTCACATGTTCTCTATAGTTTGTTACTTTATTCTTCTCTGCGAGTCACTGAAAAAAAAAAACAAACCCTGAATTCTTTACTTTTGCTAATAATAGCCTTTGATTACTCCCTCTCTTTGAACCCCAACATAATAATAATTGACATTTATTTTTAATACAGTTTATAAAATACTTTTACATATTTTGCAGATTATTTGTTCCTCTTGGCTACATGGTAAAATATTATTACCTTCATTTTACAGAGGAGAGAGAATCAGAGAGGTTGAGTCAAATAATTAACAGTTGGAGGAGCTACAACTGTAACCCTTATCTTGATGGCCAGATTCAAGTCTCCTTCTGCTACACTATACCAAGTTCTGTTGATTTCTGACAACTTCTGTTACGTTCTCTTCCTTTCTTTTTATATCTTTTATTTAAAATATTACACTAGATATAATATAACTGGTCTCCCTGTAGTTCCTTTCTTTACAGAAGTACATTGTCCTATCTTCCTTCAGCAGAAGGGTTTGAATCGCTGACCTTCTGATTAGCAGCCAAATACCTTATCCATTACACCACCAGAACTCCTTAGTTCCTGTCCTAGTTAGTCTTAATCATTTGGTAACACAGACAAATTGGAATCACTCCAGATAAAGGCACATATACATAGATTTTTCATGTAATTTTGGCTCATTCTCAGACCTATAGAATAAGAACCCCCTCATATCTATCTAGTACATCTCCAAATGATTTGTTGATCTCCTCAAACTCCTCTTTGATCATATTTCAAGCCTTTAAAACCTTCCATCATTTACCATTGCCTAGTGAATGAAGTAGAAAGTCATTACCCTGGTGTTACATATCTCTCCAGCTTCTCTCCTCTAACTACACCACACAAACCCCAGATCCAAACCCCAACTAATGGCAACCGCACGTACAAAATAAAATGCAACCCAGTCCTGTGCCATCCTCACGATTGGTTGCAAATTTGACTGTTGTGATTATTGGGGTTTTCATTAGCTGATTTTTGGGAAGTAGATTGCCAGGCCTTTCTTCCTACTCCCTCTTAGTTTGGAAAGTCCACTGAAATCTGTTTAGCATCATAGCAACACACAAGCCTCTACTGGGTGTTGACTATATATAAGGTGCACTGGCCAGGAAACCTCCCACTTGGAAAACAAGAATTCTACTACAGTGAACCACCACTGCCCCTTCAGTTAATACTTTCCATCCTTCAAATATGCCTTCTACCTTCTCACCACTGTATCTACCAATGTACGAATCTCTCTCTGCTTGAAGATTCTGTAAGAGAGCTCATTTTTCCTCCAATATAGCCTATTCCATCTTTGAACTGTCCTCAAACCAAAAACCAAACTCACTGCCATAGAGTTGATTCTGATTCATAGTGACATCCATAGAGTTGCCAAGGCTGTAAATCTATACAGAAGCAGACTGCCTCATCTTTCTTCCATGGAGCAGCCGGTAGGTTCAAACCAACAACCTTTTGGTTAGCACCCAAATGCTTTAACCACTGCACCACTAGAGCTCCTTTGAATTGTCCTAGTACTAAAAGTACTAAGGGGCTCTGGTGACGTAGTGGGTAAGGCATGTAATTGCTAACTAGAAGGTTGTTGTTTAAACCCACCAGCTGTTCCACAGAAGTAAGAGAAGGCAATCTACTTCTGTAAAGATTTACAGCCTTGGAAATGGGGATTGCTATGAACCAGAATCAATTCGATGGTAGTGGGTTTGGTTTGGGTTTTTAGTACTAAAGAAATAAAAAATTAACAAACAACATCAACAACAACAAAATATTCTTTCTTGTGTTAAAACACAATTATCTTATTTCCTACTTTAATTTGGTATTTAGTCAACAAGCAACAAATCTAATGAGACTCCATACAACTATTAAGTATTTTTAAAAGAGCTCACTGTGTGACCCCATAAATAATTCTCTTCAAGCCTAAACATCCCCAGTTTCTTCAAAATAGTTGGGAGATGTCTTCCTTTCTGCTGCCCTGCTTGGTGCGCCATGTCTCTGTCTCACATGTGGCACCCAGAGATAAGCACATTTTTCTCTGTTTGGTCAAAACAGTGCTCTTATTCCCGACAATGGCTTGAGAAGAGTAAGATGGAGAAGAGTAAGGCTCTTTGCTGCTTTGGATACTATTCTTCTGTCAGTACAGCCCCAGACTGAATTAATTTTGTGGCACCAAATTACACTGCTGACACAAGGTTACAGGACACTAAAGTCTTTTTCACATGCATTAAAGTCATGTTTCCTGGAACTAAAGTCAGCATTTTATATTGTCCTTATTCCATACTGTTGTAATTACGCTTTCAAGATCTTTTGCCATCACCATCCTGTCTTCCAACATGTGAGTTTTCCCTCCCAGACTCTTGGCATCCAAAAATATAATTAACTTTCCATCAGTGTCCTTTTTCAGTTTTGTGATTAACATGTTAAATAGGATAAGGATAAAGGTCATGGCTACACCACTGTATTTTTCCCTGTAATCATTCTTCAAATGTCTAGACCATATTCTGTTATATCCACTAAGCAAGTAAATCTTAATCTTTAATGTACCTAAGAATAACCTGAGATGCTAGATAAAAATACAAACTCCTGGGTTCCAGCTTCAGTAGATCTGGGGTGGGGGCCCAAGAATCTGAATTTTTAATAAGGTAAATGAATCTAATATTGTGGTCAATGGACCATGCTTTGAAAAGGGTGCCCTAAACTTTTCTTGATCACACCAAAAATGTTTCCCTCCTGTGGGGTCCTACAGCTACATTGTAAACTATGACAGCAAGGATCCTATCTGTCTTGTCCTCCACTGTATCTCTAGTCCATTGCATAATGCCTGGGAGTACTGGGGACTCAATAATTACTTGCTAAGTAATATAATATAATGAATATAACTTTTATTGTCTGTGCCATTGATGTAACACATGATTATATTAAACCCACTGGTAAATAGGTGGACTATCAGACTCAGTTGTTACCCACAGATGGCAATGACTATATAAAATACAGTTGTATCCTCTGCAGCACCTTGAACATGAAGTTTATTACATAAATATTATTGAAATAGATAAGTAGAACAGAATACAGAACCTAGAAACAAGAATATATGAGAATTTGACATGATAGAATTGGCATGTATCAGTGGGTAAATGGAATATTTAATAAAAAGTACTCCAAAAACTAGCTGTCCATACAGAAAAGTATAAAATTAGGCTCCTCAACATACTATACACAAAAATA
>NW_006921919.1:1623479-1637675 GCF_000298275.1 Orycteropus afer afer
CACCAGCCACTCCTCGGAAGGAAGGTTGGGCAATCCTACTTCCGTAGTGATACTGCCTCGGAAACCCAAGGAGGGGTCGCTATGAGTCGGGGCCGACTCCACGGCACATAACAACAACAACAACAACAAAGAGTGGCACAAATTAAAAATCTTTGTAGCACCAAATTTAGGTGGAGATGTGAAGAAACGGTAACATTGCTTTGATACAAACTTACACGGATACTTCAGAGAGTCAACTGGTAAGGTGGTGTAGTACCTAAGGCATTTGACTGCTAAAGGCTGGTGGTTCAAACCCATCAGCCACTCCTCGGAAGGAAGCCAGAGCAATCTACTTCCGCAAAGATCTGCCTCGAAAACCCAAGGAGGGGTCACTATGAGTCAGAACTGACTCCACGGCAGTGAGTTTCATTTTGGTTTTGAGTTAAATGATACTGTTTTGAGTTTTTTAAACTTTTTTTTTAATATAGTTTATAGTTTTTTATACTTTTTTATACTTCGCCTTTTTTATACTCCATAGCCAGCAAAATGCCTCACATGTATCCCCAATGAGATAGGTACATGGGTTCTTACTGCAGCAATGCTTTTTAATAGTAAAAGAACTGAGTTTTAAGGAGCTCCGAAGGTGTAGTAGTAAAGGCATTTGGATGCAAACCAAAAGTTCGATGGTTTGAACCTAGCAGCTGCTCTGTAGACGAAAGATAGGATGGTCTGCCTCCGTAAAGATGTACAGCCTTGGAAACCCAATGGGGGTCACTATGAGTTGGAACTGACTCAATGGCAGTGAGTTTTAACGGCAGTGAGCTCTGGTTGCACAGTGGGTGACATCTGGCTGCTAACCAGAAGGTTAGCAGTTCAAACCCACCAGCTGCTCTGCAGGAGGAAGATGAGGCTATCTACTTCCCTAAAGATTTACAGTCTTGGAAACCCTATGGGAGTCACTATGAGTCAGAACTGACTCTGTAGCTGTGGGTTTCAGTTTGGTTTAACTATACATTATTAGGTGAATAAATAAACTGTGGTTTCAGTCTATAATGATAGTTAAAATTCATATGGCAGTTACAGTGAATGAACAAAATCTACATGGATGGATTGCAAATACATGAGACAAAGGTATGTACCATATGATATCACAAATGAAAGCATACAAAACAAGTTTTTGGTTGAAAGAATTTTTCAACAATATTGTACATTTTTTTTTAAACTTGTGACAAGTTTCAAACACACAAAATTGGAATAATATAATGAAACTCCATGTGCTCATCACCTTGCCTCAGTAACTATCAATATTTTGCCAAACATAATGATACACCAAAATTCATGGCCATTAACCAGGAATTGACGATGAGAAAGGAGAGCCAGGTTCTCCTGCAGGCCCTGTCCCCAAGAATCCTGTGACCCTGACACACTGATTTCCTCTGCATGGTCTCCCCTCTGGACTGAGAAGATGTCAGATTGGACAGATAAAATGTTTTGGAAAAAGGAAATAATCAAGACTAAATTATGAAATAATCAAAAATGAAATAGAAACTGATTTTCTAAAAGTTACAAAAAGAGAAATCTAAAATATGTAAAACACTAAGAAGATCTAAAAGACTGAAAACAATAAAGCTACACTATCTATTCTTTAGCATTCCTAACTACTGTACTTTTCCACAAATAATGTGTTCACATAAATAACATACCCACGTATATAACACATGCAAATGATGGAATTAAGTAAAATAGTTCTGGCATAGCTTGCCATGCATATACCATGTATATCTCATGACATTTCTGGAGAGATCTTCGGCCTTATTCATCCATCCTCCCATGTTATAGGTAAATCAATCATTCTGTTCACTTTTTTTTTTTTTCATTTTCTTTAATGTCCTGCTTATGTGTATAAAATGTCTGAAAATGTTACTTTTGATCATAATTGTACAATAAAGGTGTAAGCCATGATCAAGAAGTCATGGATCAAGTTTGGTAGCCACCCCCCACCAACCCAGTAATAAGAAAATAAACAATCAAAACTGTGTGTTTGTTTTTATTAATTTAAATTGTTAATTATCTCATTAGCTCAACAGTTAATTGCAGAAACCTTATCAGATCATCTTAAGTGAAATCATTAGGTTATGTTAAGCCAAACCTAACCAAACCCACTGCCATCCAGCTGATTCTGACTCATAACAACCCCCACTGGGTTTCCTAGGTGGTAAATCTTTACAGAAATAGATTGCCATATCTTCCTTCCACGGAGCAGCTTGTGGGTTTGAACCACCAACTTTCTGGTTAGCAGTCAGATGTCTTAGGCACTGCACCACCAGAGCTCCTTTAGGTTATATTAGGTCTGCTTATTTCATATTTTAATAATTCTTAATGACAACTGAAGGCAACAACATGAAAAAAAATTGGCATAGTACACTCAGAAAAATAACACTAGATCTGGGATTGTTGCACAGTTGACAAAAAACATATAACGTGTTATTTGTGGAAAAAATATGGTGGATAATCTGAGGTCTCTTCTAGCTCTATTAAAATATGATTTTGTCCTCAGATATGTTCTTGGGGGAGGTACGCTCACTCATCACTTATCAACATGTTTAGGTTCCGATGATCAAGTAGCTATGCAAAGCCAGCATTAGGCCGGGCCGCATCTTCAGCACTGGTATCCCCACCCTGGTTGCTCACTGCCCACAGAGAACCCCTAGTACATCTTGAGATATACATGGTGTGGGGTTTTTTTCTTCTTTACCATGCCTTCCCTGCCATTATGAAGCCTGTGGGGGTTAGAGGTGGTGGTGGTGGTGGTGGTGGTTGTGGTCCAGTGTTGTCTGATGGTCACTGCCTCCTGCCATTCACACTGGGCAGGTACCCTGTTTGTCTTCTGCCTGCCACCTCCTGCTGCCATACTGGGTGAAGACCCTACTTGTCCTCCATCCACTCTGGCCCCACAGCCCCATGCATCCCTTCATGGCCCTCTTCCTTCCCACTCACCTCCTCCCACAGACCTCTCTGGCACCTTTAATTCTTCACCTAGCCCTCACCTTCAGGCACCTTCAGGCCTTCACTTATCCTCTGCCTGTCCACTCATGATTTCACATTGTCTCATTGTCACCTGTCCCTCTGTGACCAGACCAAGACATAGCAGATGAACAAAAGAAGGCATCTTGTGGCCTATTGGCCAACATCCTTGTGGGGCCTGGTATCACCGGACCTTCCAGTATATAGTTCATAGTAGTCCATGGAGAATATTCGGGGCCAGGTTGCAGCCCCACATGGGGCCCAGACCATCAGAGGTACTGCCTGAGAATTTTTTCAAAGTTGTCATAAATGTGAAACATTGGGTAACGAGATAATCGTTTAGTGAGGAATAGGTATACTAACATAGTTGCCTCCCTTCCAATAACTCATCTTTTCTCCCTGAATCCCGAGTCTACTTTAACACCAGGATAGCAGTGGCTTCCTGGGAGTTCTCTTTACTCCTTATGTCACCCTTACTTCCACGATATCACTGACACATACAGGAGGCCTATAGCCTGGCTCTGACACATAAGTTTCAAAAATTCTGTAAAGCAGGAAGAGATTGGAAGACCCATTAAATAAAAGGCAAATGGGCTGTTTGGAAAAGTGGACACATACCTCTTGAAACAGTGAGCTGCTGTAAGAACCCAGCAGCTACTCAGGAGCGTGGCCCCACAAAGAAGCCTGCCATCTCCATGAGATGATTTCAGCCGAAGAGAAACTTGCCAAGGCCAACCACCCCTAAAAAGAAAGCAAGTCACATATCAAAAACCAGTTGCTATCGAGTCAACATTGATTCATGGACCCCGTGTGTGTCAGAGTAGAACTGTGCTTGTTGTTGTTGTTGTTATGTGCCGTGGAGTTGGACCCGACTCATAGCAACCACTCCTTGGGTTTCCAAGGTGGTATCACTACGGAGGAAGATTGCCCAACCTTCTTTCCAAGGAGTGACTTGTGGGCTTGAACTGCCAGCCTTCTGGTTAGCAGTCAAGTGTCTTAGGCACTATGCTGCCAGAGCTCCCAAACTGTGCTACACAGGCTTTTCAATGACCACTTTTTTGGAAGTAGATCACCAGGCCTTTTTTCCAAGGTCCCTCTGGCTGAACTCAAACTCCCAACCTTTAACTTAGCAGCCATGCTTAACTGTCTGCTTCACCCAGAAACTCCAGCTACATATCAGCAAACATAAAAGGCAGAAAAACAAAGAAAAACACTGGTTAAATCAGTGACTTGGGAGGCTTGGGGGTGAGGTGAGGAGTACAAAAGGCACTCTATGACATAAAGTCCCTTCCTCCTTTGAGAACAATGCTCCTACAACTCTGAGCAGACTGAATATAAGCAACATGGAAGATAGCTTACAGGCATTATTGTGCATCCCACCTATCTTTGACAATCCTGTTTAGCCTTCTTTATATTTCATGATTTGAAACATACTGTCTCTCCTCATTCTACTTCACCTTAGCAGTCTGAAGAAGTATTTAATAAACAAAGTTCTGAGTTTTCCACATAATTACTAAATCCAAGAATCAAACTAAAATTATATTAACATGAATCAAGTGTGAAACAAATATATTCTAAATTAAATGAACCTTTGTAGTTCCACCCCCCCCCAGGTCTTCTATTAAATTATTTTGCTTCTTCCACATAATTTCCAGCATATATTTCACATTTATTTCTTAAATCAGGGCATAGTGGTATAAGAATACATGGTGTATATTAGGTAAATGTAGGTCAAAGGACAGTGAAATTATCAGTATAATCTGTACTTAATTTAGAAAATAAAATGGATAAGATAAATCCCTTATATAATAGTAGACCACTTGCAGTTTATAACTCTATATGTATAAAAAATAATTCTGTAATACGAAAAATCTCTTCTGAATTTTACCTTAAAGAATTTTGCCCACCAATGATTCGCTTCTGTCGACGGTGCAGTAACCTCAGACCACACACAGGTGAAAGGGGCTCTAAAGCAGAAAAAGGTCATTAATTAATCATATTGCTGATACTAAAAAAAAAAAACACACTGCCATTCAGTCAACTCTGACTCATAGTGATCCCTCCTTGGTTTTCCAAGACGGTAACTCTATGGACATAGATTGCCCAGTCTTCCTTCCAAGGAGTGGCCTTCTGGTTAGCAGTTAAATGCCTTAGGCACTACACCACCAGAGCTCCCATAGAGGAGTAAAACCTAAGTGATATGTTGTTACTTAGGTATTTCATCCTCATCTATTTTTAAAATTCCATTTCTCTTCAATTATACGATACTTTTTCTCATAATAAAAGCAAAAGTTTAATTTAACCAGGGTGCCAATAATTTGCAAGCTGATGAGGACATTTATGAGGCTTCCACCATTCATCTCGGAGAAGGTTTCACAGGCTGCTGAATGGTTTGGATGTACCCAGTATCTCATCCTTGTAAGTATGTATACCTTCTCTGCTGATGATTTAGGCTACCTTAGTGTTTTAGGACCATTAAACAAGAGAATTACAAAGGCAGTAATGGTCTAAATCCCCTATTTTCCATGTGCAACACTGTTTTAAGGTACATGTAAAAATGCAACTTAGAAAAGCAAAACACATTTCTGAATTTGCATTGACTCACATAGTGTATTGATTCATATCCATTGCTCTGCAGTGCAATGGATAAGGCATCTGGCTTCTAACCAGTATGTTGGTGGTTCAAACCCACCAGATGCTCTGCAGAAGGAAGATGAGGCAATGTACCTCAGTAAACATTTACAGCCTTAGAAACCCTATGGATTTCTATTCTGACTATAAGTCAGAATCGACTGGATGGCAGTGTTTTGTTTTGTTTTGTTTTTCTTTTTCATATAGTGCATAAGAAAAGAGTTTGCTAAGAAAATTTAAGTGACAAACTATGTTTAAAGCTATCTGGTCAAGTTTTCTAAGATAAAAGATTCCAGGCACATATGAAACACTTTGTTACATAGAAGTATTCAAATAATTTTTCATTATCATATATGCATAAAGACTTCTGCAAAATTCAATGAAAATTCATTCCATTATGCACTTCAGAAGCCAAGTATTTACTGAATATCTACTTTGGGCTCAGTATTGTGCTGGACTTTCACAAAGCCTATACTCTAGTTGGAGAAACAATATTTATCCAAATCAAATTTCTAAAGAACAGTGTAAACTGGTAGATAATTAAATACCAAACTGTGTGACAGGAAGTATGAATAATATTGTGTCAGAGCTCACAAGTTACAAAGACACTGTCCTTCAGACTATCTGCTCATACAGCACTTCTCTGACCCTAGTCATCCAGAGTGGGTCGGACTTCACCAGTTAAAATGACACCATCTTTCAGACTGCTAAATATGCAGATACCAACTGCAAGTTTGGGGAGTTCACACTGCGCACCAACCTTCTGCCCTGCTGGACACAGATTCCCACTACTACTTTAGGATGCCAGCCACAACCTTGAGAATCCACATGACACCCTTACTTTCTAACCTGCTAGTTTCTACTACCCTTTTGAGTTCAATAATTCATAGGAACAGTTCGCAGAATCTCATAGAGAATATACCATATGTTCTACTACAGATTTATTACAAATGAAGAGGGACATAAGATGAGGTCTGGGAGGGGACCCAGTGTGAAACTTCCATGCCTCTAGGAACACACAACCTCCCAACAGCAGATATTCTCACCCACCAGGAAGCTTATCTGAGCCTTAGGGCTCAGGGCTTTTATCAGCCTTGTCATGTGATCAACAGATTTCATCATGCCTCCTGATACTAGTCAATGCCAGTCTATCAAGTGATCCCTTTTGGTTTGGTCAAGGGGGATCCATTAGCCTCAGTTGAAGTTTAGCTCTCAGGAATCTAGAACAAAGGCCAAATTGCTTTTTGCACCTCACAGAAAGTTAGTTAACATTTTGTATTTCAAATTCTTCAACATAAGTGTAATATCTATTTCTCATGAATGTCTGAAAAATCAATGAGATAACATATAGCAAGCATTTAGCATAATGCTTGATGAACCAAACCCAACCAACTTGGACATCACGATTTAATCAGCCAACTTGGACATCTCATTTGCCAGCATGTTCCTAATTCTACACCTTTGTCTGTGATGTTCCTCATACTTGGCATGCTTTCCAAACTTCCTGCTCTAAATGAAAAAAACCATGTCTTCTTAAAGCATTCTCTCAAATGCCAACGCCATTGGGAAAGTTTTCCCTTCTCCAAGAGGGTGCACCCAATTTCTTCTTTACACTTCTACATTGTTGCTATTTGCTGCCATGAAGTCAGCCCCTACTCATGGTGACCCCATGCACAATAGAATGGAATGCTGCCTGCTTCTGCATGATGCACATGATTGGTTACAAATTGGATTATTGTGATCCATAGGGTTTTCACAGACTGATTTTCAGAACTAGATGATCAGGCCTCTTTTCCTAGTCTGTCTTAGTCTGGAAGTTCTGCTGAAAGCTGTAGCACTCCCTTTTTTCCCCTTGTGTGTTATAAGTAGTTGTACCTCTCTTAGCTCTTTAGTCAAAGTTGTACCTCTCTTAGCTCTTTAGTCAAAGTTTCAGAAGTGAAATGCCTTCTTTAATATCTTTTCATCTCTGTAGCACAAATGAGAGATACTTGCCCATAACTGAATGTTCATTTACTATCTGTTGAAAAGAATTAGGCTTAAAAACTTCCCAAGAATTGAATGGGTTACAGAAAAGCATAGCCTTTATAAGTGGGAATCTGAGAAATCTGTAGAGACGTAGAAATGAGAAGGTCCCAATATATAAGCAGTAAAGATACAAGCCACCCTTGCCTGGCTTCCCAGCCAGGGATCTATGGCCAGATCCAGGTAAGGGGAGAGAGAGCCCCCAGGCAGGAAGTGGGAAGCCAGGGCTGATGGCCAGATATAGGTTAAGGGGGAAGTCCAGGAAGTGAGTGGAGGGGTTTGGAATAGCCTAAGGGAGATGAACTTGTCTGTCAGTTTGCCGTACTGTGGTGGATTGCGTGTTGTTGTGAGGATGGAGGCTGTGCCAGCGATGTTTCACACACTAGTGGTGTTGCCCATGGTGGATAGGTTTCAGTGGAGCTTCCAGACTAAGACAGACTTGGAAGAAGGAAGAGGCCATCCACTTTTCAAAGAATTGGCCAGGGAAAACGTTATGAATAGCAGAGAAACACTGTTTGATATATTACTGGACAATTTTATGAATAGCCCTGAAACACTGTCCAATACAGTGCCGGAAGATAAGCCCCTCAGATCAGAAGGCACTCACAATACCACTAGGAAAGAGCTGCCTCATCATAGTAGAATCAACCTTAATAATATGGATAAAGTAGAGCTTTCAGGACCACCATTTGCTGATGTGGCACAACTCAAAATGAGAAGAAACAGCTGCAAACATCCATTAATAATCAGAACATGGAATGTATGAAGTCTGAATCTAGGAAAATTGGAAGTTGTCAAAAAATGAAATGGAGCACATAAAGATTGATATCCTAGACATTAATGAGCTGCAATGGACCGGTTTTGGCCATTTTGAATCAGACAACCATAGGATCTACTATTCTGAGAATGACAAGTTGAAGAGGAATGGTGTGTATTCATCATCACAAAGAATGTTTCAAGATCTATCCTGAAGTACAATGCTATCAGTGATAGGATGTCCATGTGCCTACAAGAAAGGCCAGTTAAGACTACTATTATTCAAATTTATGCATCAACCACAAAAGCTGAAGATGAGGAAACTGAAGATTTTTATCAACTTCTGCAGTCTGAAACTGAACAAACATGCAATCAAGATGTGCTAATTATCACTAGTGATTGGAATACAAAAGTTGGAAACAAAGAAGAATCACCAATAGTTGGAAAATTTGGCCTTAGTGATAGAAATAATGGTGAAGATCACATGATAGAATTTCATAAGACCAATGACTTATTCATTGCAACTACTTTTTTTCCATGACACAAATGGTGGCTATACATGTGGACTTCACCAGATGGAGTGCACAGGAATCAGATTGACTACATCTGTGGCAAGAGGCATTGGAAAAGCTCACTATCTTCAGCCAAAACAAGGCCAGGAGCCAATTGTCAACAGACCATCAACTGCTCATATATAAGTTCAGGTTGAAGTTGAAGACAATTAAAACAAGTCCATAAGAACCAAATATGACTTCAATAATATCCCTCCTGAATTTCCAAACCATCTAAAGAATAGATTTGATTCATTGAACATCAATGACCGAAAACCAGAGGAACTGTGGGATGACAACAAGAACATCATCCATGAAGAAAGCAAAAGGTCATTAAAAAGACAGGAAAGGAAGAAAAGACCAAAATGGATGTCAGAAGAAACTCTGAAACTTGCCTTTGAATGGAGAGTAGCTAAAGCAAATGGAAGAAATGACAAGACAAAAGAGCTGAAGAAGACTTCAAAGAGCAGCTTGAAAAGACAAAGTCAATTATTATAATGAAATGTGCAAAGACCTGGAGTTAGAAAACCAAAAGGGAAGAACACACTCAGCTTTTCCCAGGCTGAAATAACTGAGGAAAAAATGTAAGCCTCAATGTGGTGGTTAAGTCTGTGTGTCAACTTGGCTGGGCCTGGCTGAGTGGCTGGGCAGCTAGACGTAGTTATTCCCCATGGTGAGATTGGTAAATAACTCCATGGTGGAATCTATTGGAGCAGCTGAGTAGCTGCTTTGAATAAGTGGTCTGCTTCCTGTATATTAGAAGCAGCTTTGGGAATGCTTATGGCACATTTGGACCCTGCATGTAGCCATGTCTTTGTTTAGCAGCTCTGCTGACCTTGAGACTTACATTTGAGTTGCAATACTGAAAGATTCTATGGGCAAAATATTGAATGATGCAAGAAACATCAACAGAAGATGGAAGGAATACACAGTCACTGTACCAAAAAGAATTGGTAGATGTTCATCCATTCCAGGAGCTAGCATATGATTAAGGACTAATGCTACTGAAGGAAGATGTCAAGGCTGCACTGAAGGAATTGGCAAAAAACAAGGCTCCAGGAACTGATGGAATACCCATTGAGATGTTTCAACAAATGGATGCCCCACTGGAGGCACTCACCTGGCTATGCCAAAAGACATGGAAGACAATACCTGGCCAACTGCCTGGAAAAGATCCACATTTGTACCCATTCCAAAGAAAGGTTATCCCACAGAATGTGGAAATTATCAAACAATATCATTTGCATGCAATTAAAATTTTACTGAAGATAATTCAAAAACAATTGCCGCAGTATATTGACAGGGTACTTCCAGAAATGCAAGCAGGCTTCAGAAGAGGACATGGAACGAGGTATATAATTGCTGATGTCAAATGGATCTTGGCTGGAAGCAAAGAATACCAGAAAGATGTTTACTTGTGTTTCATTGACTATGCAAAGGCTTTGGATTGTGTGGATCATAACAAATAGGGATAACACTGAGAAGAATGGGAATTACAGAACACTTCATTGTGTTCATGAGGAAATTGTACATAGACCAGGAGCCTGTCATTTGAACACTCCATGGTTTAAAATCAAGAAGGGAGTATGTCAGTGTTGTATCCTTTCACCATACTTATTAAATCTGTATGCTGAACAAATAATCCCAGAAGCTGGACTATATGAAGAAGAATATGGCATCAGGATTCGAGGAAGACTCACTAACAACCTGCGTGCAATATTGCTGATGACACAACTTTGCTTCCTGAAAGTGAGGATGACTTGAAGTACTTACTGATGAAGATTGAAGACGACAGTCTGATGTATGGATTACACCTCAATATAAAGAAAACAAAAATCACCGCAACTGGACCAATAAGCAGCATTACAATAAATGGAGAAAAGATTGAAGTTGTCAAACACTTCATATTACTTGGTTCTACAATCAACACCAATGGAAACAGCAGTCAAGATATCAGACAACATATACCAGTGGGAAAATCGGGGGCAAAGGACCTCTCTCAAGTGCTAAAGAGCAAAGATACCTCCTTGAAGACTAAGGAGTGCCTGACACAAGCCATGGTATTTTCAATTGCCTGATATGCACGTGAGAGCTGGACAATGAATAGGGAAGACTGAAGAAGAGTTGATGCGTTTGAGTTATGGTGTTGGAGAAGAACATTAAAAGTACCATGGACTGCTAAAAGAACTAACAAATCTGTCTTGGAAGAAGTGTAGCCGAAATGCTCCTTGGAAGCGAGAATGGCCAGACTTCATCTCACCTACCTTGGTCATGTTGTCAGAAGGAACCATTCCCTGGAGAAGAATATCATGCTTAGTAAAGTGGAGGGTCAACGAAAAAGGGAAGGCCCTCAACAAGATGGATTGACACAGTGGCTATAATGATGGGCTCAGGTATAGCAAGGATCATGGAGCTGGCAAAGGACTGGGCAGTGTTTCGTTCTGCTGTACATAGGGTCGCTATGAGTCAGATATGGCTCAACAGCACCTAACAACAACACCACTACTGTTACCTAGGGCATACATATTAAGAAATAGTGGGAGAAAAAGGTAGCACCATACCCATACAGACTCACATTCCCATAAATATAAATATTGTATATTTAATGCCAAGTGAATAGTACAAAAATAATCACTTGGATTTCAAAAATTGAATAAGTACTTCC
Source organism: Orycteropus afer afer (assembly GCF_000298275.1). NCBI lineage: Eukaryota > Metazoa > Chordata > Mammalia > Tubulidentata > Orycteropodidae > Orycteropus > Orycteropus afer. The sequence continues at coordinate 1,635,108 of NW_006921919.1, forward strand.
ATTGGTGACTGAGGACAATTTATGGAGGAGGAGGAACTAGATGAACACTCTAGTGGTCTGCATAGGTCAGAATATGCATCTCTGAACAATTTTAGAACTAAACAAAGTAAGTTTACCATTGATGAGGTGGTAAAGGCCAGCTAAAATGCCAAATTCCACTGCTTTTTGCTAGCACTATAGCAAGTCTTGAAGTAATTTTAGTTATTTCATGCTAGCCAGAAGCTCAGATTGACTCTTGACAATACTATAGGAATTTCCCGGAAGTAAATTGGTTGATGTGAAAACACCTCATTAAACTTACCTACATAAATATTTCTGACGAACAATATGAGAAAGTATATTAATTTGATCAATAAGATTCTTAGCTTAGCCAGAGATCCTTAAACATTTCACCACCAAGAAACTCTCACTCCACACTAACCTTCCAAACCCTATGTTTTTAAAATTGTAAAGATTCTTATTACCCTTTTCAAGTGAAGACACTAAAACCAATGTATTAGAAAATCCTAGGGGATAAAGAAAATCTATACATTAAGAAAAGCAGGTTACGTGAACTAGAAACCTTAATGGGAGCTCACGATCTTTACAAAAAGCTACATTTTTTTAGATTTCTGTCACTGAAAGTAGCCCAACAGCAGTAGTAGCACTTACCTTTTATGTACACAATGTACAGATTTAGCCTCTAACATTCTTCTACACTAAAAAATCTGGGTTCCTTTTAGTAGCTAATTCCATGCATCAAAACAAACAAACAAAAAAAAAACCCAAACTCACTGCCATTGAGTTGATTCCAACTCATAGCAACTCCCATTGGGTTTCAGAGGCTGTAAATCTTCCCAAAAGTAGATCATCCCATCTTCCTTCCACAGAGCATCTGGTGGGTTTGAACCTCTGACCTTCCGGTTAGCAGCCAAATCCCTTATCCACTATGCCACCAAACCAAAAACCAAACCCACTGCCATGGAGCCAGATCTGACTCATAGCGACCCCTCCTTGGGTTTCCAAAGCAGTATTACTATGGAAGTAAATTGCCTAACCTTCCTTCTGAGGAGTGGTTGGTGGGTTTGAACCACCAGCATCCTGGTTAGCAGTCAAATACCTTAAGCACTGTGCCACGATAGCTCCTTAATTCCGTGCACCAGGCCAGTGTAAAATTTGAATGGGCTTGTAGTATCCTGTTGCTGAGGGAAAAGATTGCTATCAAAGATCTCACAGGTAATAGAATACAAAAGGCAGTTTAAATAGGTTTAATTTGTGAATAATCATGAATTTGTAATGACATTCAAAGGAATTAAAATAAATATTATATGAAAAGGTGCTATATAAAAGAAGGGTGACCTTAACAAAATATGACTCATTTTTATAAAAATTATAGTACATAGGAGACTTATATTGGGGTATTTTATTTCTTTGAAAGCTCTGGTAGAGTAGTGCCTAAGGCACTTGACTGGTGACCAGAAGCCTGGAGGTTCAAACCCACCAGCCACTCCTCAGAAGGAAGGTTGGGCAATCTACTTCCGTAGTGATACCATCTCAGAAACCCAAGGAGGGGTGGCTATGAGTAGGGTCTGACTCTATGGCACATAATAATAATAACAGTGTTTTATTTCTTTGGTTAAATAATTATGTATAAAAGATAGATATGAACTTTTCCCCCTCTATCTGTGTAAGAAAAGAAGGCTGGGCGAAAAACAGCCTAATTGGAGTAATGGTCTCTCAGTAATAACCAAGTAGAAGGGAATTCAATAGCAAATCAGTACAAATAGCAGGTTCTTGAAGGGCAAAAACTTTGGTTCAACAATGTGTATCAATATGATGAATTTTCCAGATGATCTCAGAGGCATAGTTTTCCTCTTATCCCTTAGGAGATGAGACCTCTAGGTGGCACTACAAATTATAATATAGTAGAAAGATATACATTTTCAATAAGGCTCCAAACTAAATTAATGTATATAATGCCAGGACAAAGAGTGATGTAATACTGAGAAAGCAAATCTTAAAGTTTACATCATTCTAGGGCAAAGTTCCAGATGGCAAGAAACTAGAACCTATTCAAACCCATAAAATCCACTGTCATAAAAAAACATTAATAACATAAAGAACAAAAAAAGAAAGTTCATTTATAAAACAATCACATAAGATGGCTTGAATCTGAATCACCTTGATAGAAGTCACAAGATCCTGAGCCTCAACACAAAATCAACAGGTTAATAAGGCAGATTCTTTAACCACAACCGTCTGGTCTAAGATGGAAATATTTTGATTTGAGGTATGGTAACATTGTTACATGGAGCCCCTGTTTGGCACAAACGGTTAAGTGCTCGACCATTAACCACTAGTTGGCAGTTCAAACCAACCAAGAGATGCTTTGGAAGTAAGCCTGGGGATCTGCTTCTGAAAAGTCATAGGCTTGAAAACTCTGCATGTTGTTGTTGTTGTTGTTATGTGCCGTGGAATCAGACCCGACTCATAGTGACCCCTCCCTGGCTTTCCAAGGTGGTATCACTACGGAAGTAGTTTGCCCAACCTTCCTTCTGAGGAGCGCCTGGTGGGTTTGAACCACCAGCC